>NC_058416.1:14569255-14896291 GCF_002201575.2 Neomonachus schauinslandi | reverse complement strand
CACACACCATGCTCCATGTTGTTTTTGCTTTCTCACATGTCAGTCAGGCACCAGACCCCAGGAAACTGGGCTTTTCAAGAGGCCCCTTCCTACTCCGCACTTGCAAGAGGAGGCACAGGATCGTCATAGAGCTCTCCAGAGAGATGGAGTCAGGAACCCTGCTCCCCACCCTCTCCACCATCCCGGCAGCTCTCAGTCACTGACGCTGAAATTCCTGAGTGGAGTTTGGTGCTCCATTTTCAAATTTCACATCTGTTCTACATTGGTGCCTTGAACCAAACTTAGAGATACAGTCGCATGTACATTCATGCATACATCTATATTCCATTTTATACTCTATACTTATACAGCTTTAGGGTTTAAATAGTTCAACTCTGGGATTCCCCCAAACGACTAAAAATCATTGTCCAGTGGAGGCTTTTGTAAAGTAAACAGGAGTAAGACTAAAACCTGCCTACCTATTTATCCATCATTTCCTACCAAAGGAATTTAAAGAGGGCTGCAGTAATACGTTTTTCATGGGTGAAATTAGGAGAAAGTAAGCAGTAAGTGATTTCATATAATCCTCTGAGTTTGGGTTGCATTATATTTAATGACTTGAACAGAAATAATTAAATAGGTGATTATTCTGTACCATTGGTTCTTTTGCATGTATAAGAACCACATGGAGGCCATTAAAATTAAGATTCCAGGGGATCTTTCCAAACATCTAGATTTTAATAAGGTGATTCTGTTGCATGAGTTCAAAGAACCCATTTGAGAAAGTCTGCTACTACCCTGGCGAAGGACAAAAATAGAATTGTAGGTGTCTGTGGGCACGACACGTGAACACTGTGCCTCCATATGCCTTAAAGAAGCCCACTTACCTGCCTCAATCAGTATCCTGACTACTTGATCGAGAAAATTATTTAAAGCTTAAATCACAAAAATCATTAAAAAATATACACTTTAATTTAAAGTACGATATTTATTTATTTACCAGTCTTTTATTATGGGGCTAAGCCTATGGTTCTTCTAAAGATGTTCTAAAAGACCACTCTTTCCTAAACCATATCCCTAGTGTACTTTGTAATTCCCAGTTCCAGCTTTTTTTAAAGTGGAGTCTAAATCTAAATTCAAAATGAATGCAAAATCCTCCTGGATTGTTAGTATTTCCTTCTAGTACTTTATGGTCATATTAAACATACCTACTTTCACACCAATATGTTCTAGCTACTCACCCCACAACTCTACAAAACAGTCAACTTGGTCTTCATGAAGACACAATTCCAAATCGCTATTTCCTCATTGAATTCATAACACTGTTGATACAGAGATGCAATTAGGTTAAATGACTGCAGTAACAAGAACAGCTGACACAAACAAGTCTGGGAGGGGAAAACTACTGACTCTTGATAAGGGTATAACTCACTGTGGGGGAAAAAAGTACGGAGTTGGACTGGAACAAGGTTGGCAAACCATCACTTAAAGGGCTACACAGGAAGTGTTTTAGACCATCTCAACTACTCAACTCTGCCTGTGACACAAAAGCAGCTATAAGTAAAAAAATAAATAAATAAGTGTGGCTGCGTTTCAATAAAACTTTATTCATAAAAACAAGTAGCTGGCCCACAGACAATAATCTGTCAACCTCTAGATTAGAGCAGTGATTCTTAAACATTAGCGTGTATCGAAATCAACTAGAATTTTTGATTCAGTATGTATAACAAGTCTCTTAAAGCCTAAGAGGTTGCATTTCTAACAAATCTCTAGATGATGCTGATATTGTTGATCCAAGGACCACCCTGTGAGAAGCACCAGGCTATAGAGGCTTTGGGTGTCCAGTGTGCTGCGAGCAGTATACTTAATGAAGGTGTTTTATCCCAGGTTCCCTTGAAAATTGAGCTCTAGGAAAAACTTATTAGCTAATGCTTTGGGGAATGAAGAGGGAAAACCCAGGGAAGCAAAAAATAAGAGAAAAAGAGAAGTGACGGAGGAAATGAGAGAGAGCAAAAACATGGGGATATGTTCCTGCACTGGTCACAACTTCACGGCAAACACAGCTGGTTGCTCAATCTCGCCAGTTGTCTCCACAGAGCCTGTGAAACTACTATTTCTTGAAATAGTCCTTGATGGAAAGGAAGGGCAAGAAATAGATCTGCTGGCTTCTCTTCTTCTTCCGTATCTTGCTGGACGACGCCCACAGCAGGGCCAGCTTGTGTTGCCTTGGCCCTCTAGGCAGCTGCAGAGGCGGCTAGAACTTACCAGGTACTCTCCTGCCACTGTTCAGGGGCAGTGGACACCTCCGTTACACCACCTTAGTCTATAGCTTAAAACCTCTGTCTCTTCTCACCCGTTAAATGTAGCAAGTCCTAAGAGGTCATGTACACATTTTAAATTTATTTTTTCATTTTTTCAGTGATGCTAACCATTCTCATGACTTCAAGTCACATGGCTCTGTGAATTATTCAAATGACTGTCTATAGCCCTGATAACTTTCCCAAGTATATTAGCCACAGCAAGCCTCAGCATTTTGTCAGGCCCATAGCAATTCTAAGGGAAAGTCTGCTTGATGTTTAGAAGGTTATATTTTATACCACATGATCCTGCCACCTCTACTCATAGCTCATCAGACAAAATGATGGCACCTGACCCAAAGCAATCGATCCATAGGCTAGTAGTGGCCTATGATTTGTCCTGATGAGAAAAGATAGGATGACCAAGCAGATTCCTCCAAGGAATGTGATTATTCAATGCCCAGAGGCTAAGCAGTTGGCATCAGGTGTTGAAACTGACAGGATCCAAAGAGATAAATTCAAGATGCATGAGCCCAAAAAGCAAGCTAAAGTGAAGGAAGGGAAAAGAAATGATGAGCAGGAAGAAAAAACCTGGTAATGCAGAAAGGTGCAGACAGCAGAGTAGAGAAGTGGGGAGTAGTCTGGAGCACCTGGCTCTGGTGGTTTCTGCATCCAGCACCCAAGAAGGCCAGTCATACCCTAATCCACATACCCTAACCGTTCACTACTCTCCAGCAGGGCCCTAGCAGAAGGCATCATTCTCTTAACACAAATTGCCTCATGCTTTTGCCTACATGGTTTCCTCTACCACGGGTATCTTCCACCAAAACCCAAATGCCACCAATTAAAATTCTCCCCATCCTGCTTGTGATGCTTTCCTCATTGTACCAACGTAAAGTAACTCCTGTCTCCCTCCACCATGGTTTCATAAAAACCTGCTCGTTAGCACTTAATATGTATTATCTGATTTAGACCCAACAGTAGCCCTATGAGGTACTCTTACTGTATTACCCTCATTTTGTTGGCAAGGAAAGTGAGAGACTAGAATTTTAAATAACCTACATGAAGTCACATGGGGCCCTGGGATTTGAACCCAGGCAGTCAGGTGTCCGCGTCTACACCTGTAGCCACCATCCCATCCTGCTAAGTAGGGGCTTAGGCTGCAGTGAACAAAGTATGGTCACTTGAGGACTGGCGCTGGTGGGAAACAAGACACATTGCTAACAGAGAGAAGATCCATAAACCTACATCAGATAAAATCGTTCCAATTCCAGCCCAGGTGCCAATAACCTGGGTGATACAGGCATGATAGAGAAAGCAAAGACACCAATAATAATGGGCCCTGAATCAAAATGCTCCCCCCCTTCAGTACACGGGGGGCGACAGCAGCCCCACTGACGCTGCCCTAAAACTCAATTCATCTGGGTCTACAGCAGTAGGAAACAATGTCTGAGCAGAGTAGATAACCCCAAAGTGTTTACTCTCTTTTCAGGATCAGAGTGTTATATCCAAATTTCCAACATCTTTGCATGTTTCCTTGGACACAGTCCAGCCTGGGGAGGGGGGCACTCAGGAGCAGCTGCTGACAGTAAATCACCTGGCAGAGCATTGCATGCATGTAAATCCTGCCCACCCAACCCCACAATCACTTCATCTCAGAGGAAGGACGGACACCCATACTGTTTGGACTATGAGCTCTTGCTTCATTACTCTAGCGCCCTTCCTGTTGGGGGGTGGAGTTACTTACACTAGTTAAATAATGCATTTTGTAGATCTCTTATCTGGAATAGAAGAAGCTTACTTAATACATGATAGCTTTTTATGAAACATCTAAAATGTTCTAGCTACTTCTGGCTGTGTAAATGTGAGAAAACTTGCTTAACCTCTCAACCTTAGATTATTTATCTATAAAATAGAGATAATATCCACTGCCTATGGTGTAAGAAAGCATTAAATGAAATAACATAAGTAAAACACTATATCACTTGTTACTTGGTAGGCACTAAAGTGATGTCAACTAATCCTAAATTCTTCCATGTATTTGTTCATAGGCAAGGCCTCAGTGAAATTAGTCTACTCCTACCAATCCTTATATAAATTTTCCAGTTTCTTATGGGGGGGAAGGAAAAAAGCATTTTGAATGAGTTTTCTTATTCTTGAAAAGCCTGCCAAAACAATTATTGTAATTAATGCAATACGCTGGTTAAAAAAATCTGTCGGTCACTAATTCTCTATAAATGTTTTGAGTCGTCTTCCGAATAATTAAGTGCACTGAAGCTTTTTTAGTATCAGCAAATCAAGTATTTGATTAGATATTTACTCTTATGTATCAATTTCAAACAAAGAACTTAGAACAAAAGCTTTGAAACAAAAGACACTGAACAAACAGCTAACAACCAGTGCCTTGAAAACGAAGGGGAAAAAAATCAGTGTTTGCTAACCAGCCGATACATCATTCTGCACAAAACTTCAGTTTGTCCTCAAAATATAAGGAAAAGAATTATCACAGTATTAGATTTTTAGACTTGTTCGTATTTAAACAAGCCCCATAATGCCCATTGATCTGCATTTAGACAAGTTCTGAATTTAGACAAGGGCCAGCATCTGGGCGGAAATGAAGAATCGTGAAACAGTAAATTATATCCCCAAATTGCATAACCTCTGTTCTTTGGGGCTCCAGATGAAGACAATGAGCAATTACATGCCTATCAGATGCTCAAGATAACGGCAGATTACCAGAAATCAGGGAGATTAACTATTTTGTTGAGTAAGATCAGACACAGAAATTTATAAATGAAGAAGGATAAAGATCAAGGCTTCAAAAGAATAAAAGAATACTAGAAAAATCCTAAACCATTTAAGATATTTACTAATTTTTAGCTCTTTCTACAGGCACTTCAAGGTCATCCGAACAAAAGCTAAAATAATGGAACTATACCTGCAATGTGAGAGCTTTCTAGTATAAAGCAGGATTTTAAAACAGCAATCCCAAGACAGGAGGGTGATAAATACAAACCCTACAGATGGGACAGCAGGGAAGTTATGAGAGGAGAGGTAGCTATGCTTTTTCTCAGCCCCAACACTCTGGCCTCAAAGTTAAATTAATTAGAAGATATAAAAATGCTTTGTTTGTGTACATAATATAGAGAGGCCAGATTAAAACCTTCCGTGGCTCAGAAACAAAATCATTACAAACTCAACTTCTGGGCCGTGGTGGCCCCTGTCTTCCCAGCATAGAACCTCCTGACTGCCCACGCCATTGGATGCTACTTTTAAAGTTCCCTTCAGGTGGCTTGCTCTCTTTTTCAACTTGGCTTCTGTGTATGAGCAAAACATCAATGATGATTTTTGCATCGGCAGACATGCGAGAAGCCAAAACCGCATTGATCAAAATGGCCCTAACATTCCCCTCAGCTTGACAAACTTCAGAAAGGCTTCGTCCTAACTGTAGGCCCCTGACCTCCCTTTTCTTAGAACATTTATTTTAGAAAACTTGTAATTGCAAATTCTTTCTCTGCCCCTTTGAAATGTAGATAAATCTTGTCCTGGCCTCAAGAATTTCTTTCTCAAGGACCTGGGAGCAATCCCTTTGAAATGTAATCATCAAGAAAGATAGCACCCCAATCTCTGTGGGAGAGAAGCCTAACTTAAACAAGAGATAATTTGCCAATGCGAATGGACCGGCTGCATTAAACAACCCCCCTCCCCCAACATCCTCCAGTACTTTTCCATGTTTCTCCGCTCCCCCCACCCCGCCCCGCTTAAAAACCATCCCACCTTTTAGTTTTGGCAGAGTTCAGTTCAATTTCTCTCCTCTGTTGTAATATATTTATTTTTTTACTATTGCAAAGTCTTCCTTGCTTGTTTAACTCTGTCCAGTGCAATTTTTCTTGGACAACAGAAAGGATTTCTAATGAGTTACTTTGAGGTCCTTTGTCCTGTTCAAAGATTCCATAATTGAGTAAAACTAAAAATATTTAAAATATATCTGCAGCAATACGTTTCATGCCAAAATTCTAACAGACAAAAATAACTACTTTAATATATATTGAGAAAACTTACAAAGTATGAGAGATGGTCAGATGTCTATCAAAGAACAGAAAATTGGGGGTGCCTGGGTGCCTGGGTATCTCAATCAGTTAAGCGTTCAACTCTTGGTTTTGGCTCAGGTCATGATCTCAGGTCATGAGATCAAGCCCCACACCTGGCTCTGCACTCAGCGTGGAGTCTGCTTGAGATTCTTTCTCTCCCTCTCCCTCTGCTCCTCCCCCCCACTTAAGCGCGTGCTCTCTCTCAAATAAATAAATAAATAAATAGATAAATAAATAAAATCTTTTAAAAAAAACACCAAAAAAACAAACAAAAAACAAAGAACAAAAAGTGTCCTGTATGGAAAGCCAAGGGGGTAGAGAAATCTTAGAAAGATGGAGAGGTCAACAGGGTCATATACATAGAACCATCCAGTAAGATAAGGCAGAAAGTGACTGCTGGGGTGACCTTTGCAAAAGCAATTCCAGTTAAATGGTGCCACTGAATGTAAGACAGAAGAAGAGAGAAAGGGAAGAAAGGGAAAAAAGGAAAAAGCCAACTTCCCATGAAAACTACTGAATTAATGATGAATCTAGTGTTTTTGTCTTGGGTCTATAGGTCTGAACAATAGTGCCCAGAATATGAGCTTCACATGGATAAGCATGGCACATATTTCCAAATGTAGCAACTAATAATCAAAGTGGGACACTTTGCACTTTGCTTTCCAAGCCAGTTTACAGACAACAGAGGAAACAAAATGATTGGTAAAATAATTGAGTGGGACAGAACTAGACACACCCAGAAAGGAACGCAGCTTGGGCTGATAGTGAAATTTTAACAAATAACAGAGGGAAAAAGAAAGTGTTCGATTCTGTTGTTTACAATTGTTCCACAAAAGAGATTGATCTTCAGAGTGAAACCACCTTACCAAGAAATGAAATTAAAATCACCAACAAGGGCGCCTGGGTGGCTCAGTTGGTTAAGGACTGCCTTTGGTTCAGGTCATGATCCTGGAGTCCCAGGATCGAGTCCCGCATAGGGCTCCCTACTCAGCGGGGAGTCTGCTTCTCCCTCTGACCCTCCCCCCTCTCATGTGCTCTCTCTCTCTCAGTCTCTCTCTCTCAAATAAATAAATCTTTAAAGTAAATAAATAAATAAAATCACCAACAATTGGATAAACGAACATGCCTGTCCTGTCATGTAAGGACACATTACCTATGCAGCAATTTTGCCAAAAATATTTAACCAAAATGTGATCATGAGGAAACAATCAGACCAATACAAATGGAGGAACATTTTGAAAAACAATGGGATTGATCTCTCTGTAAATCTTCAGTGTCATGAAAGACCTAAGAGGCAGGGAAATTTCTAGACCAGAGAGGTGTGACAACTAAATGCAACATACCAGGTTACTCAGATCCTGTTCCAAAGAACACTACTGTGGTGATGGGTGAAATCTGAATACAAACCACATATTAAATAATATGGCAATGATAACTTCTTGAGAGTGATAAACATACTGTTACATAAAAAAATGTCCTTCTCTGTGACTGTCTTCCTCATTCTCAATAGTTCTGCAGAATTATATAGATTATTAAAAAAAGAAGTAACAGGCCCCAAATAAAGTCACTTGTTCTAAGCCCCACATGAACAAACCAAAACTTAATACCTAACCTAATACTGTTTTCAGCCTCTCCCAGGAATGTCGCTTTTAACCAGTCAAAATATCACTACACAGAGTACTTTTTTTTTAAAGATTTTATTTATTTATTTATTTATTTATTTATTTATTTGAGAGAGTGAGAGTGCGTGTGTGAGTGAGAGAGCACAAGTTGGGGAGGGGCGGAGGGAGAGGGAGAAGCAAACTCCCCTGCTGAGCAGGTAGCCCCATGCAGGGCTTGATCCCAGGACCACAGGACCATGACCCAAGCCAAAGGCAGCCACTTAACCAACTGAGCCACCCAGACACCCCTACACAGAGTACTTTTTAAGTACAAATGAGAAAAGATAGTTTTTCTGGTTAGTACTAGTGAGGTAATCTACCTCATAGACCCCTGCCTTCCCGGGAAGGAAGGTGACTTTGCCTGAAATAATCTTTTCTTTTGTTTATGACTTCCTTGTCCCACCCCTTTAAAAACCTTCCATTCTGTACAGTTCTTTGGAGATCCTTTCTACTTGCTAGATGGTATGCTGCCCAATTCATGAATTATGGAATAAAGCCAATTAGAACTTCAAATTTACTCAGGTGAATTTTGTTTTTTTAACAGGACATTATGCATTATAACCTTAAGCAAAATTCTATTTTAAAAATAGTTAGCAAGAACTTAGAAGAAGAAATCATGTTTACTAGAAGCCAGCTCCATGTTTACTAAATTAAGTTGGACTAATTTTTGAAAGCTTAGAAGACAAGATATTTCAGGGAAATGGAATAGAATTTAGTGGGTTTTTTTTTCAAAAGTCAAAAAAGACAATGTCTATCTTAATATCATGTAGACAAACTAAAGAAATATGAGTTGAATGGTCAAATGACAGAGTGAATTCAATCTTATCTGAATGGACATAATTCAAAGGATTGACATCGGCCTGTAGGGAGCTCCTACAATTAAGATACAGGATTCTAGCCATCAACTGGATAAGAACATGAATGGCATGGTGATAAAGCCTGTTAGTGATAATGGGAAATACTCTCAGTGACACAGTTATGAACCCCAAAGATCTTGATGGACTAAATGGGTCAAAACCAACATGATATTTGAAGTTCCATTATTATCCATTAGTCATTAATACATGCATTTTGAACATGTGCCAGGAACTGGAAATAAAAAGGTAAACAAAAAGGTCATGGAACTCTTAATATCGCATGAAAATTTACATTTAAAACAGTTACAAGTGAGGGGCGCCTGAGTGGCTCAGTCAGTTAAGTGGCTGACTCCTGATCTTGGCTCAAGTCATGATCTCAGAGACCTGAGATTGAGCCCCATGTCAGGCTCTGCACTCAGCGGGGAATCTGCTTAAGGATTCTCTCTCTCCCTCTCCCTCTGCCCCTCCCCCTGCGTGCTCTCTCTCTCTCTCAAATAAATAAATAGATCTTTTTAAAAAAAAAGTTACAAGTGAGATAAGTTCGTGAAAGTGGAAGCACAGAGCCTTGGAAGGGTGTATGAGAGACGGAATAGAAACAGAAAATCAGGAAAGGCTGCCGAAGGCAATGCATGCATGGAAAATTTTACGGTGCTCTGGGAATAACCAATCAAATGAGAAGGCATCACAATGGAGGGCTAAGGGGAATCTGAGCTGGAAAAAGAAGAATATACCAGCCTGTTAGAGGGAGTACATGTGCAAAGGCCCTAAGCAGACATGGCCCTGGCATAGTCACCAGCTGAGAGTAATCCAGTATACTTAGAGCAGAGAGAGCAAGAGGAGACAACCCCAAAGAAATATAGGACGTAACAGACAATCCTAACAGCTGCATAAGTCAAAAAGGGTTATAGGTTTAATTGACTCTAATTTCAGTATGATTCAATAATGAAATGTAGGGGCGCCTGGGTGGCTCAGATGGTTAAGCCTCTGCCTTCGGCTCAGGTCATGATCCCGGGGTCCTGGGATCGAGCCCCGCATCGGGCTCCCTGCTCTGCGGGAAGCCTGCTTCTCCCCCTCCTTCCTGCTTGAGCTCTCTCTCACTATCTCTGTCTCTCTCAAATAAATAAATAAAATATTAAAAAAATAATAATAATGAAATGTAGTTCTTCAAACGATACAATACCCAGGACAAGGACAGTGAGGTCCTGTTGTGCTCATTGCTAATCACACCCAACTTTAAATCTGTGCTTAAATCTGTGCCCAACTATTGAAGAAATTGGAAGTAGGTCACCTACAGAGAAGAGGGAAGATTCCAGGAGGCATGATAACTACCTTCAAATATCTGAAGGGCCATCGTGTGAAACAAATACAACAGCTGGTATGTATTTACCAAGAGTTAATGAATGGGGGGTCCTAACAATGCACATTTAGTTCAATCTTAGGAAGTCTCCTAATAGATCCTGGCTGAAGATGGAACGGCTGTCTGGGGAAATGCTGAATCTCCCAGGCTGACTGATAAATAGACAAGGAATTTATAGAGAGAATTCAAGTCCTTGAACTAGATAATTAATAGGCCTTCTTCCAATCCTGATAATCCATAATTCTACGACACTGCCATTTCCATTACACTGGCAACATACTAAAGAGCTATTCAAAATGTTCTCGTAGGAAGAATTTGAATAGGGCCAAACTGATAGATCTATAAAAATAAATCTTAAAACCAACACCTGTACCACAAAGTTAAGACTGAATCTTAAGGCGCGCCTGGGTGGCTCAGTTCGGTTAAGTGTCTACCTTCAGCTGAGGTCATGATCCCAAGGTCCTGGGATCAAGCCCCGTGTGGGGCTCCCTGCTCAGCAGGGAGCCTGCTTCTCCCTCTGTCCTTCCCCCTGCTCATGCACTCTTGTCTCTCTCTCATATAAATAAATAAAATCTTAAAAAAAAAAAAGACGGCATCTTAAAAGTAACTTCAAAAAATAAAACCTCAAAATGTAAAATAAAGGCAAACCTCATTTTTGAGATGAAGGTAGCCTAGCCATTAAGAACATGGACTTTAGAGCAGACCTGTGTGGCTCTGAACAAATTTCCCAGCCCCTCTGTGTCTTGGTTCTTTATCTATATAATGAAGAGAATTTTTTAAAGTACTTGGCTTATTTAAAAAAATAATAAAATAAAAATAAATAAATAAACAAATAAGGGCGCCTGGGTGGCTCCGTCGTTAAGCGTCTGCCTTCGGCTCGGGTCATGATCCCAGTGTCCTGGGATCGAGCCCTGCATCGGGCTCCCTGCTCAGCAGGAAGCCTGGTTCTCCCTCTCTCACTCCCCCTGCTTGTGTTCCCTCTCTCGCTGTGTCTCCCTCTGTCAAATAAATAAATAAAATCTTAAAAAAAAAAAAATAAAGTACTTGGCTTCTGGGATTATTGTGGGAATTAGTGAGTTAACAAATTTAAAGTGCTCAGAACAGTGCCTGGCACAAAGTAAACACTACAGAAGTGTTTGATATCTGTGGTCAATCATAGTAGTTAGATGAGAGATTCTGGGGTCAGACAAAGTTGGAGCAAATCCAAGTTCCACTGCTAACTAGTTAGGTGACCTCTCCCTCCCTATAAAATGGGGATGAAATGATCTACCCGTCAAGGCTGTTTCAAATATCAGAAACCATCCTGGCCAGCATAATCAACTGCAGATTTAGCACAGGGCATTAGGAGTTTACAAAAGTCTGTAAGAGAGGGCTGGAAGGGCACGTTCTGGACTGAGCTCTCAGGATAATATCACACCACTGGTCCTCCACTGGAGTTGCTGTCTCTGGCATAATTTGGGATCGAGAATCAGGAACCCACTGTCCCAACTGCTAAGTCTGCACCACTTCGCTAGGATCTGGAAATCCTAACCTGCTACCATAACTGTGGACTTCCAGAACATACCACCAGAAAATGGGTGCCTACATTCTACGTCTCTACAATGAGCCTGTTGTCATTGCTGCAAAACAAATGTCTCCACCACAGTACTTGCCAAGGCAACAGAGGTAGACTTCATCTCGCATCTGGATTCCAAACAGCACGGGGGACCATCAGTTCAGTTCACCACAAACCTGAGTTGTAAGAAAGACTGAAAAATGCAGACTTAACTTTTCAGTGATAGCAGCAACCTACATTCTAAAAGGGAGCTGGGGTGGAAATAAAAGAGCTAATCTGCAGTATCTATCATCCTATCTCTTATCAACAGGGTCACAATCAGGATATAATGACAGCATTTAGTCCCCTGTTTGGCAGATAGGAATCATCCAGTCAGTTACAAATTGACTTCTAGTATAAATCTGGCTGAGTAAGAATTACCTTTCCATTTCTCATCCCAAAAGTCAAGAAAAAAAAATGAACACAAAAACTTAAAACTCCATTTTCAGTAAAACTAAGAGAAATATACAATCCATTGACTCATAAACATGCATAAAGCCTTCCAAAATTAGCACAAATAAAACGCAAGCCAGAGAGGAAGTCAGGCAGACAGGAAATGGTGGAACATAAAGTGCTGACAATGAAACCTCACACTAAAGAGCAAAAGGAAATACCTGGTTTGTGAAAATGGGTGCAGAAATGGAAGCGAGGGAAGCTGACAAAATGAACTCTCCTAGATGACTTTCATTTTATTTTGAGAAATAGGGAGAAAGGTACCCCAATGATTCACTTTCAGGAGCTACAGTTGCAAAAAGTGGCAGCAGAGCAGGTGAGGGCTTTTGGGTTGAGAAGCCTGGAAGGCTGCCATGACACCAGACACACACATGCATGCACACACATGCACATGCACACACACACACACACACACACACAGAAACCCTATACAAGGAGACATTAGGGAAAATCATTCAATGAGTAATATAAAAGAAATTCCCACAGAATCAATACGAAAATATGATAAGTGAAAAATCTGGGGCGGGGGGGAGGGGAGAGTATATTTTACCATTAGATGAAGAACACTTCCCAGAAAATGAGCAGATAAAAATAACTAAATAATAATTTGACAAGAATTTAAAAAATAAGTATTCAATAAAGTAATCACCTGTTATGGGCTGAATTGTGTCCCCCACCAAAATTCATACATTGAAGTCCTAATCCCTAGTACTTCAGAATGTGACTGTGTTTGGAGATAGGCCCTTTAAAGAGGTAAAGCTAAATGAGGTGACTTGGGTGGGCCCTAATCCAATACGACTGGTGGCCCTACACAGAAAGGACATAAGGACAGACACACACAGAGGAAGAACCATGTGAAGACAGAGGAGGAAGATGACCATCTATAAGCCAAGGAGAGAAGCCTCAGAAAAAAATCAACCCTACTGACACCTTCATCTTGGACTTCTAGCCTCCTGATTGTGAGAAAGTGAATTTCTGTTGTTTAAGCTGCTCAGTCTGTGATACTTTGTTCTGGCAGCCCTAGGAAACTAAAACTTCACCTCTAAGAAGAAAGATCACAAGGGAGAAATGGCAAACTCAGGTAAGAGATGATGAGAAAACAGAAGAAACTGAAATTTGAGCTGATGGAACTCCGTAAGAAAAAGGGAGGGGATAAAGGCCACAGTGGAATAACCAAAAAACAATGAATAGAACCTACAGAAAACACTGTTAGGGACATATAGGATAGAAATAATAAGATGAACAAAATTCAGAGGAAATAAGGAAAAGGTTTTAAAGGGTTAGAGAGAAGATGGTTATGGAAAGCAGTCAAAGCAAATCTAAAACGTGCATAATCGGAGATGCTAAAGAACACCAAGACAATTCAACACAATAAAGTTAAAGCACACATTTGAGAAAGTTTCCTGACTCTCCACACCAAAGGGCTCACCATGTACCTGTCAGTATGGCTGGCAAGGTACATCCCAGTAAAGTTACTGGAGTATAAAGATAGACTCCTGGGGCAGTCAGGCAAAAAGATGAAGTTGTTCACAAAGGAAAAGTTGCAAAGTGATCTCAAATTTCTCTACAGCAACATACAATACCAGAAGTGGGGCAACACTAACAGGTAGTCAAGAAAAAGAGTGTGAATTGAGGATTACGTGTGCATCTGCTCATGGAAACTTGAGGTGCAAAGCTGCAGACAAACACGCAAGTGTGCAAGGGGCACAACACACACAGGTCCTTCTTGGGCACGTGAGCAGAAAACCAACTTTAGTCAACCAAGAAATGCCTAGGAAAGAGAAAGTAACAGCTAGCAATGAGAACCGAATATACTTAATGGTAAAATTAAGACTAAAACAAATGTGAAGATTAAGGTGATAAAAGAAAATGAAAATATTACATCTCCCCACGATGTAGTAATCATACAACTATATTAGGAGAAGGAATAGGTTAAAAGGTAGGATGTACAGGAAGTTCACTGTTTCACCTGTGTAGTTAACAGTCAAAGGACTTCATTCAATAATGCCATTAAAATGATAAAATATAAGCATGGTTAACAATACAATGTAAACACTAAGAAAATACTAATAATTAAAATTGAGTTGTTAAAAAAGAAAGAAAATGGAAAAGGAAACACGGCTATTCATTGTAGAAATCAATAAATATTGACGAAAGAATCACAAGACTAAGACTGTTATTATATAAAGATTTAATTATAAAGATAATCACTAGAACAAAAATATAAACTCCTCTGAACTCTGTAAGAAAAAACCGTGTACCCCTACAAGCTAAAAGGCCAAGACGGAACATAGTTAAGACTTTGAAAACATTACAAAACAGAAAATATTACAAAAAGTAACATGACAAAACTAAGATCAAATACAACTTTTGTGTCCAATCTGTAAATGTAAATAAGTTTAATTCACATATGAAAAAGGAAAAAAATAACTCTTTAACACTAGATCACAAAGGGACACCCAACCCCTGATTCTTATGAAAGATAAATTAAAACAAAATGAGACAGAAAGATTGAAAACAAAACAATGGGCAGAAGTATACTGGTAGATGAACGTCCAGCTGTGGCTAGCTGAAGAGGTTAGCAAATCTTCACACACGCACACACACAAAATCTTAACTGGTCAAAAATAACTATTCCAGGGCTCTGGAAATAGACCTAACTCAGATAACACATTGGAAGAGTACTTGATCCTGAAGAACTACTATAGTTTCAGGTAAGAACAGTCTATGGCCTCATTGCCTGGGGTTGGTTGTATACCCAACCCCAACTCAACAGACAAGAGTAGTGGTCTTACCAGCATTGAGACTGCTGGAAAATCAGCCACTCTGATCTGAAAAGGGTTGGATTGGGGGTGAGGAGGTAAGGGTAGGGAACTCATGGCTTTCTCCCTAAAAATCATGGGCCTCAATAGGAAGTAATAAGGAAAAAACTATCTCTTTTCTAGCTTGATGTTGTGCTCAAGATGGAATAAATGCTGGAAATGAGAGAGTCACAGAAGGGCTCAATAAGTTCTCCCTCCACACATCCTTGGCCTGCAAGACACAGGGATATACAGGGAAAACCCAAGAAAGCCCAGTGGTAAAGAAAAACCAAAAGAGATTTAAAAATGGCTGACCTCTGCACTTCCAACATCAGCAGAGGGTTGAAGTCTTACTGGCTCAGTGTTTGAGCACAGCCTTTGCCCAAGTCACTGGCTGACCAATAAACTATGCAGACACAGGAGCCACCTCTCTAAAGCCTGGCTAACAAGTAAAAAAGAGAATAAATAAACTGACCAGATATAAAAGTGTCTGCACATAATGGGGGAAATAAGATGCCACAGATTAAGTTCAGGGAATTTATAAAAAAAAAAAAAAAAAGAAAAAGAAACAAACAAAACAAATCAGAATCCTGAGTTGCTACACAATGTTAATTAAACTGTCTAGGGTTCATTCAACCAAAAATTACAAACATGCAAAGAAAAAGAAAGTGTGACCCATACTGAGAGGAAAAAAATCATTTAAAAAAATCTCCAGGTAGATAGAGACGTTGGATTTATTAGACAACAAATTTCAAAGCATTTATTATAAATACTTGGAAGAATTTTTTAAAATATGGTAATGGTAACTCAACAAATAGAGAACCCATAGGAAATATAACCCATATTTTAAAAATGGAAACTCCAGAGTTAAAAAGTAGAATAGCCAAGGGGCACCTGGGTGGCTCAGCATCCAACTCTTGGTTTCAGCTCTGGTCATGGTCTTGGGGTCATGGGACTGAGCCCCAATTCGGGGTCTGTGCTCAGTGTGGAATCTGCTGGAGATTCTCTCCCTCTCCCTCCCTTTCCCTCCCTGCCCCTCCCCTGGCTCATTCTAACTAAATAAATTAATAAAATCTTAAAAAAAAAAAGTAGAATAGCCAAAATGAAAAATTCATTACATGGGATCAACAGCAGATTGGAGATGAGAGAATAAAGTATGAATGAACAATAGAACAATAAAAATTACCCAATCCAAAGAACAGAAAGGAAAAACACTGAAGAAAAATGAACAAAACCTGAGACCTGAGGGTCAAGATTAAGCATGTCAACATATATGCGATGGGAATCCCAGGAAAAGAGAGATAAAAGGACGGAAAAACTATCTGAAGAGACAATGGTTTTAACCTTTTCAAATTTGCTAGAAAACATTAATTTACAGATCCAAGAAGCTCGACAACATTCAGATAAACACAAAGATATTCACACCTAGACACATCATAACGAAACTTGTGAAAGACAACGACAATAAAAAAAAAAAAAGCAAGCAAGCAAGAAATTTTGAAAGTAGGAAGAGAAAATCAACTTACCATTTAAAGGGAATATAATATGAATAATGGCTGACTTCCCATCAGAAAGTATAGGGGCAAAAAGTCAGAGGAATCACATAATCAAAGTGCTAAAGAATAAAAACTGCCAACTAAGAATTTTATCTCCAGCAAAATCAGCCTTCAAAAATGAATATGAAATAGTGACATTCCCAGAATAAAATAAAAATAATGTGAGAGTTATTACAAGCTAACCTGCCCTACAAGATATACTAAAAGAAATCCATCAGGCTAAAAGGAAGTAACCCTAGATGGTAACTCATGTCCACAGGAAAGAATGAAGAACACTGGGAACGGCAGATATGTGAGTAAATATAAAAGAACAACCCACAAGGAGACACCTTAGCATCCTGACTATACTGGACTTGCATTAGCTTCTCCAGAAGCTACTTAAAGCAGCTAGTAATTCAACCCAAAAATGCGAGGGAGTTAATGTCCCCAAGAGCATACCCCAACCAATGGAAAACAAGACAGGAAGAAGCAGGAAGGTAAGTTGGTCATCTGTCCACCTCCTACCCACCCTCCCTTCGCAGAGGACTGTTCTGAGTGTAGAGTTGTAAATGCCACCTCTGTTTCCAGCTGTGTTCTTGAGAAGCTCTGGCCTCCTTAGCAGCACACTCCCTTGTAATTCTTCCGATTTCTTCCTCAGTTCACTTCCCTTTTTCCTTCATTGTCGCTTCTCCAGGATGACAACCCCCTTCTAATCAGGCCCCTTTTTTAGGGAACCAAGCTCAGAGAGTTGGTACCAGGAGTGGCTCTAGAATTCAACACTCACAGAATGGGATTTCTTCACAGAAAGCTGAATCAGCAACATGTCTGGAAATAATAGGGAGACCTCTCTGGTGGACGGGGTGGTAGTAATAGTAATAATTATTATTATTTGCTATTATCCTGCACCATGATCTTTCACTTAACAGTGTATTTTTGATATCTTCAATATCAGTGTATAGTGAACTTTCTCATTCTAGTTTTTGTTTCCTCTTATTAACAAGAGTCAATTTCTAAGTTACCAGAATATTTATTTATTTATTTTTATTCATCATCCAACAAATATTTATTGATTCCCTCACTGTGTGCCAGAATCTATGCACAACATTTGAACTACCTGAATGGGAAACAGACAACTACCTCCTGGGGGAAAAAAAAAGTCCTTCTCCTCAAAGAGCTAACAGCATAGTAAGAGAGCAATGTTTATTTATTTTATTTATTTTTTTAAGATTTTATTTATTTATTTGACAGAGAGAGAGAGAACAAGTAGGCAGAGCATGGGGCAGAGGGAAAGGGAGAAGCAGGCTCCATGCTCAGCAGGGAGCCCAATGCGGGCTCAATCCTAGGACCCTGGGATCATGACTTGAGCCCAAGGCAGACACAACCGACTAAGCCACCCAGGTGCCCCATAAGAGAGCAACGTTTAAACAGATTCGGACATGCCTATGGGATGATGAAAGCAACGGTATTGATTCCTGACATGCAATGGTGCCACAATGTCTAGAACTTTCACCCACAGTTAATTGGGATGAGGTACAGGTAGAAGGTAAGGCACTGGGCTACCAAGGGGCCCGATGTATGGAATAGGTTTGGGGCCAGGATGATGACAAGGACTGTGGAGAGGGTTGTCTGCTTTTCAAGGAATTGAAACGAAAGAAAGCAAGAAAGCAAGCAAGAAAGCAAGCAAGAAAGCAAGAAAGAAAGAAAGAAACTGATAGGGTCGGCAGTGCAAATAGCACAGACAATAAAAATAGAAGATAATATAACAAAATCAGAAATAAAAGAGCTCTTCCAACACACACACACACACACACACACACACACCAGGGGTTAGCTAATTCTACATCAGGCAGTGCCTTAGCCCAAGGAGAGAGCAAGACTCAAATAGATCACACTTTTCACCTCAGATTCCCATCATCTGCCATGAAGGTCAGAAAAGATTATCTAAAGTGTTCAGTACGAGTACAGGCTGTCCTGGCCTTCCAGAACTATGCAGAACAGATGAGGTATTTTGCTGGGTGGAAGTCTGGACCTACACACATGCACACACACACACACACACACACACACACACCGCACGTACACACCAGAAGTTCACTTGGAATTACAAGGGTGGTGGTGAATATGTAACAATTTGTTCTAGCCCCACACCTTGAGGGCCCTGCCTCTCCTATAATTGTGCTCCTCCTCTCCTTCAGGTTCAAGCACGATCCATTTGCAAGTGATGACCTCAGTTCTCACTTCACTTTAGCTTCCCTCCTCCTTCATTTCTGAGCACCCGCAGTCTTGGATAAACAGGATTGCCTGCAGAAAGTTCCCCATCCAGATCGTCCTGGGCTTGAGGATGGAATCCAGATATAAATAGGCCAACTGAATTATGGGCAGAGAAGTAAAGGACAAAATGGCTTTGGCCTAGAGTAGCAGAAAACAGATCCAGGAATTTTGCAAGGATGGTTTTTGCACAGATTTAAGAGCTAGATTTATTTGAACCCAAAAGTTGTTTCCTGAATAGTTCTACAGATTGTAACAACCTCTCTAAAAAATGAAGTAGCTGTTTTTTTTTTTCATAGCAGAGCTATAACTTCCCAATATGCCCTGGCTTCAGCTACTTATGTATGTAACCAGGGCTCTCAATAAATATTTGCTGAATAGTAAATAAATGGGTGAATGCTTGCAGTTCTGATTAGACAGATTATAGCTGTTGGTCCTTTCATGGCAGTTGAAAGAGATAACAATGTCGTTTTGAATTATTTTGAGACTACATCTCTGGAATTATGGACAGGGGAGGACTCAAACCTGATGTGCCAAAAGATTACATCAAAGAGCTGGATCCATTGGAACTAGCGACTTCACTGAGGACTTCTGCACCAACACATCCACTCTGGGTGTGACTGAAGCTTACAAAATCAGCAAAGTAGAGATGTGGGTGGTTCCTGGCCCTACTTTAGCTTCTCCCTACAATTCATATGTACACCTTCCTCCCAGCTCCCCACATAGACTCAGGCTATCTTATTCCTCAACCTCCTGGACTTGCCATTTTTCTTTTTTTTTTTTTTTTCAGTTTTCCTTCCCCTAATTCCTTTTTTTTTTATTTTGATGCGAAAGTCTGAATCTTCTCTACCTTCTCTCTCCTTAAGATCTCTGCTCTGTTCTCAGTCAGTTAGCCAGTCATCTGCCCATCCTAATGGGGTTTTCTTTTCATGAGGTATTCACTGCATTACTGGCCCATAGCTATGGGTTTTTGCTTAGGCCTCTGGCAGCTAGTCTTTCCCAAGTAAGCCCTGGTTCACACCAGGTTCCATGGTCAACAGGACTATTGGCAAGCTAGACAGCCCTCTAAAACAATGGAAAGGGCAATAACTGTATAGCACACGAACCCAAATGTTGCACCATTCTAAATGTGACAATTCGGAGGAAAACACATAAATCTAACCAGTAATTAAGAATGGATTATAAAGCCTCTTGCTGACAGTACAAAGCTTTACCTGTTAGGAAAATATCTGTTGATAAAATATCTATTGACAAGAGACCCTGCATTGGAAAACTTTAGGCTGTCAAAAATCCACCAAAAATCTCTATCTTTTTTTTTTTCTAGTTGACATCCATTGTCATACATAATTACCAAAAAAAAAAAAAAAAGTTTTTCTTGTGATGAGAACTTTTTACATCTATTCTCTTAGCAACTTTCAAATATGTAATACAGTATTATTAGTTATAGTCACCATGACGTACATTATATTTCCGTGACTTGTTTATTTTATAACTGGAAGTTTGTACCTTTCACCCTCCTTCCCCCAGGGACACCAAGAAAGCACATCTCTATAGCCCTCCAACATCAGTATGACAGCCAGTCCTTCAGAAGAGTGGTAGGTTAGCATAGCGGTTAAGTGTGCAAGCTCTCGACCCAGAACCTAGGTTTGAGTTCCAGCTCTGTTGCTTACTTGGCAAAGTTACTTAATTCTCTTTGCCTCAACTTCCCCAGTCATAAAATGGAGATAACAGTAGCACCTACTTAAAAGTGTTTTTGTGACACATAAATGAGTTAATACACGTAGAGTACCCAGAATAGAGGTTGGCGCTCAGTAAGTACGGGGATCTGATTCCATCCAGGAAATATCTGTTAAGTCTGTACTACAAATACAGTGCTGTGTGTTAGGAAATGGAAATATAATAGTGAACAAGACACAGTGTCTGTTCTCCAAAAGCTTGTAGTCTAATGGCTTCATAGGAGATTATTTTCTTATATTAAAATAATATCTAAGCACCTGGCAATCTGTCACAAACACTACAACTATTTCTAGGACACTATGACCATGAAAAAGATGAGTCCTTTTTCATAAGAAATCTTGAAAGCAAATGGGAAAATTGCAGTTATTATTTATGCCCATCAATGAACTACAGAATATTTCATTTAGACCCAAATGTTTTTCACCTTAGTCACTTGGGAGAATTTTCTAAGTCCCTACTTCCAGAGGAATCTATGAACCAAGTTCAGGGATTCAAATGCTAATTCTTTATACTGCTGCCAATTTCTCACTGCACCTAAACTTATAAAAAACAGAATGCAATCTGTATATCAACCCAAAATTTGTGCAGGTCTTGAGAAAAAGAGATAAAATTTCACATAATCCAGCTTCAATGGGAGAAATCCCTAGATTCAGACATAGAGCTCTGATTAACATAGTTAGAGAAAGAAAGCTGCTAAGTTAAATTAGGGAAGATGACGTGATTGAAACCTCTGAATCCAGCACATCCCTCCTTGAAATTATTAAAATTGTAATTACAAAAATGAAAATGACTGAAATCCACTTATCTTCAGGGATTGGTTTACAGATTATTCCATAATAGGCTTACCAAATGACTGCAGCAACCAAAGCTGTGACAGGGTCATAGTAAATAAGCCTCCTACCTGCAATCTCCAAAGACGTAAGAAATCATTTCTTTCAAATATCATAATGTCCAAATGTGCTAAATTGTGACAGATGTTAGTATCTCAGAACCAAGTTAAAGGAAACACAAAATTATGCTCCTCAGCAACCTTTCCCTGCCTACAGACAAACCCATTTGCTATAAGAGATGTTACAATACCTCTTTCGTGGTAACTGTCCTGTAAGAGCAGAATCCTTCTGTAAGACCAAGTGTTAGGGTGTTGTAACTGTAATACTGCCAGTTCCAAACTGCTTAAGAATTCTCTATGCTAATTTACTCAGCAGCAGAAATAGCAAGTCTGTAGCCTAAAGGGAGAGTGTAGTGGCCTTGGGAGGAGAAAGGATGGTGCACAAGACAAAGAGGTGAGGATCAAAAGAAACACTCAAGGAGACTGGGTATGAAGGAGGGAAATTGGCCTGTCACCCCCAAACTGAACACTTGGAAAAGTGCAGAAGGCCTCCCGACCCTGTCATCAGAGCAGCACAGAGTTCTTGAGCTAGCTTGACAGGGATACTCTGGAGTCTGCACATAGATGAGCAGAGAGACACATGGGTCCCCTTGTCTGGCAAATTTTGAAGGGAAGCAACAACTCCTAACCACAAAACAGAAATAGAGGGCAGCAGTGGGTCAGTCGCAACTGCCCCAGTGGAGTACAGCAAGGGTGGTCTTGTTTTCCTTGTGTCAAGAAAGTCCTCGGAGGGTGCTGGGACTG
Organism: Neomonachus schauinslandi; assembly: GCF_002201575.2. Taxonomy (NCBI): domain Eukaryota; kingdom Metazoa; phylum Chordata; class Mammalia; order Carnivora; family Phocidae; genus Neomonachus; species Neomonachus schauinslandi. Next base: position 14,874,028 of record NC_058416.1, on the reverse strand, counting down.
GGCCCTCACTGCCACAGATACCTCATCTGAGGGGGTGAGGATGAGGAGACCGCACAATACAAGGTTACAGAACACAATGGGGCATAAAGCCACAGTGTTTCCGGATTAGCCAACCAGAGAGCATGTGAAGCCAGTATATTGGAAGCAGTGTGGTAGAGTCTTTGGAAGGACTTCCAGATTAACCAACAAATTACCTTGTCCATGTAGTCGCCCACAAGGCATGAAGCATCCACCCCCAGAGCAGAACAGCACCACTTAGGTAATGTTTCATCCTCTCGTTCCTCTAACTGCCTACCTATCCAAAAGTCAGAAAAGCAAGAAGAACAGGAGGAGCAATGAAATATAACAGAGTGTATCTTTTTCCCAGTGCGAAGAGAAGTGATACTGCCAACTGCATGTGCTAAATAATTGTTTTATTTAGACTGGATTTTTTTTTAATATTTCAGAAAGCCCAATTACAGAAAAGGGGCTGATCTTCATTATAGAAAAGAGATCAGAACATTATATAATCTGCTTAAGATGCGATCAAGAGGTGAAGAACATCTTAGATGGGTTGAAAAAATAATAACACCATTTTCTAATAGTTGTCGAAGACTCTCCCATAATCAATCAATCAATCAGGAAGTTTTTATTGAGCACAAACAATGTGAGACACAGCATGCTCCCACACAAATAACTTATAGTGCCTTTACCCCATTTGGCAAAATTGGGGTAGACAGTGAACAGAGCTACACTGCCTAGGAGTGGAGACACCTCACTAGTTCTGTACCTGCATAACCCTATCCTATATATGGGAATCTGCTAAGAGGGAGGCTCTTGCTAGACTGGTATTCCTGAGAACTGTCTGGACCAGTACAGTTGCTGAAACTAATGTGCCTTCTAAAGATAGGAAAGTTTAGTTTAAAATCGATGACAAATGTAAAGGGAAAAAAATAGGAGCTGAGGGTAAAGGAATGAACGAATAGGTGGATATGGAACAAGGGAGATCCAATATCACATTAGTCCCCCGATAAAGAGTCAGAGCAAGAGAATGATATCCTGGCCTGTATCCCGTCTCATGGCATAATTATACCAGATGCCCAAAACGATGAAGACATATGGTTGCCAAGACCACCCCTGCTTTTGGAATCTGACAAGGTCTAATGGCAGCCTGCAAACCTGAATGGTATCACTCTGGGAAACATTCTAGTCAGATAATGTGATGATGAATTCGACAAATTGTTGATGAGGTTGGCACTCCAGTAATGTGCCAATATCTTTTGACTCTCATTTTTCCGGTAACATATACTATAAATGATATCACTTGAGAAGAAATTTCCAGCAACTGTGTAGTATACAGCTTCTGCCAGACTGATCACTGTGTAACTGTAAACTTTGATAAGCAAAGGCTTAGGAGGGCCCCTGGTCATAATGGAGAAAACAGCTGCATGCCTGACATGCCACCATGTACTATGTACAAGTACGTACTGCTCTCATGTTTGTGGGTGAAAAGCTATTAACCAGAATAGAAGAACCAGTGTGTTTCTGATGAGAATTCAGCAGTAGGCTTCACAAGTGGGTCCAAACTCCCTTGGGGAGCAGCCCAACCCTGAAATGAGGAAAGCTATGGAAAGCCTATTCAGGGCATATTCAAACTACATCACATCTAGGCATGACTACCACTCATTTAACCCAACATTTGAGAGACCTAAATTTTGGGGTACAAAACATGCATCCTAACAGCACTCAGGCCATTAGCACACAACAGCAACAACATGCACAGTGGGTTAAACAACACTGGCCCACAAGACAGAAGTGTTTTAGAGGAGATGGGTGCCAGGCTAGTCATCATGGGACAAGCTGAATTTAATTTTAGTGAGGAACAATATTCAAAGATGTATGTATGATGTATGAACTAAATGTATGAACTAGAATAAGCAGATTAGAGGGAATTCTCTTCCAGGAGGAAGGTAAGGACTGGGAGCCAGCCTGAAAAGATGACAAGGATTTAGTGAAGTGAGTTAAGCCAACTCGATAAATAATGCTAGATAATACTAGGACCCAGCACTGAGAAAGGGCCTGTATCCCGACACACCAGTATCTCTTGACTACTTTTTTAAAGATTTTATTTATTTATTATTTGAGGGGAAGGGAGGGGAAGAGGGAGCGGGAGAGAATCCTCAAGCAGACTCCCTGCTGAGCACGGAGCCCGACACGGGTCTCAACCCCATGACCTAGGCCAACGCCAAGAGTCGGACGCTCAGCCAACTGAGCCACCCAGGTGCCCCTCCTGACTATTTTAATACAGATTAAGGCTAAAGTAACTATGGGGCAATGGCCTTCCACCCTGCTACTGAGGCTTAAGAGGTGCACTTATGGGATGTTATGGATCTCCAAACCTAGGAATTCTCTCTGAGGCAATTTAATTTACATGGATGTACACTGACTGCTTTCACTCCAGGAATAAATCAGAATAAAATATAACCTGTGGTACAGCTAGCAGGGATAAGAACTATTCTGAGTAACACTTGCGTCCTCTCCATAGAAGGAAGTAGGCTTGGTTATAAAAGAGTACACAATGGAAACCTGTCTCAATATAAAACTTCGAACTAAGGCAAGCTGGTTTTGTCCCTAACTGACTTAGTACCCAGAAATAACCAAACCATGGCCAATTTTAATGATTCCTGTCCATAATAATATCTGGCATATGGACAAGGGCCAGTTCTGTTGGGAAGACGTTGCAAATACCAATATAATTCTTAACTGATTTGTTTTGTAATAAAACTGAACTGTACCATGACTATATTTAATACAGTGTAACACTTCCATTGTCAGTAAGATTCAACTGCCTTATATAAATAAGGTATATAATAATACCCATATCAATGATCAACTGTTTCAGAAGCAGTACTGAAAGCCTCTTCACGATATAGCACTGATGGAAAATGACTGGCCGGAGAAGAACTGGATTTAGCTAAACATTAGTTAATTACTATGCTAAATAGTTCTGCACACATTTATCACAAGGTACAAATAATAACAGATCAAGGAGGACAGCAAGTAATCAAATTAGCACAAATATATAAAAATGCATACAATGCCTTTACAGGATGGATTGGTTGTTTCTTTAAGTTTATCCCCAGCCCACACATGATCTGTGAAATGTTAGGTATATTCATGCTGATATTATTGCTGCATGTGTTATACAAATGCTATACTAAATGTAGATGCTCATAAAAATATGATCATTTTAGGAAGAGAGCCTAGGCCAGGGGCCAGGGGTGTAAGCTTTGCGGGAGAGAGATAACTCAGTAGGCCTGTGTTGCTCAAACCCTGCACATTCCCAAGTACTGTCTACTTTAGGATTGGTCCTTGGCTGGCTTCTAGAAGACAAGCTCTGAGCCCTTGGAATATTCTAAGAGTGTTTTGCATGCCCGAAGTCTTGGGTCACCCAGTACCAGTTCGATCAGATAGTTTATGCTAACAATGTGATTTATGGTGATACCTATTTTTGTTCTGGGAGCTGGAGCCTGAGTGGTTGAGGTCAGTTGCCTATGTAACTAAACCCCAATAAAAACCCGAAACACCAAGGCACAGCCCTTCCCCTGCTGGCTACATTGCATGTGTTGTCACACATCATTGCTGGGAGAATTAAGCACATCCATGTAATTCTCTTGGAAGAGGACACCTGGAAGCTTGTGCATGGTTTCTTCTGGACTTTGCCCCATGTGCCTTTACCCTTTGCTTATTTTAATCTGCATCCTTCCACTGTAATAAACTATAACCATGAGTATAGCAATTTTTTCTGTTCCCCTTAACTCCTTCTAGTGAAGCATAAAGCTTGAGAGTGGTCTTGGGGTTCCCCAACCCATGGAGCAATCAGGCTACACAGACGAGGTAAAATGTGCACTGAGTCCTGAAAGGTGGGTAGACATCCTAAGGAAAGATAGATCATTCAAGACAAGGTTGGACATGCAAAAGAAAGTTCTCTACCACAGCAAAGAATCCTGAAAGGGAATAAAGAATTTCACTCATCTAGAAGCCTTTGGACTGCCTTTGGCTTCCTGGAAATCTCCTTATGACTACTTTCTAACCCTGGCAAAAAATAACACAAAACTACACTTTTTTTTGTTGTTTTCTAAATTATGTTCCTTTAGTTTAGAAGCTAATCATGAACAATTCTCTACTTCATTCAGCTTCCCTAAAACAGCACTGAAACTTTTTTCTATTTTGAATGTTGATAAGTTGTGAATTTTATTTTTCACTGAACCTGGATCTTTTATTTTTACAGATAAAACCCACAAACACAGGCCTCCGTTGACTGTCACTTTTTTTTTTGAGAAAATTCACAAATTGTGCCACATGATAAAACATGTACTATAAAAAGTTATTCCACGTCAGCTGTCACCAAAAGCATCTGAATTCTTTTTGTTTGACCAAGGCTTTTTGCCAAGCAGCTAAAAATGTTCTATCGTGGACATTTGATTTCCTAATAAAGCTTCTAGTTCATATCTCTGAAAAAGCTCTGTAAATTATTTGTATAATCTGGTCCAAATTTGCCTGATGTTCTAATCATGCCAAGGTCTGTACCACAAAAAGTCTTCCTCTGGATAATTCCTATCACTACTGCTAGTGGTCTTCTCTCTGCCTGACTCCTAGTTTGAAGAAATTCTTTCTTGGTTCTCTAGCTCCCAAATCCAAGGCTTGGAGCTGTCAAAATGAAGACCTTCCACAGATATGTCAGAAATTTTTTTCTCTGAAACACCATGAAAATTCTGGCTAACTTCCCACAGAAGTTTTTCTCTTCATTATATATGGAAAAATATAAAATAGGAGTGAAGCGGGGAAGTAACTCTATAGTAGGTGGCAGTTGCAGAGTATTTCTCTTGAAGGAGCGCTGAGCTCAACTGATTCCTCTAATTTGCTTCCTATTTAAGATGTACCTTTCAGGGGCCTAACGGTTCTCCTGAGTTCATACAAGTAACATGACTTGCAGGAGCATAAGCCAACTGGCTAAACAACAAATTGGAAACTCCAGGGCTATTAGTTCTCATTCTTGTATTAAAATATTATGATTTGGTTCAAGTCCAATGACCTCTTTCTGCTCTGTATACTCAGGTGTGAGACAGTGCCAGGAGTCCTAACTTATCCCCCTAGATAGATTGCTTGAAAGATTAATGATGGAAATTTCAAAGAGTTCTCCTAGGATAAAGCATCATACCAACGCTAAGTAAAAACACATGAATGATTTTAAATTATCATGGTGAAAAGTGTGCTGTAGTAAAGACTGTAACAGCCTCTCACATTTGGTGTTTACACTGGCAAGAATAATAATGTTGGCATATAATCTTTGTGCAAGTAACAATAGTCAGCCAAGGGCTTGTGTTGAATCTTGAAGCAAAGCAGAATGTCTTACGTACTTCTGAAGTTGGCACTCTCAACCACAATCCATCCTTAAGCCCAGCAGATACATTTAACGTGTGTGAATGAGTTGAAACGGAGTGAATTTTATCTGAGACTTCGCCTAACTGTGTGATTTGTTCTGTTCCTTAGGCACTTGGCACCTGACAGATTCTAATTTCAATATTTCAAAATCATTAGTAAGACTGCACTAAGCTTTAATTTCAAATGCCTTTAATCACTTGGTAAAATCTGTCTCAACAAAATTTTTCTATTTTTAATACCTTTTGGACTGTAAGGAATGAGTAAGAAGTAGCTTCTTTGCCCAACATTTATCCAGAGGTTTTTTTCATGAGGAAGATAAGAAACCTGAAATTAAGCAAGCATTAACAACAACAGAAAACAACAAATCTGTGTAAAAAAAAAAAAAATGAAAATCTAGGATCAGATAATCTCTTTATAAGTCAAATTCTCTACTCATGCCTCCTTTAGAGTCTCCCAAATTTCTAAATGTGGAAAGCATTTGATTCTGAGCTCTACCTGTACAGACATACTTACCGAGAATGATGCTCTTTTCAATCACATGAGAGTCCCTACAATGACTCCATTACACCAATGGCCAATTTCCAAGCTGTATCACTAAGGAACTCAGCCTTAGTAGAGAAGACTTAGTAGATTTACACGCCAATAATGCAGATGCAGGAAAAAGTGGCCAAGTACACCTGCGCTCCCACAGCTCTCTGCAGTCCCACCTCCTCTAGAACGGGAGATGTTCTGCTCATCCATCATTTACAACTTGCTGCCATGGTTCTGCAAAGTCAATACACACTCCTAACCCAAAGGGGAAGAAAAGGAAATTGAATTCCCTGTAGTCTATATTCACATATACATAGTACAAACATTTGCCCAACATGAATGTATATAAGCAGGAATCCAAACTTAGTAAGAGAAGCAGGAGTCTGAGCCAACAGTTTAAGACTATTACATTTCTGCTGAGGGTGGGGTACAGGAAGGATCTCACAGGGAAGAGAAGGGTAGCAGGAAGTAAAAGGGAAGCAGGTAGTGAGAGGTCTGTGAGCTCTTCATCCCGGGTGCAGTGCACCTGCCCAGAAAAGTTCGATTTTACCTAAAAGCACACTTAGCACTATAGTAAAGTCTTTGGTTCCAGGTTTTATATTTGGCTGCTGACAGTTTCCATGTTCCACCAGTCCTTCTTCTCCTTCTGCTCTACATTGGAGGAAGCTGCTAAGAAAGCCTGGGTGCACCCTCCTCTAGTGCCAGCAAAAAGTTCAAACGTGTCAGCCCCAGCCCACGTAAGCAAACCTTCACCCCAGTCCCACCCCCACAACCACAATATAAGCCAAGCCAATCTCCTTTCCCAGCTCTCTCACCCCATTTTCAGACCTGCCTGGAAGCCTGCCCCACTCTCCCCAGAAGCCTCGATGTGTGAGTAATAAGCCTTCTCATACCCTCTTGGTGCATGTGTGGCTTCAATCAGTTTCTTTTTTTTTTTTTTTTAAGATTTTATTTATTTATCTGAGAGAGAGAGAGAGAGCACGAGAGGGGGGAGGGGCAGAGGGAGAGGGAGATGCAGACTCCCCGCTAAGCAGGGAGCCCAATGTGGGGCTCGATCCTGGGACTCCCGGATCATGACCTGGGCTGAAGGCAGATGCTTAACTGACTGAGCCACCCAGGTGCCCTGGCATCAGTAAGTTTCAACATCAGAACCAAATTTTGAGAGGAAGAGTACACTCTGTGCAGGAGACCAGAACGAGCTCCATCTAAACTACACATGGTCGGGGCGCCTGGGTGGCTCAGTCATTAAGCATCTGCCTTAGGCTCAGGTCATGATCCCAGGTTCCTGGGATCGAGCCCCGCATCGGGCTCCCTGCTCCGCGGGAAGCCTGCTTCTCCCTCTCCCACCCCCCTGCTTGTGTTCCCTCTCTCACTGTGTCTCTCATTGTCAAATAAATAAAATCTTTAAAAAAATAAAAATAAAAATAAATATACTACACATGGTCATTATCAACTGGATGAACTATTATAGAGGGCACTAGGATTAGAGTAATTTCTACTCCCACTATTCAGTCCAGCATTTTTGTCAGCAGAAAAACTGGTAACAAGTCTTTTATAGCCTTATCCATGTAAAACTAGTTGTAAACTTTTTATCAGAAGTGACTAAGGGAATAAGTGCCCTAATTTGTCTATGATGTGTCACAAGTCCCTCGATTCAAGTCTCAGCCCAGATATCTGGAGAAACTTTATGGGGCAGCCCAGCATTTTGGCACCTGTGCTGTGAATAAACAAAAGAACAATGCATAAGATGGAAGCTTTTAGTGAAATAAAATCTGAAACTAGCAGTAAGTATTAAATCATCTCATCTCATATCACAACCTACCATATAACATTTTCTATACCAGTTATTAAATTACTTCCAAAGAACAGATGGGCCTTGATAAATAGATAAATACGGAGATTATCTAGAGCTATTGACAAAGAAAATGGGCTTTTAGGAGATCTCAGTCTGTTTCTATCGTAATAAAAGCAGAACAAACTGAGAAAGACTCAACAGGAGATACTTCAGGACACAGGGCAGCACCTCCTGCGCTCCCAGGCTAAGTGTTTACAGAGAAGGGTGAATAAAAAGGCTGAGAGAAATGTGAAAAGCTGACTCTAGTACTCCCCCCTTGTAGGGCTGCAGAAGGTGCCTCCTTCATTAAAAACCTGAGGCAACAATGGTATCGGGTCCACAAATAAGAACAGTGACAAACAGCTTGCAGAGTATGAGCATCATACAACTTTAAGTATTCAAAGTGCCTCCTGAACCTCAGCACTGCTTCATTAGAAGTTAGTTGTGACGGGGTCCGTCTTTCCTACATCCTACTCAATCTCTTAAGAAGTTGTGATAATTCAAGTCATAAAGGAAGTCTGGCTTGGTTTAACTTTTTTTCTTACCCTTTCATTTGTCTTCTTGAATACCTTTGCATGTTTGCAACAAGCAGATGTTGTTAATTTGTTAAACAGAACTAAAAACAATAAATACAAGTTTAAAGGGGTCTATTTTGTCAAGCTATGAGAAAGGATTTTCTAATTAGAGCTGCTCTACAAAGAAATGGGCTTTCTCAACAAAAGATCGAGCTTCTAAATCCTGGAAATGCTCAAGTAGAAGCCATCTGTCATGGGGTTGTAAACAGCATTTCTGCATTGGGAGAAAGAACGGAATGCATGATCTGCAAGGTCCCCTTCTACTTCCAAGATGTGACGTGGACAGGGAAAACATGCTGTGAATCTGAGAATGATCTGGTCCTCTTAAGGAAAAAAAATGTTTTGATCTCTTTTTCAAAATGGCATTCTAAGGAATGTGACATTGATGGTCCCCTAGAAGAGAGTAAAGACCACTATCTAACCCCAATTTCTCTTCTCTAAAATGTAATTTCCGATTAAGAGCAGGGACTAGATCCAACCTCCATGGCTCACTTGGTCAACACACTTTTTAAAATTTTTAATTTAGGCAATTAGGCAGGACATACACCTCTCCATTCACCATGCCATCACTCCTCATGTTATACCAGCCCAATTCACATATTTACATCAACTGACCCCTGCAGGCAGTGGCATTTTTGAGGTCCTAATTTATAATATAAACGATTAATGGCACCAATAGCATAGCATAAGATGGTACATAGTTACTTTTCAACAAAAGTCACAAACAAGAAATACTAGAGAGGTTTGGAGGAGGGTAAGATCAGTATGAGCTGAGTCTTCTCCAAGACTTCATGGAGAAGGGAAAATTTAAGTAATCTCTACACCCAACATGGAGCTCAAACTTACAACCCTGAGGTCAAAAATCACACGCTCTAATGACTGAGCCAGCCAGGCGCCCCCAAGAAGGGAAAATTTAATCTGAGTTTTAAAGAACAGAAAGGACTGAAACAAGCAGAAAGAGGAGAAGCCATCCCACACATGATAATGACAGGAAATCAGTCAAGGAGAGGAAAGCACAACCACAGCTGGGAAGAGGTGCTGAGAAGAGTGGAAGAAAGCAGAAGAAAAAGGTGGGAGTGGGAAGTAAGATTTGATCTAATTGTAAAAGGTTTGAAAGCCAAGTCATAGTAATCAGAAATCTTGACAGAGAGTCACAGAAACCCAAGCCAAAGTAGTCTATTAAAAAATAGGAATTTATTGACTCCCCCCAGTTGATAAATAAATTCAGACACAGCAGGGTCCAAGCACTCAAATGATATTATCAGCATTTTTCCTCTTCTCACTCATGCAACTACTTCTAATTTCTTCCATGTGTTGGTTTTTTTTCCTGTCTTGTTAAAGATGGGCTACCACCATGAGATCAGGGATCCTGGCCTTCAGGAGCCTCAACTTCTGCAGCTTCACAGCCCAGCAGAAAGAAAGACCCTTTTTCTCTGAATATTCATTTATGAGCTCAAGGGAAGGATTGTGAGTCCAGGATATGCTAACTACTGTGATCAGAGGAAAGTGGGCCTATTAACAATAACGATGTATGTGCACTGGGCTCTCACAATAAAGGAAGGTATTACGGTGGCTCACCCAGGTGTCTTCAGGTTATGGAAATCAACTGAAGGTTTTAAAACCTGAAATTCACATGACCAAAACACTGTCTTAAGAAGTTTATGTGATGAATTGGAGGAAGAGGCAAAGGAATATGAGAGGCCAGTTAGGAGGCTCATCCAGCAGCATAGAACTGAAGATATAAAGTTCAGACTAAAATGGAGGAGGATAATGAAGATTAGACAGATGCAAGAAATATTTAGGAGGAAATATCAATAGAATAGGGAAACTGACTGGATACAGGAGAGGAAGGTTTCAATGATACTTCATCCAATAAAGCATTCATTCTGTTTCAGCTACTGTTCCAAATATTAGTGAATACGGCAGACAAGATGTCTGCATCATAGAGCTCATGCTCTTCTGGGGAATATGAAAGAGGGACACATAAACTGAAAAATAAGTAACATAATTTCAGTTCCTAATAAATGCTCTGAAGAAAAAAAAAAAATGTGTCCATGGCATAGAAAATGGTGAGTGGAAGGTGCTATTCAGATAAGGAGGTATGAGAAGGCCTTTCAGAGAGCTAACACTTGAGCTAAGAGGTGGACGGTGAGAAGGAAGCAGCCACATAAGGATCTGGGGGAGAAGCTGTTCAGGGAACGGGACCAGCAAGTGAACCAGGAACAAGCTTGGCAGAGGAGCAAGACAGAAGATCACCTGGCTGGAGAAAAGTGGACCAGGGGAGATAAGAGGAGAGAAGATGGGTGCTGGACAGGGTCAGATCTGGTGGGGCTGCCAAAGCCATGGAAAGGAGATAGGATTTTATTCTAATTGCCATGGAAATTCAGTGGAGGATGTAGAGCAGGGAAGAGACATGATCTCATTTGGGCTCTCCCCAGATCACCCAGGCTTCAGTGTAGAGAATGGCCCACAGACAAGAATGAAGCAAGAGGAGTCATTATCAGGTTTCTATGGTGGTCCAGACAAGAGAAGATGGTGGCTTAGGCTAGGGTGTTGGCAGTGGAGATGGTGCCAGATGGTCAAAGAAATTCAAGGTTTTGTGCCCGAGTGAAAAACAGAAGTGGTTGAAGATCTTTTGTACTTTAAACCTGATTACATCTAGTACTCAGGAGATGTCTAAACTGTTGGATGTCTAAACTCCCTGCTCATGAGCAAAGGCCCACAAGTGCTTCCTTCCAACTCTGCAGAGAGGGCAAAACATGTGAACAGGTGTCTAAGAACTGCTTCTGACTGCAAGTTTTAACCAACAGTGGAAAACTGTTGACAACAGCTATTTCTGATACAGGAAAAGCCCTAAAGGATGCCCCCAAAGAAAAAGAAAGGATGAGAAAGGAATATAAAAAATAAATCAAAATGAAATTTTTAAAAGAAAATTTATTTCACAGAGGAATTCTTGAAAACTTCATAGAAAAAAAAAATGAGTTCCTTTGGCCTCTGGTTTTTACAAATTTTGTACAACAAAAGAGGCATGATTCCCTCCCACTTCTTCACCTTCTTTCTACTGGAATTTTGGTGATTTTTCAGAACAAAAAATATTACAGAGACATTTCTGTATATTCCTATTTAAAGAGTAAATGTCTACAGATTTTCTGAAGGGGGTTTGGGCAGAATGTATAAAAGTAAAACATATTTATATCCTTTATTTGTTCTGCTAGTTACAGCAATTTTTCCTAAAGAAACCCAAATATGGAAAATATTTATTAAAAAGTTATTAATTACAGACTGTTATACATACAGTCTATATACAGAGAGAGACTATAGAGACTATATACAGAATACACAGACTACATATATGTATGTGTGTGGAGATATATATATATATCAGTTAAAAGTGTGAAATAATCTAAATGAACAATAGAGAACTGACATGGACACATAGATAACTTTCCTGTATCCTTTTTGTGTTGGATTATAAACACAGATGGGCAGGAGGGAAATCTGGAGAAATCCAAGAGAAAGGCCCTGCCCAAGTTTCACTGGGTAAGTAAAACCCTTCCTGTGGTACCTGGTTCATGATTCTAGAGTAGCACTAAGAATGTGAAATTCTGGCTTTGCAAAAAAGAAATCCCTGCGTCTTTGTTATTTCAGACCTCAAATTCCAATTTTGAAAGCAAAATAACCAATAATAAAGAGAGGACCAAATAGATAAATTAAAAAATCCTGTGGAACTATAGGTTCATCATTTGGGGATTGAAGAGAGCGGATCAGCACCTTGAGGCTAACATGTAGCAGCTCTGTTGCACTTTTATCCTGGAATCATCCGTGTTTCCCAACGTTGCTCTTCTCATGCACTGTTTGGCCCAATCAGGTATCTACTGCTATATTGTTCCTTGAAAGGCTAAAAATCGTTAGTCTCATCTTGTTTAAAGAGGGGACCCAAGAAGCCACAACAAAGAGGAGAAGATATAAAGAACTGGTTGTCACCACCTGCTTCGGTTGCATGTTGAGAGAGAGACAGAGGGGACAAAGGCATGCGAAAATGAACAAAACCCTTCTGCAACGTCAACAGCTGGCTGTGACATCTCCTTTGGGCCCATCTCCTTTGGGCCACCACTGAATCATTTTTCACAATTAATAGGAGACCTGAAGAAATAAATGGCAGAAAATTTAATTGCAGGTGCTAACCCTGAATACAATATTGAAGGCAGAGGAATTCATGTGATGGCTTCATATTCTGAACCAAAAAAGAAAGAAAACACCATGTGTTTATATTTTGATGTTTTCATGTTTAATTAGGAACTTCAAAGATTTTTAACAAAACTAAGATTGGCCCCTCAGATTTCATATAATTTTAATTAGTTTCCAGATTTCTCCAATATTTTCGAGAATGCATTCGGGGCTTATTTTGCACTTTGAGTGACAAACATCTAAATACACTATGACACAACCCACTTTAGAGCTTTTAAAAAGATAAATGTGTTAAAAGTAAGAGTTACATTCTGGTGACTCTGGCATAAGATTTATTGAAAAGGTAACCATGTGCCGTTGGTTATAGTGACATTTGTGCCACACTCATTTGGCACAATTCTCCAGAGAGATCATTTACGTTTAACAAAACATATTTGGTACAATCAAGGCTGTATTTTAATGTCCTCATTTGTGGTATTGTCTCATAACATTGGCCTCTGCTTTGGACACTGAAAAAAAAGAAACAAACAATCCAGATCTTACTTATTTTTTCTGTTTCCTCTGACATTGAGTCATTTGCCATGATTGCAAAATATGACTTTTTGTTTCTTTATATATGATGATGTAGGCTCTTGCCTACATCAACCAGGTTCCAACTCCAGAAAAAGTGGGAGGATGCTAACACTGCCAAGGGAGTAGATTCTGGGGTCGTCTAGGTGTTTGAGGGCACATTTCCATTTTAATGACAGAAATGCATCTAATTCTTACATTAAAATTAGGAAGTAAACAAAGATAAACCAAGTTCAGTGAGAAACATAAGCATCGTTTAAGCTGTGTGAACAATTTTCACCAATGTCACTGAGACACCGATGACTTCACTGGTTGAATAAGCAATGACCCAAAGGTCACAGTACTCCCACAGAATCAAAATAGCCAAAGAAATGAAAGCAACAGCCCAATATGATAACAGTTTGACACTGGCTGAAAAATCTGGAATTTCCCTAGCATGGCTTGAGAGTATTTATTTGGGGAAGTACAGTGGTGACTGATTGTGGCCATTAGCTTTTTCCTGTTGTGATCTTCCTTCCCCCCACCCTTTTGTGTGAGATTAATTTGTGACTGAGATTTATTAGCCTAAAGGAGGCTGGGGTTGATGAGATTTTGCTGATATACTGGGTAGAACACACATCAAGTCAAAGGGAAAAGATGAAAAATTGAAATGATATAGTTGCACTGCTAGCTTGTTGCTGAGGTAATTGCAGTGGTTTGTGTTGTGCTGTGCTGTGATGGGTAGAAATAAAATGTGTACGAATTTATCTAGATCATCCTTCTGAAGAAAAGGACTACAAAATACATTCCCCTCTCTATTTATGTATTGAGGAAATCTCCCAATTCTTTTTTTGACAGTGATATTGAAGCAAAACAAAAATGAAACCCATTCCGAATAAGCTCCATAAGTGAAGCCAGCTCAAAGTTATCCATGGAAATAGGCATAAGGGTTAGCATAGATAATCGAAATATGAGCATAATGTAAAAACAGCATTTTGTCTATTAGGTGAAACCACAACTCCATATAATTTCTTTTCTAAAAGAACTATGAAATAGCAAAATGAATTCAATTTTTTTTAATCTGTCCAAATTTCCCTCTGATGGAAGATTTTAATTATCAGTGAAATGCCTAAAAAATACATACTCACTGGAGTATTTTAAAAGGATTTAAAAAAAGGGAAAAGACATTCATACAGCACTAGAATATTGGCTCCATAAGAACAGGGATCTTTACCTCGCTGACATGTCCCACATGTCTGGAATTGTGTTTGGCACATGAAAGGCACCCAGTGGGCTTTTGGGAATTAACAAAGTGCACAATCAATCCTTTACCACTGAGAACTGACTAGCTGGTGTGGGTAAGACCACATAAATTTCTTCTCTTTTGAGAATCATTTGGCAGATACATGCCGCACATGGAAATCTGGCGCTCCACAGCAGTTCACCAGAACATGACCTTAGATAGTGGACCATGACCCAAGTCTAGTGGGCATGGGTTTTCCTTGAAGGTGGTATGTCCAGAGAGGAGACATTCCGCCTACATCTACTAACTGCACAGTTGCAGAGATTTCAGAGCTAGAATACCTGCCCTCTCTCCCTCTGAAGCCCATGATGATATCTGAGGACTTTTCTACACCACCTTGATTCTTTAGTTCCTCAGTTTGCTCAAACAGGTAACATCGACCAGATATTATAGGTCCTTCACAAAGTTGGACAGGCATCACTGTCCTCTCTACCCCTTTTTCAACCTACTGTTCAGACACAAGTAAAATAAAGTTTAAATCAGAGGTGCCTGGGTGGCTCAGTCAGTTAAGCATCCGACTCTTGATTTTGGCTCAGGTCATGATCTTAGGGTCATGAGATCAGGCCCTGCATCAGGCTTTGCATTCATCAAAGTCTGCTTGTCCCTCTCCCTCTGCTCCTCAGCCCACTTGCTCTCTCTTTCTCTCCCAAATAAATAAATAAATAAAATCTTTAAAAAAAAAATAAAGTTTAGAGGCACCTGGGTGGCTCAGTCAAACTTCGACTCAGTTCATGATCCCAGGGTCCTGGGATCAAGACCCACATCAGGCTCCCCACTCAGCAGGGAGTCTGCTTCTCCTTTTCCCTCTCCCTCTACCCCTCCCCCTCTTCATGCTCTCTCTGTCTCTCTCTCAAATAAATAAAATCTTTAAAAATAATAAAAATAAAAATAAGTTTTAAATCAGCAAAATGACTTAAGGGGGGGGGGAAGCACAAAAGGAAAATTTGAAGGAGATTTATAAAAGCTAATGTGGGGGTGTGGGCTCCAGATGTCGTACCAGTGGGAACCATCTCCTTCTGCTTCACATCACCTTAACAGCAAACCAGAAGTCTCTGGTCCCCCAAAGTGTGTTTACTTGCAACACCCGGGGAAAATTCTGACCTTAATCTAGAGAAGAATCTACCACTGTTTTAGTACCTATTTATTATGGTTCTCCTCACCATATCTGTGCTCCAAAGGGCATCTGGAACATGCTTCACATTTTGCATGAAGGCTCAGCCAGCACCAAGGAACCCCATTATGGCCCTGCTCTCTCCCAAGACAGCTCCAATGAAAATAGGGAATACCTAAGACACTCTTCTGCTTCCCCCTCAAAAATCAATAAAAATAGGTCAATACCCCAACATATAACAGTGAAACTTGCAAATCTCAGAGACAAAGAGAAAATCTTGAAAGCAGCTTAGGACACGAGGTCCATAACCTACAAGGGCAGAAACAGAAGACTGGCAGCAGACCTATCCACAGACCTGGCAAGCCAGGAAGGACTGGCATCATATATTTAGGGTGCTAAATGAGAAAAATATGCAGCCAATATTTTATACAGCTAGGATGTCATTCAAAATAGAAGGAGAGATAAAAAGCTTCCAGGACAAACAGAAACTAAAAGAGTTTGTGATCACTAAACCAGCCCTGCAAGAAATATTAAAAAGGATTCTTTGAGTGAAGAGAGAGCCCAAGAGTAACATAGATCAGAAAGGAACAGAGACAATATACAGAAACAGTGACTTTACAGGTAATACAACACTAAATTCATAACTTTCAATAATTACTTAGAATGTAAATGGGCTAAATGACCCAATCAAAAGACACAGGTATTAGACTGGATTAAAAAAACAAGACCCATCGATATGCTGTCTGCAAGAGACTCATTTTAGACCCAAAGACACCTCCAGATTTAAAGTTAAAGAGTAGAAAACCATTTATCATACCAATGGACATCAAAAGAAGGCTGTGGGGGCAAACCATATATCAGACAAATTAGATTTTAAACCAAAGACTGTAATAAGAGATGAGGAGGACACTATATCATAACTAAAAGGTCTATCCAACAAGAAGAGCTACAAATTATAAATATTTATGCCCCTAAAATGGGAGCAGCCAATTATATAAACCAATTAATAACAAAATTAAAGAAATACATTGATAGTAATACAATAATACTAGGGGACTTTAACACCCCACTCACAGCAATGGACAGATCATCTAAGCAGAAGATCAACAAGGAACAAGGGCTCTGAATGACATACTGGATCAGATGGACTTCACAGATATATTCAGAACATTTCATCCTAAAGCAACAGAATGCACATGGAACATTCTCCAGAATAGGTCACATACTGGGTCACAAATCAGTTCTCAACCGGTACCAAAAGACTGGAATCATTCTCTGCATATATTCGGACCACAATGCTTTGAGACTAGAACTCAATGACAAGAGGAAATTTGGAAAGAACTCAAAATACATGGAGACTAAAGAGCATCCTACTAAAGAATGAATGGGTCAACCAGAAAATTTAAGAAGAACTTAATAAAATTCATGGAAACAAATTAAAATGAAAACACAACTGTTCAAAACCTTTGGGATGCAGCAAAGGCAGTCCTAAGAGGGAAGTATATAGAAATACAAGCCCTTCTCAAGAAACAAGAAAGGTCTCAAATACACAACCTAACCTTACACCTAAAGGAGCTGGAGAAAGAACAGCAAATAAAGCCTAAACCCAGCAGAAGAAAATAAATAAAGATTTGAGCAGAAATCAACAAAATAGAAACCAAAAGAATAGTAGAACAGATCAACAAAACTAGGAGCTGTTTCTTTGAAAGACTTAATAAGATCAATAAACCACTGGCCAAACTTGTCAAAAAGAAAAGAGAAAGGAACCAAATAAATAAAATCATGAATGAAAGAGGAAAGGTCACAAACAACACCAAAGAAATACAAACAATTATAAGAACATATTATGAGCAACTATATGCCAACAAATTAGGGAATCTAGAAGAAATGGATACATTCCTAGAGACGTGTAAACTACCAAAACTGAAACAAGAAGAAATAGAAAACCTGAACTGACCCATAACCCACAAGGAAATTGAAGCAGTAATCAAAAATCTCCCAACAAACAAGAATCCAGGACCCGATGGCTTCCCAGGGGAATTCTACCAAATATTTAAAGAAGAAATCATACCTATTCTTCTGAAGCTGTTTCAAAAAATAAGAAAGGCAGGAAAACTTCCAAACTCTTTCTATGAGGCCAGCATTACCTTGATCCCCAAACCAGACAAAGACCGAACCAAAAAGGAGAATTACAGACCAATATCCCTGATGAACATGGATGCCAAAATTCTCACCAAGATACCAGCCAATAGGATCCAACAATACATTAAAAGGATTATTCACCATGACCAAGTGAGATTTATTCCTGGGCTACAAGGGTGGTTCAACATCCACAAATCAATCAATGTGATACACTACATTAATAAAAGAAAGGACAAGAACCATATAATACTCTCAATAGATGCAGAAAAAGCATTTGACAAAGTACAGCATCCTTTCTTGATTAAAACTCTTCACAGTGTAGGGATAGAGGGAAAATACCTCAATATCATAAAAGCCATCTATGAAAAGCCCACAGCGAATATCATTCTCAATTAGAAAAACAGAGCTTTTCCACTAAGGTCAGGGACACGGCAGGGATGTCCACTCTCACCACTGTTGTTCAACATACTACTAGAAGCCCAACATACTACTAGCCTCAGCAATCACACGACAACAGAAATAAAAGGCATCCAAATCAGCAAAGAAGTCAAACTCTCACTCTTCGCAGATGACATGATACTCTATGTGGAAGACCCAAAAGACTCTGCCCCAAAAATTGTTAAAACTCATACAGGAATTCAGCAAAGTGGCAGGACATAAAATCAATGCACAGAAATCAAGTTACATTTCTTTACACTAACAATGAGACAGAAGAAAGAGAAATTAAGGAGTCAATCCCATTTACAATTGCACCCCAAACCATAAGATACCTAGGAATAAATCTAACCAAAGAGGCAAAGAATCTGTACTCAGAAAACTATAGAATACTCATTAAAGAAATTGAGGAAGACACAAAGAAATGGAAAAATGTTCCATGTTCATGGATTAGAAGAACAAATATTGATAAAATGTCTATGCTAACTACAGCAATCTATACATTCAGTGCAATCCCTATCAAAATACCATCAACTTTTTTCATAGAACTAGAACGAATAATCCTAAAATTTGTATGAAACCAGAAAAGACTCTGAATAGCCAAAGGAATGTTGAAAAAGAAAACAAAAACTGGTGGCATCACAATCCTGGACTTCAAGCTCTATTACAAAACTGTAATCATCAAGACAGTATGGTACCGGCACAAAAATAGACACATAAATCAATGGAACAGAATAGAGAGCCCAGAAATGGACCCTCAACTCTATGGTTCACTAATCTTTGACAAAGCAGGAAAGAATGTCCAATGGAAAAAAGACAGTCTCTTCAACAAATGGTGTTGGAAAAATTAGAGAGCCACATGCAGAAGAATGAAACTGGACCATTTCCTTACGCCATACATAAAGATGGACTCAAAATGGATAAAGACCTAAATATGAAACAGGAATCCATCAAATCCCAGAGGAGAACACAAGCAGCAACCTCTGGGACCTCGGCCACAGCAACTTCTTACTAAACACATCGCCAAAGGCAAGGGAAGCAAGGGCAAAAATGAACTATTGGGACTTCAAGATAAAAAGCTTTTGCAGAGCAAAGGAAACAGTTAACAAAACCAAAAGACAACCAAAAGAATGGGAGAAGATATTTGCAAATGACATATCAGATAAAGGGCTAGTATCCAAAAATCTATAAAGAGCTTATCAAACGCAACACCCAAAGAACAAATAATGCAATCAAGAAATGGGAAGAAGACATGAACAGACATTTCTCCAAAGAAGACATACAAACGGCCAACGACACATGAAAAAAACGCTCAACATCACTCGGCATCAGGGAAATACAAATCAAAACCACAATGAGATACCACCTCACACTGGTCAGAATGGCTAAAATTAGTAAGTCAGGAAACGACAGATGTTGGCAAGGATGTGGAGAAAGGGGAATCCTCTTACACTGTTGGTGGGAATGCAAGCTGGTGCAGCCACTCTGGAAAACAGCTTGAGGTTCCTCAAAAAGTTGAAAATAGAGCTACCCTACGACCCAGCAATTGCACTAGTAGGGATTTAGCCCAAAGATACAAATGTAGTGATCCGAAGGGGCACCTGCACCCCAATGTTTATAGCAGAAATGTCCACAATAGCCAAGCTATGGAAAGAGCCCAGATGTTCATCAACAGATGAATGGATAAAGAAGATGTGGTACACACGCACACACACACACACACACACACACAATGGAATACTACTCAGCCATCAAAAAAATGAAATCTTGCCATTTGCAAGGATGTGGATGGAACTAGTGGGTATTATGCTAAGTGAAATAAATCAATCAGAGAAAGACAATTATCGTATGATCTCACTCATATGTGGAATTTAAGAAATAAAACAGGATCATAGGGGAAGAGAGGAAAAAATAAAACAAGATGAAATCAGAGAGGGAGACAAACCATAAGAGACTCTTAATCATAGGAAACAAACTGAGGGTTGCTGGAGGGGAGGTGGTGGGGGGATAGGGTAACTGGGTGATGGACATTAAGGAGGGCACATGATGTAATAAGCACTGGGTATGACATAAGACTGATGAATCACTGACCTCTACCTCTGGAACCAATAATACATTATATGTTAATTAATTGAATTTAAATTAAAATTTTTTTTAAAAATTAAAAAAATTAAAATTAAAAGATATTTAGCACAGGGCCTATCACATAATTAATATTTAAAAAATACCAGTGATTATCATTTATTAATTCATTCAACAGATATTTATTAAGTTCCTATTATAAATCTGGCACTGTTCTTCTTCTCATTCTTATTATTGTTTGTATACCATTTTTACATTTTAAACTTTAATAGTGCTGGAAAACTCCATAATGTTATTATGATTAAAATACCTCACTTGAAAAGATAAAATTAATTTAGGTGAATAAAATGTTTTAGGTGTAAAGTTTTTACCTGAGAAAAAGTCACTGAAACCCTGAAACCATATAGGCATCTTGAGGATACCAGTAAAAAATGTCTTCATTTATTCAAAACTAGAGTTAATTTATTTATAGTCAACTTAGAAAGTTTTCCAAACAAGAAATACATAATTTAGTGACAGCAGAGCAGAGAGCAAGTTTCCATGTTTCTGTGGATTTGAGCATTTCATATTTAAGAAACACAGAAATGAAAATCTGCATTGAATGGTTTAAGACAAATAACAAAATCTAAAAGCCATATTTGAATTTCGGAAGACATCAATTACTCTAAGTAGCTCTATAAATGCCACCATCCCTACTACACTTCCCATGACTTTTGTAAAACAACCAAATTCCACTTCCTCCTGCCCTTCATTTTCAAGCACCTTCATTTCCATCTTCCACCAAAGATTCCAGGTAACAGGTAAAATAACAGATTTGTAAGCAAAAAAATAAAAAAAGAGAAAAGAGAAGAAAAAACAGGACTCTAAAGATCTATATCCAAATGGGAAATTCTTTTACAAAAGACATTTGGATCAAACTGTGGAGAGAGCCAAGATATCCATCGACAGATGAATGGATAAAGAAGATGTGGTATATATATACAATGGAATATTATGCAGCCATCAAAAGGAATGAGATCTTGCCATTTGCAACGATATGGATGGAACTGGAGAGTGTTATGCTGAGCGAAATAAGTCAATCAGAGAAAGACATGTATCATATGACCTCACTGATATGAGGAATACTTAATCTGAGGAGACAAACTGAGGGTTGCTGGAGTGTTGGGGGGGGGGAGGGATGGGGTGGCTGGGTGACAGACATTGGGGAGGGTGTGTGCTATGGTGAGTGCTGTGAATTGTGCAAGACTGTTGAATCACAGATCTGTACCTCTGAAACAAATAATACAATATATGTTAAAAAAAGAAGAAGAAGAAGACGAAGAAGATAGCAGGAGGGGAAGAATGAAGGGGGGGAAATCGGAGGGGGAGATGAACCATGAGAGAGGATGGACTCTGAAAAACAAACTGAGGGTTCTAGAGGGGAGGGGGGTGGGAGGATGCGTTAGCCTGGTGATGGGTATTAAAGAAGGCACATTCCGCATGGAGCACTGTGTGTTATGCACAAACAATGAATCATGGAACACTACATCAAAACTACTGATGTAATGTATGGTGATTAACGTAACAATAAAAAATTTAAAACAAACAAAAAAGACATAATGACTAAATGCAAAAAAAAAAAAAAAGACATTTGGATCTGCTTCAGCAAGTGCAGAGATTTAAATGGTGCTGGGTTATGCAAAGCTGGTTGTTTTAACCATAATTGGGACGGGACACTAAGCATGAGAGAGAAGAAAGAAGCAAACTAAAAGACAAAGCAGCCAGCAGCCAGACTCCCCCTGTGAAACCAAACTCCTTTGGGTTTTTTGTTTGTTTGTTTCAGATCAGATAGGTTACTCACCAGAATGCTCCCTTGACTTTCTAGTTAAATTCTCAGAAACCAGGGCCGAACAGAAAAGCATTGAAGCCATCTGTTACACCCAGTTTCTCCTACAGATTCATTGGTATCTTGGCTGCTGGGGCTGGAAGGCAGGTCAGAAAAGTAAGTCTGTGCTGGTGAAGGATTTTTGTTTTAAAATAATGCTCTGCCACTGTCCTCAACTTTCTCCATAAACACTCCATGGGTTTGTTCATCCACGCTGTGTTCTAAACCATCAAAAGCCATTGCAAAAGGGAGGGAAATTGCCCTAAAAATCAAGGATCCTAGGAAGTATCTTTTTCCTTCCGGGCATATTCAGGATGCCTTCCCAAGCACACATTCTGAAGCAAACCAAAGGAAAGAAACTGGAAAAGACTCAAAGAGTAGGAATAGACTCAAGGTCTCTAGGCAACTTTCCATGAGGATCACACTCATTTCTCTTCTCCTTAAACACATGGCTAACTTACTTAGCCTGCTATATTAATCACACAGTGAATTTAAATCAGTAAAAATTTTACATTCTTGATAGAAAAAAACTGTTAGTTTTATTTTTATAGACAGACCAGTTTATATAAAGCAAAGTAATAACAATAATATAGTAATAAAAATCCCGGGGGGTTCCTTCTATTAAGATGTGAAGTTTTTGATGAATTAACTTTCCTGTGTCACTGATAGAACTATGTCCTTGCAAACAGAATCACGTTTACCTGAATACAGTTATTTGTTCAGGATTCTTGACAAGTGCCTTCCTCCTATGGCTTCAGCTTTATGATAGCTTGCTAGCTCAACCCAATGTTTTTTGAGGAAAGTGACTGTTTCCCCTTATTTATTTTTATCCTTCCTACCTCACAAAGTGTCTGGCGCGTAGTATGGATTTAGAAATTATTTGTGAAATAAGTGAATTATACCACCTGAGTTCCTAATGTACACGTGGTGTCATTTCAGAGATCTCTAACCAATTAAGGCAACTTCCCTTACAAATTATTATGGAATGATGCCCAAATTATCACTGAGAAGGGGACTTCACTATGCTTCCCCTTTTGGTAGGTTTCGAAAGTTGATGGGAAAGAGAAAAGTCATTCATGATCATTTTACTCCATTTCAGCAAAATATTTCCTGTTATCTTTGGGATTAAGATACAGTGAGAATATCTTAGCTGGCCTCTTAAACCTCCCCCCCAAATTGCACTTGCCTGCTCTTTCCCATTTGACTCCCAGATTCAGAGCCCCATGGTCGAGGGCACCCAGATCAGAGGAGATAGATCTGGGGATACGCATGCTCTTACTCTTTGCCTATAAGCAAAGCCTCTGGCAGTGAGCCAGGACTGGATGGAATGCACGCCCAGGGCTCCTGCAACTGCTGGACCCATACCCTGTGTCTCTCTTTTTTTCCCACATGCTTCATTCTTTGCTTTCTGTTAAGGATATGTACTGACTTCGTGAAACCACTGCAGCGAGCTGTAAATGATGCATTTAATGAAAAATCCTTGCCTGGCCCTGCGAGAGAGAGCCAAACAATGCAGGGCAATCATTGCTGGGCAGTGACCAGTGTTATAATATCACATTCATCTGCTTCACCAGCAAGACAGATATACAGTTGGCAGTATTTCAATGATATACAGAGTAAAAAATATTAACTAATATTTTAATCATATTCATTGTTTGTTGTTTCTCCTGTCCCTAACACAGTAATCCTTTATTCTTAAAGATTGGTGAGTCTTTTGTCTGAACATCCCAAATCCTGTATCACGAAAAGATGCACAAAAGGATTTTGAATGATTACTTTTTTGGAGGGAGTATATTAAATTTTGATTTCTGCAGAGCTCTGTAGTTATTGCTACCATCCTTGTATTTTAATACTGAACTTCAGGTTATTGAAAAGACTCTTTTTCTTACAGTTTCTCTCTTTAAAAAAAAAAATGCAGGATTTGGCCTTTTCCAACAATGCCAGGAAGCACAATCCAAGTGACAGAGTCTAATCGACAGAGGTGCCTATGGTTACAAGAGAATCTCATGGCAGGGCCTGGGTTGGATGAGACTGGAGATGTTTTCCAGGGCCCCGTGGCTCCTGCCCTTCACACTAACATGAAGAAAGTGCTGTCTCTGGATTTCATGTTTTCCAAGATGACCACACACAATGCCCTCGAATGCTGAGTGTGCATTTCCTGCCATAGCCTGACACGCAACCCACCAGCTGGTGTATTAAAGGGGGCCCCACATTGGGGCGCCTGGGTGGCTCAGTGGGTTAAGCGTCCGACTCTTGATTTCTGCTCAGGTCATGATCTCAGAGTCATGAGATCGAGCCCTGCGTCAGGCTCCGAGCTGGGCACAGAGCCTGCTTAAGATTCTCTCCCTCTGCCACTCCTCCCCCTTCTCTCTAAAAAATAAAAAATAAAAGGGGCTCCACGTTGCTGAAGAGCCCTGAGACCAGAGCAACACGGCGCAGCCAACGACCGCCACAGGGTAAGCAGCCCAGGACTCTTGCAGCTAGCTTTCTGTCCCCATCCTGCTGACGGGCTCAGACAGAAGAGCTGGCTAAGTGGTAACAACCGGCAGGTATGTATGCCTGTTCATCCTGATGAACAGGCTGCCTGGTTGTCCCCTGCGATCACCAGAAGTCACAAAGGTACCAGTCGACTTTTGTTCCTATTACCTGAGGCCCATCCTCCTGAAGACAATATCTTCCTGTGATGCTCTATTCTTCAGCTGCTTATTCCTCTAAGAGACAGTCTGTCCAGACTGCAGTCCAGTGCTTTTTCTTTATTGGAATTGCTAGTCACTATATTAATTAAAGAACAAACTCTCTACTGGGTTTGGGGTTTCTGTTTTTTGTTTGTTTTTGTTCTTTGCCTAATCCCACCACCAGAGCATATGTCCAAGTGGAGACCAAAATATTCTCTATATGATACTTAAAGAGTTGGCTGATTCTGATGGGGAAAAAAATTAGTCAACCATGGTCTGGGTGTCGTATAAATAACTGGTGGACAGGATTTTGTTGTTGCTTGTTATTTTGGCTTGACACAGGTACAGTTTGAGTTATAGAAATGGTCACTCCTTTTTTTTCCATTTATGTCTAACTTTAACAGGTTTCCTGGAGTCTCCAGAATGACCTGCTGCATCTCCAGCCATCCCAGAGCATCTCGAGTCTTCAGAGAAGCCTAATTAAAACTGTGGTTAGAACAATCCTACTTTTAAGCATATCTTAGAATCAAAGAAATGTTGTCACATGGAGACTATACAGGATGCCTAGGATCCTATTAACTCCAAATATAAGAGGATTCCTCATGTTTCTAAGTTTTTATTTAAATGACTCCGTTAATTTCCTACCACTTCCTGCACGTTATCAAAATAATATATTCAATGCATAGATTTATATTTTCCCCAAACTGTATTTCTAGAAATACGCCCTATCAATGTCTTATAAAATCCATATGCTCATATTCCATTTTATTTAAATCATCACTTGTTTTATCTTTATATTTCTATTTGTTTCATCCATCTTACTAGTACTTCTGGAGTCTAATAAATCACTCATAGTTTCCCACATTTAAGCTACACCAGGCTAACAAGACATTATTAACCTCACATCTTGTTTCCATGGTCTTTCTCTTGAAAAAGAACGTTCTTTCAAGTCACTTCTCTGTGCCTCTTCTTTCCCTGATAATCTTGCCTGCTTGAGTCCAAAAATATTTTTCTGCATGGTATTTGGGGAGATGAGATGTTTCATCCTTTTTCCCAACACTGTCCTGGATGAATGGGATCTCCTTGGGAACATTACGCTCGCTTTATGCAGAAACCTGCTGTATAAAACAACATGTGACATCCCTAACTTTGCCCTACTTTTTTCTATTTCCTGCAGCTTTTAAAGGATGATTTGAATGTCCTTCACTCTAAATCCCTCAACTCCTGTCTTATAAACACAAACCTTCTTTGACACTTCTTTGTGAAACTTCGCTGGTTTCCCTGTAAGAAATTCAGCCTTGATCTCCCCGTCCATCATCTCTCTGGTCACATTCCTCCTGCCCTCTGTCTCTTCCAGCTTTCCAAAACATTAGTTCTCCTGCAGACATTCCTTTCCATCAGGCAGGTAAAACGAAAGGCTCGCCCCCCAGTTTTCACATCCCACTACTCTCCTCACAGAGAATCATACGAAATCCAGTAACAACTCACCACCACTCATAGCCTGTAGCAAAACGTTTTGTTACATTTGCCCAGATTTCCCATAAGACTCAACGTAAAATTTTCAACAAACAAAATTAACTATGTGTTCTCTAATAATGGCGTGTGAATGTCCGCTATTTCTCTATTTCTACATCTTTATTTTCATTTCTATTTAATTTTGCCTCTTTTAATCACTTTAAATGACACACCCAAACTCTTACTGTCCTTGCCCTCAGTGGATGCATCTCTGATGCTTTCCATTTTCTTACATTTTTTAGAATTTTCCCCTTTGTTTGGGGATCACACAGTCCGTTTCTCTGGCAAAATTCTTACACTTCAAATACTGACTTTTTTTTTGCCTTATTACCAGTGGGACGCTGTCTACATATGTTAATATGGGATTTATGCTACCCTACTGTTTCTTTTCTATCTTTAAAATCTACCAGCCTGAAATAACTAGTTATTGCCTTGAAAAAAAAAAAATCTAAAATCCACAATACGACAAGGGCTATGACAACCTCTTATTGCTACAGTTTTTTTCCTCTCCACTATTGAGAGTAAAGATGGATGTCTTTCACTTTTGTATAGACTCTTCATACATTACAGTAACTTGGCTGGTACCCACCCTTTGAGTGATCTTAGAGAAAAACCGTGTTTGCTGATCCAAACGTTGTTCTCAGTCTAAACCTAATAAAATTCCCTCCTTTGGAACCTTCCCTTGTTTCTTCCATAAGACCAACATCAGTCATCGGTCTTCTGCCGCATAAACAGGATCTGTGGAAGTGTTAGAAACCTGTTTAACAGTCTTTGGTTTTGGCAAGCTTCCCATAGGCAGAATTCTCCCACAAATTCTTCAATCAGCACTCAAAATATCAACAAAAATCAAGTTGCAATACCTGCCTTCTCCTCCTCCTCTCTACTGGGCATCTCAATTCTCTCCCATGTGCCATGAAGGACTGTGAACATTTGGCCACTCGGGCTTCAAAAATGCAGAGAGAAGCCATCTAAGTTGGAATTGTTTGCCATCCCTAAGAACTTGATCACACTGCTAACTTTGAGCTGTGAGTAAATGATATTTCAGAAGATACTATCAATAACATTCTTTATAGAAATGTTTCTTTTTTTTAAGATTTTATTTGAAAGAGAGAGAGCATGAACAGGGGGGAGAGGGAGAATCAGGCTCCCCGTGGAGCAGGGAGCTGGACATGGGGCTCGATCCCAGGACCCCAGGATCATGACCTGAGCTGAAGGCAGATGCTTAACTGACTGAACTATCCAGGCGCCCTTATAGAACTGTTTTGATGGCAGAAAACTAACTGGCTTCCTTTAAAACACACACACACACACCCCTCTACACAGTCAGACCCTCTTAGGTTATTCTCTCTTGCTGCTAATGCCAGTCTTCTAAGTCTGGAGTATCTGGGCTTGACGTTATGAGGTGAGCTGGGTGTGACCAGTGAAAACAGTGGATGACCAGGAGAATCCCAAGGAACAGGTGCCTCACAAGCTACCTGAGTCAGGACAAGGCCCAGCTGGCCCTTCTCTTGTGGAGAATCTATTCTTTCCGGCTCTCAGAGGTTGAAGGTCTCTTTGCCATTAAGTGCTTTACTTCTTTGGTCTTAATCCTGTCATTTCTCCACATCCTCTAATCTCAGAATGTAGCGGATCTTCCTGCTCTGGAAACAGTTCTTAAAAGTACTTCATTATTCACATGATCTCTTTCAGCACCATTTAATCTACTGGCGTTCTACAGTCGAACACCCATTCTGTTCTTGCAAATCAGATGGATTTGCCATTGCTTGACTTCTTTTCTATCAACTTCATCCTATAGATAAATTCTTCCGTTACTTGTTCTTTGATTCCTGTTATTCATGCTCTGATTTCTTCACTGCTTTCCTATACAAATAAGTGTCTTTCTGAACGCCTTTAGTCTCATGTCTTTGTGTTGGAAGCTTTCTCTCTCCTGCTTCATTACATGTTCTATCGTTCCACAACCCTTTTAGATGGAATTCTGGCTTATATTTTTTAATTCGACATATTCTAAAGTGAGATGATTCCACTATGGTGGAACTAACTAAATTTTCCAGATTCTACAAATTAATTTGGCTATTCCCTTAAAATTGTAAGGGAAAAGCAATATTCACCCAGATGTCAGGAAATTTGTTTCAGACAATATTTACTTACTATCTCTGTCAGAACATACTTGTTTTGTGCTGGTCTCCACCTATCAATTACCAGTGTTGTGGTTGGACCAGCCTTTGTGGTTCGTATGATGACTGCTGGATGCCCTTCAACAACAGCCATCAGGAAACTTTGAAAAAATAAAAGGTTTATTACTTACAGGACCTGGAAATGACACAGCCCACCCGGGGCCACACAGTGAGGTCACAGGTAGAAAGCACACAGGCCTAGGGCTCTGCTTTTAACTGGGTTGAAGGACCTAGGGTTTCTCAGGCTCACTCTTTATTGGTGAATTTAAAACACAAGAGTGGGAATTTAAGGCACCAGAAAAACAAACAAACTAACAAAAACAGTGGCCCAAATGGTCAGTTAATCAAAATCAACCAAGATCTCTAAAACAAAGCAGGGGTTCAGGGCAGGTTGGGGGGGTCGCAGCTGACCTGGCTCTTTATCTGGTCAGGTGACTGGCAATGTGTGTATTCAAGATATCCCTCTTTGAAGTGGATGCCTTGGCAATCAAGCTTAAGTCAGGCACTTGCCTTACCAAAAAAAAAAAAAAAGCCACCGCCAGAGCTTACACTGTAATACTGTACTAGGCATTTGGGATATACAGACACTACTCTCCACACTCACAGGTTCAACATCTACCTGTGGAACTAGCTGTGCAAAGAAACAACTACATCCAATGAAGCACGTACCGTCGTGAAGGTAGGTCCAAGAGGTCTCCATTGGTAGAAGTGATCAAAGAGGTTCCAACAGAAGAGAAAAGCAAAGTGTTGAAGGAGGAGCCCATTTGCCAATCAGCAAGGCACAGAGCAAGTGGGAAAGTGGAAGGGAGAGAGCGTTCCAAGCAGAAAGAAACAAAATCATGTTCAAAATCAAAGAAGCATAGAGAATAATGTATTTAGAGTACTACATGTGCTAACTGCCTTAACATAGATAAAGCCAACTATGCCAGCCTATCCACAACAACACCTGTCTGTGGAAAACCTAGCAGTTCTTGTTACCTCATTTCATCCTACCAACTTTGCAATGAAGGCATTATGTCCATTTTATGGATGAAGAAACTAAGGTTTAGAGATTTTTTTTTTTAATGTATCCAACCTCAATCAGCCATTAAACGGTAGAGTCAGAAATGAACCCAGCTGTGTCTAATTCCACAGCCCACACTTCTTCCACTACCCCAGTATCTCTTCCAGATTTCATTCTGTAGTTGCTGGAGAGCCAGAATACAGTTTTATATAAAAGAGGAACTTGATCAGATTTGCCTTTTGGAGAAACTGGTTTGAGGAGGGATGAATTATAGGTAGGGAGTCCTTTAACAAAAACTATTTTGATAACCCAGGGAGGAGATGATGAGGACCTTAATTGGGATAGGTAGTTGTTAGAGTAGAAAAGAGGATGTAACTTCAAGAAACAGTTAGGATTTTGGATGGAGAGCCCATAATGACTGGCTGAGCCCTGAGGATGACTGAGAGGAAAGCATTTCAGGAGTGTCTCTTGGATTTCTGACCTTATGACGTGGCGAACAGTTGTATCATCCTCAGAGACAGAGAAAAGTAATGGGTGAGAAAATGTGGGTTATGAATTTGGTTTCTTTCGCCAGACTGGCAATGCATGGGCCAGGCCAAGGTGTCCAGCAGGCAGGAAATCTGTAGCTGAGGCACAAGGGTATAAGAGTATCTGGCTCCGGGGGTCCCAAACAGACCAGGATCGGTCACTCGCCGCAGCAAAATCCAAAGGCAGAGAAGGGAGGGGTGGTAAAACAAGAAAGGAATTTATTTCAGTGATGCCAATATGGCAAAGACAGCAGACTAGTGTCTCAAAGACAGTCTCCAAAGTGCCGAAAATACTTCCAGGTTTTTATACAGAAAATGTGGGACAAAGGTCAGTGGGTACATGCAGGTGGGCAGTGAAGGTCAGGTCGATCATTGTCTTGGGGTCAATCACATGGGGTCTTGCTGGCTCAGGGCAGTCCTTATGGCTGGAGAGGGTGGTTTCAGTTCCCATCAGGGGATGCTCCCCCCCCGAGGCTTTTATCTGAGTGAAGAGATAACGCTAGAAAGAAGAACTTAATCAACTAGAAAGTACAGACTGAGGTCAAAATGGAGGTGGTTGATGTCCTCTTTCAAATCAGATGGGGGCTCAAGACTGAGGTCAGAGCTAGAGATAAAAAATGAGTAATCAGTATATGTTTGAAGCCATGGATATGTAGAATGCTGACTAGAAAGCATACAAAGTTGGCGGGGGGCAACATATAAGAATAGAGCAGAAGAAGGAAAGTCATTAAAGGACCTTAAAGGCCACCATCAATGTAGGAAGAGAAGAGGAGGGCAGAGCTGGAGACCCACAAGGAGGAGCGGTTCCTAGGGAAGAGGGCATGATAATGGTGCAGCCATGATGCTCCCCAATGATCCTGCATGTGTAATGCTCTCTCTTGAGTGTGGGCTCAATTCAGCAGCTTGCTTCTAACTAAAAGAACAGCAACGGTGAGGGAGGTTAGTTTATTAAAAGGTTGCCACTTACATCTGTGGCACTCGTGCTGGTGGAAGTCGGCTGCCATGTCATGACCCAGCCTTAGGGAAAGAGAAGCCAGCTGCCACATCAGGAAGCCTGCGGAGAACCCACGTGGTGACGTAGCAAAGTCTGCTAGCAGCCACTGGGAGTACACTTCCAAACAAATCCCCCCCGTTGAGCCCTAAGATAACTGCTGTCCTAGCCAACAGCCTCACTCTCACCTCTGGAGAGACCCTGCACCAGAACCACCAGCTTCGTCGTTTCTGGCCCCCTGATGCACAGAAACTAAAATAATAAATAGGTGTTGTTTTAAGCCACTAAGTTTGGGATAGTTTGCTGTGTAGCTACTGATAATGGATACAATCACCCTGCAAATACAGCCAAAAGTAAGACAGGACCAAAAGGACCCCTGCTCACTTAGCAGACACAGCTTGTATTTTCGTTATACGTACATCTGTCAATTCTGAGGGTTCAGTCATCATTTTGGTAATAGCTCCTGGCCAGTACGTAGCGCAGAGGTGTGCACTGAAAGGCAGTACACTGTAGTGGTAAAGGGCACAGGCTTTGGAACCAAATTTCCTACGCCTCTGATTCCTGTAAAGCCTTGGGCATGTGACTTTACCTCTCTGGCTCTGGGGCCTTGATTCTTATGAAGGGTAGTAAAGCCTCTGTAGGGTTACGAGGAGGAATACATGAATTAGTGCATGCCACGCTCTCAAAACGGCAGGCACTCCGTCAGCATTAGCTATTATCATTGTGGGTGCGGGCACGTGCAGAGAGAAAGAGAGAGAGAGGTCAATTTATATTCCCACATTGGCTAAACCATCACCTCCACTGGCCACTCTTCATTTATTTTCAGTTCGATCATGTTTTCTCCCCTGAGAAACAGTTCCTTATTCAATACATTTACAGACCTGACCTTCTTCTTCCTTGGCTGAAGTTCATTATCATGTAAGCTCCACCCCAGGTTTCACTTCATACACCTTTAGAGCAGTCACTGACTTAATCCTAACCCTGAACCTAACCAACCCATCCCTAACCATAAACTTAATCCTATTGACAAGTGTTATAAAACCACACATCTAATTTCTTAATATGCAGGAATGCCACTACTGAACCCTGTCCTTATTCCACACCTTTGCCTGCTGACGCCTGGTGGAGCCGGTAGCAGTGAGTTACTTGCTTTACACATTGTATAAACGCACAGATGACCTTTCTTAGGTCCCCAAGGCTTCCTCCCTTTTCTCCTATTTACTCCAGGGCATATCTTATTCCTCTTCTCCCTTATTCTGACCTTTGGGATTCAGGTCCCATGTTCTACAGATTAATCTCTTTTACTGTGTTGGTTCTCTCCAGCTCATGACTGCCAAAGGCCCCTCCTTTCCTTTCTTCCACCCTGGACCTGCCTTTTTTGGGGCAATCAACTCTCATCTCCTTTGTTGAGCAGGACCTCTCTTCATCACGCTGTTGTTGACAGCTCATCTGGCTTCTCTCTACAGTATGTGCTGCCTTTCACTACTCTCTCTTCCCTCCTCATCAACCCTGCATTTTCCCCCCATTTCTGTGGCCCCTCGTACTATCTCAGCTTCCACCTCTAGGTGGCGCCCTTGCATCAGTAAGGGCAGCTAGGACGAGCTCTGTCCTCTCCTGTTTCATCGTGAGCTGCCCTCTCAGGCCCCGGCACCATATGGCCCTTCCTCCTCACAAAGATGCTACACCACTTATATAAAGAGATCATTGCTGTGCCCTTGTTCTCCACACCTGGAAGACTTCCACTAACAGCATATTTACTGGAATAATTTCTTAAGCTGCACCTGTAATCTGTTTGTCTTTGGACTCTGGTAAAAATCCGTTAACCTCAAAAAAAAATCTGTTAACCTCTCAAAGCTTCACTGTAATCATCTGTGGGGATAATAATAATAGTAGGCACCTTCAACTGTGGTGATGCCGTTTAAATGACATAATATATGCAAATGCCGGCCCACAGTAAACAAGCAATAAATGCTGGGATTAGTATTGTTGGTGTCATCAGCCGCAGCAGATCTGCCATACACGAACGATAGAGCCCTTTGTACGTTAGGGAAAAAACCCCTAAAATGTGGCTTAACACCATCTTCCCTGGGGTATGTATAGTTCTGTATCCCCAATTATGTCTTTTTCTTTTCCAAAAAGATCACCATCCCAAAAGAAGCTCTGATTGCTTCAATCCCACTGTTTTATTTCTGGAAAGAATGGTGAGCATTTTTCATACTAAACATGCTAAGTAAAATCACAACAAACTTCTTCTAAGGGTCCTGTCCCTTGTTCTCCTAGAAGATCTCCAAAATAAATCCATTTTCTCTACTGGTCTGAAGCTTAACACCAAACTTCTTCCTGGGAAGAATCCGGTTTACGAACACTATTTCCCTTGGGTACATCCTACCTGAACTGACAGGCAGGGGGTCCAGCCCTGTAATAGTCTCTTGTTGCACAAGTGTTCCTATCTCCTGTAAAAAGAATCCTCGCAGCGAACGCGCTTTTGATGGCACGTTTATGGTGCTCCCTCTCTCACAGACTTCCTAGACGTTCTTTACTTCTCTGTTTATTTCACTCCTAACTACCTAGGAGCTGTGTGAAAGGCAGAACAGGCCTCATTTGCTTCTTTTCCCCTTTTTAGGCTCTTGTTCCCTTACCTTTTGCACCTACCCGGCTCCTCCACGTTTTGCTGTCTCTGTCCCTTCCAAGTTCACACTGCAGTGGCCTCTAATCAGACTTACAACTCATATCCAAAACCCTCCGTCACTAAAGAGGGTACTTGTGCTGATTACTGACCCTGAGAGGCTGTAAGAACCAGACCCACCCCCAGCTCTAACTGCCCTCACCTGATCTTAGACCGCTTTCACAACAGAAGTCACATTGGCAACTTTGGGCTGGTATCTCTCACAGCTGACTCTATTCTGAGCTCCTGACAACCCTGGGAGTTAGTCTGATCAGATGTCAGATTTACAGATGAGAAAAATGCAAGCAAAAGAAATGAACTTGCCTGGGGTCCATTCAATGTGTAGAAACAGGGATAAATTCACAACCCCACATTTCCTATAAGAAAAGAGGGGGCCCTTTCCAAATATTCTCATTGGAACTGTTCTGGGCACACCGCTCTTGTGTGAAAAACATTGCAATTTCCATGCTTTTGTCTCTCTCCCCTCTGTGTCCCCCACACTGACAAAGCTCCCCAACCCCCACCCCCCGCAAGAGCGAGAATCAGACTAATTGCTTCTAAAAAGCTGATTTGTTCCAAGAATCCACACAAAAAGGAGAAACACCCAAATGCACATGGAGAGTAAAAATGGTATGACTTTGGACAAGTTCCCTTGACTCTCTATACCTCAGTTTTTTTCCAACAGTAAGATGAGAGGGCCAGATTTGACTGTCTCTAAGATCCCTTATGTTCAAAAAATTCTGTGATTTTCTTCTTTTAACAATTGTACAGACGATATTAAAGGAAATATTTCAATCTCCTTTCTTGACAAAGACAACATTAAAAAGCATAAATACACACAGATATTCATAACTCTTACTAATAACAGTAGGTAATCTTTAAGGTATGCTTACTATGTGCCCGATGGTGCTGAACAATTGTCATGGATTCTCTAATTTAATCCTCATAAGAACCCTGTGAGGTAGGTAGTACTATTCACACCCACTTTACAGATGAGGAAATGCAGGCATACAACAGGATTAAATAATTTACTCAAAATCACTGGGTAATAGCAGAGCCAAGACTCCCAGGGCGCCCCCTTAGCCACCACACTCTCCTGCTTTTGCTTTCTTAATGTTTTTTAGAGAGAGAGAAATATGTAATTAGTGGCTATTAATTTTCCAGTGTAATACAGCATTAATCCTCTCATTTAAGTCATCTACAACTTCCCTTTAATACGTTATCAATAAGCATATTTAGAGCTGTTTCGTGCACTTACTTGTTGCCTAAGGATTTCAGAATAACGTCAAGAATAACAAATAGTTTTTACTTACAAAGGGACTTGCAAATTGAGTTTCCATCATCTGCAAAACCTCTCCACATAAAATTAGTCATCCTATTTTATACTTTATTTTTAGGCTGCTTTATGTTCTCTTAACATTTGGTTAAACATCAAAATTCACAGCAATCTATCTGTATGTGAGGACTTACTTACCACAGCCTCAAAAATTAATTTATACTCCATGCTAATTTTAGGAATTAGTGTATTTTTAAATAACATGCACCTTGCCCAGCTCTTAAAGGATTTGTTATGAATAAGAAGTGATTATTATGCATACGTGTCATGCTGAGTGTACATGCGAATTTAACAGTGAATATATTTCAAGCATTTTTTTCTGTCATTTACTCTATGAGAAAGCATCAAAACGAAAATAATAAGCCAAACCCACACACTGCTAAAACAAAGAAATTCCCACTCCAGTTACTGGCAACTTACATTTTTTATATGAAAATAACAATATTATATTACTCTCATTTTTTAATTATTAATCCTCTCACATGACATCCGTCACACAAATAATAACGAAAGTAAGAGAAATTATTTAAATGCATTCTTCTAAAAGATATGCCCCTTGAAAATGAATTATAAAAATGACAATTTAAACATGACTGTTTTGCTTCAGCAAAGCACAAACTGGGTGACTCGAACAAGGTTATAAACACACATTGTGATTTTTGAGCATTCATGCTGCGTTTCACAACTCTTGAGATGCTAGCGTCATATCGAGGAGTACAGTCTGAGGGACTGCATAGGAAGCTTAATTTAAAACCATCAGCCCCCTCACTGCACACAGTATGACATAATCAAAGAACATACACTCTGAACTTCACACCACTAATGCTGTCACATCTATTATATTCAGACCAAGAGTTGGAATTTTATAACAAAACCTATTTCTATATTTGAATCTAGGACATCACACAAGACATAGCTCATGGAGTCTGGGGCATCACATACTCCAATATATGATAATAAAGCCAAAATAGTAAGCATGCTGGTTATCCTTCTGGATTAGTTTTCTATTGCTGTAATTACTGCATCGTTAGTGGCTTAAAACAGCACCAATTCACCATCTCACAGTTCTGTCAGAGGTCTGTGTCCCACTGGGATAAGATCAGGGTGTCAACAGAGCCGTGCTCCCCTCCAGAGGCTCCCAGGGAGAGTATTTCCTTGCCTCTTCCAGCTTCTAGAGGCTACTCCCATTCTTCCGCTTACAGCCCCTTCCACCATCTTCAAAGCCAGCAATGGCCAGCAGAGCCCTCACATCGTGTTACTCTGCCTCTGCCTTTTTTGTCTGCCTTTTCCATTTTTAAGGACCCTTGTGATGACATCGAGCCCCCTTGGCAAATCCAGGATAATCCCCCTAACCGAATGTCAGTGGATTAGCACCCTGAGTTCCGCTTTGCCATGTAACCTAACACAGTTATGGGTTCTGAGGATTAGAACCCGAATGCCTCTGAGGGACCATGGCCAGCCCATCCTCGAAACAGTTAAAAGGAAACCTTGATAAAATGCCCTAAAGTTCACGTGTGTTTTACTCAGACCTCAGAGGAGATGTGTTCTAGCCATGAGGTTTTCCAGCTGTACCCACCATCGGCTCCACCAGATTTTTATCTTCTCAGACATTTTATAACCAGAAGTCATCTTCAACCCCAGACATGCTCTCTTTCCCGATGCCAATTAATAAGGGACATAGAGAATCTTCATACTTTGCCTACCAAACTCCAGCACAAGCCAGAATCAATATTTTGCGATTCCTCATCTTCTCTGACACCCCACATCAATTGGTTTTTATTCCATTCAGCAAACAATTATCTAGTGCCAACAAAATGCCTGGCACCGTGCTAGGTATGGAGACACAAAGAGAAAGATGCAAACTATGCTCTTGAGGAGCTCAATGTGTGTGTATCGCATACATACATGCGTATGCATGTGTGTGTACATGAAAGTGTGTATGTGTATATGCATGTACCTATCTGTGCATCCATGTATGTACTGCACTATGCCTCTTGTGTGTGTGCACGCGTGTGTGGGTGCGTGTGTTTATGAGAGAGAGACAGAAAGGGAAGGCTGCTGAGACAAGAAACATGCAGGACAGGCAGATAAAAAGACATTATTTCAATGTAATGTTGACACACCTGCCACACCGCTTTTCTACCTCTCCTCCCCTCTCAGGTCCTGCTGCCACATTCCTGGCTCAGGCCATTATCACATCTTGCTTCAGCTGCTGCAAGTCTCCCAGCTTGTCCCCATTCCATCATCCCCCACCTCCAAACGCCACACGCAAATATAAACACAGCCGCAGTTAGGTCACTCCCTGGCTCAAAAGCAACACCTTCCTCCTGGCCTATGTTGTAACATATACGTTTCTCCACATGGCATCTGAGGCCCTCTGGACGCCACCTACCCTTCTAGATGTATCTCCTTTTAATGTCATGTGTACTTGGACTAACTGCAGTCACAGCAGTCCCTCAAAATCACCCTGTGCTTTCCCAGGCCTCTCCCTCTGACCACTGGGAATCCCCCCTTCCCCCATATCCAAGCAATGTCCGGTCTTCAGAAACCGACCAACCAGCACCCCTTCCATTAAGCATTCTTCTGTCCCATTCTTCTATCTCCACTGAAAAAAAAAAAATCTCTCTCTAATTGGGCTTCCCACAGCACTTCATTTTTTATTTTTTAATAGAAACTATCCATTTCTGCCTTAGATCTTTTACTTTGCTAAATATCAAGGCCCTTCTCCCAGATTATAAACTCCCTGAGAGTAGTCACTGGTTTTATTTCTCTTTGAAACCCTTATGATAACTGGCACAGCACCTTGTCCACAGCAAGGATACTGTATTCAAGTCTGTCAGATTCGACTGAATGGATCAGCAGCGTCAACTTCCAGAATGTTGTCACAAGCACTGAATGTTTCTACAGCTAGTTCTCCTTGGAGGTGATGGTGGTGGGGTGCGTTTACCTCCCACCAGAATCACAAACACAGTGAAACAGACAGGAACTGACAGGCATCAACTGTGAGGGAACCAATTTCTTCTAAGAATGACAGAAAATCACTAATTGATTAACCTACAAATTCAAAGGACAGATAAATGCACATGTTACACCAAAACAAAAGTAAAGTAACACAGAACTGCAAATGGCCTTAGTAAAATCAGTACAGAGAATTATCTGACTCGTACATCAATGCTCCAGAGAAGAAAGAACCTGTAGATGAACAGGAATTGCTGGTTTTGTGAATACGTGTGCGTGTTTTTATTTTAACAACTGTTCTGTAATGAATATTTAAGGTAAGACAGGCTATGAAGCCGCAAAAGTGTTTTTAATGTGTCACTGTCATCAGTTCTACTAAGTAATTACCATTACAAATCCAAAAAATATCTTGAATGGATAATACTGATAATCTAGATCATGGAATTGCATTGGAAGAGTATTAGCTGACTCAGGAGACTAATTATAAGGAGGTATTGAGCTGCTTACCACTCATCTCAATTGTAAAACCATAAACCACACTGGATGGGCAGTGGCTGCCAATCAGGGTCAGGGTGGGGTAGCAAAAATAACATTGAACGCGGGTCAAGAGCCCCAGCTCTGTCGTTAGCTTGGTGACCTTGGGAGCTCTTAATAAAGATCATCCCATAGGAAAAAAGCAGATCCCTTTCTTAGAGAAATACAACCATGCTCTCCGCTGAAGCTGCTCATTCACAGAAAACACCCTTAAAATGCAGAAAGATTAAACACACACACACCACATTCACTCACCTTTCCCAGACTAATACCTCCTTGCTTAATGGGCCAGTTTAGTACTACTAAACCAGATGATTATAATTTGAGCAAGTGTTATCCATCCATGTCCTAAATAACAGTAGCTGACATAAAAATGATCAACCTGCTTTCTCACCCATAGAATTTATCAGCCAGAGGTCAAGGCTAAAGTTACTGTATTTATTTCTGAATCTACTTTTGACCAATAATAATAGTACCATTACATGGTATTTTTAAATTTCCAAAGCCCCTGTTAACTATTTCATTTAATCCTAATAGCCCAGGAAAGTCAATGGGACACATTTTCTGAAGTGTGCACAATTGGTGTTGGTAGGCTTCCTGAGTGCCTCCCACTAAGCTAAATTTGGGGATACAAAAGTGATTAAGACAAGGTTCCTGATTTCAGGTTGCTCTTGGTTAGTGGTAGAGACAACACATTGTGTTCTAATTATTTCTTTGTGCATCTTAGACGTCCTAGGGGAACACAAAGAAGAGGATTGTATTTCTACTGGAAAAAGAAGTGTGTGTGGAGGGGGTAGGGAGGCTGGACAGAGAGAGATGTAAAAGATGGCTTTACTGAGAAGGTGACTTTGTCACTGGATCAAAGTTCCCATTCTATCTGTTTCTAGGAGAAGCTCAGAGTGCTACTGAATCTCTGTGAGCTTGATATTCCTCGTCAATTAAATATGGAAACAATGCTGAATTTACAAGGAGGATGGAATTACTTGGAGGATAGAATGAGACAGCATATGGGAGAGCAATTTGTAAATAGCAAATACCCAATAAATACAGTATTATTATTTCCACTTTGCAGAGGTGCTAACTTGGCTGGCTCAAAAGGGGAATGGCTTGCGCAAGACTGCCGCACACTCCCAACCCACTGTCCTACCTCAGACTCTCGAAGTCCTCCCCCAACACTGCCCACTGAACTGTGGGGGACATATGGAAAGCACTCATCCTGGTAACATTTGATGGGCCCTAAAATCATGTTAACATATTCATATAAATAAACATTCCAACATCTGAAGACTTTTCTGTGATATAGTGCCTCTAAATCCTAAGAGGGTACTCTATAAAAGAAAGATCCAATGGAGCATTGTAAGGGAAGAATCATGATGGAGAAAATCTTAAATATTTAATACAGGGATAAAACAGTATATACTTTTTTTTACAAAGGATTTTAAACTACCCAAAGTTTCAGAGAATAAAATATGGCAGACACTCAACTGTTTTAAGTGATTTGACTGTGAACTTCAATAGAAAATGTTTGAATAGAAATGTGCCTTGCATTTAATAGGTACTCAACAACTGTTGAATTTAGAGATTTAGCCTGATCATTTTTACTCCTAACACTGTAATATTAAAATTTCTCCCCTCATGTATCTATAAACCTTGCTTTAAGCAAACCTATCATAGTCCATTGTTGAGTTCTTCAAAGATTATATTTTATTTAAATCTGATGAAGTCTCATCCATATAAATACGTATATATACAATTGTTCCTCCCTTATTAATAATGGGTCTAGAAAATCTTAAGTAAAAAAAAATGTGTATTTTTGTATATTATACAGCATGTGTTGGTAGATGGAAATATTCAGACATTCATGGGAAATTCAGAAATAGCAGTATTTTCTGAAGGCATCCATCTCTTAGTCAAGGTTCCCTAGAGAAACAGAACCAATAGGTGACAGATAAATAATAAGGAATTGACTCATGCAATTATGGAGGCTGGCAAATCCAAAACCTGCAGAGCCAGTTCCAAGGCCATCAGGCAGGAGAATTCTCTTACTCAGAGGGTCAGCCTTTTTATTCTATTCGGGACTTCAGTGGCCCACCCACTTTGGGAAGAGCAATCTGCTTTATTTAGTCAACCAATTTAAATGTTACTCTCACCCAAAACACCCTCACAGAAACACCCAGAATAACGCTGACCAAATATTCAGGCACTCTGTGGCCCAACACGGTAACACACTAAGCTAAGCACACCATGCCCCCCCACCAAAAACAAAACAAAAACCCTGTTTTGTTTTGTTTTTTTCTCTAAATTTTGGTAGGAAATTAAGCACCACGGAGAAATCACTTCAACAAAACACAAAGATACCGGTTCTCTTTTTATTTTTTTTAATTTTTTATTGTTTTGTTAATCACCATACATTACATCATTAGTTTTTGATGTAGTGTTCCATGATTCACTGTTTGTGTATAACACCCAGTGCTCCATGCAGAGTGTGCCCTCTTTAATACCCACCACCAGGCTAACCCATCCTCCCACCCCCCTCCCCTCTAGAACCCTCAGTTTGTTTTTCAGAGTCCATCCTCTCTCATGGTTCGTCTCCCCCTCCAATTTCCCCCCCCTTCATTCTTCCCCTCCCGCTATCTTCTTCTTCTTTTCTTTTTTTTAGAGAAGAAGGCAGTATAAGCTCTTGGGGACCTGAAGACTCTGGCATATTGATTAGGATGCTTTGAATCAAAGTTCATCTTCCCCAACTCCCCCCATTATATATACTACTTACCTTTCTGAGCCACACCTTCCTATGGAAAATAATAGTGTGTCCTCAATAGAGTAGTTGGAAAGATTAAATGAGATGATTCCTGTAATGCATCTGTCTGTCACATAACAAGTTCTCAATAAACACTGACTGCTGAAATAATAGTTACTGTTACAACTGTGAGTTCCAATTCTAGGCCTCGCTGAAACCTATCAAATATGGCTCAACTGCCTTAACCGGGATATTTATTAATTTGGGAATTGTATCAGTTACTTATACACATACTTTTATCAGTTGTGGATACATAGATCATTTGGCCACAAGTACAAGTCAAACATTTAGTAACCAATCAATTCAATCAAAATAAGTTTCTGTATTTAGAAAATTGGTGATGTGGGGGGAGGTTAGAAATCCTAGAAGCAATGCCCCTTAAGACTGTAAAGAGAGAGAGAGATGTGGATGCAGAACTGGGCAGAGATTCCCCTCTACCCACTGACTAAATCTAAGTTGTGGTCAATAACTTGTGAAGAACTTGGCATTGGAGGGTAGGAGGCAGGACAAAGGAGAGGCTGTCTCTCCTGTCGACCTTATCTGACCCCACAACCAAAAAGCTTGGACTGTAAAGAGAAACTGCCTTCTGGAATGGCTTTGTCATAGTTACTGTGTGATTCAGAAGGCTCTCTTCACCAGAGGATGGTCTCAGCTTCCTCCTCTGAAACTGTTGCTGGGCAGAGAACTCTGTCCCATCTCTACTTCACCCAAAGGCTTAAAATCCCCACTGCTATGAGGACAAAGGAAGAAAATGACAGCATTTGGAGAAATTCTTAAAAGTAAATGATAAAGATTTTCCTCTCCCTCTGCCATCTCTCCCCACTCCTCCTCCTGAAAATTATGTCTGTTGCATCCTCAAGGTCAAGGTTAAACCCAGGTTGATATTCATCTTCTTTCTGATCCTGTTTGCCTATCTTTTCCAGTTCTCATTAACTGCCTCTTCCAGAATCCATAATCTACCCTGAACAAGTCACTTCAACTTCAGGGGGAGTTTGGGGGTAGATACATCCCTCCTATCCCCAGGACTACCTACCTCCTTTCCTCTTGCTCCTTCTCAACATTTCCTTACTCTCTCAGCCAATAGAGGAGTTTAAACATTTAAATGTGGTATCTAAACTGCATTTGAAGAATTAACCCATTTTGCCCCTCACTGCTCTAAACCCCAGGGTGCCAACCGGACTCTAATTGCTTTCATCTGGTGGGGTTCCAGACAGCTCCTCAGAAGGAAGGAGCGCACATTCCTGGCACCAATTGGCTAATTCAATTTACTTCCACGGCATTAGCCTCTGTCAGAATATTCATGAG
Organism: Neomonachus schauinslandi; assembly: GCF_002201575.2. Lineage (NCBI taxonomy): Eukaryota > Metazoa > Chordata > Mammalia > Carnivora > Phocidae > Neomonachus > Neomonachus schauinslandi. The sequence goes on along the minus strand of NC_058416.1, from coordinate 14,831,510 downwards.
CAGGGGAATGAGGACCCGCGGCACAGGCAGGCGGCAGCCACTCGGGCTAGGGAAGGCGCGAGGGAGGGGAGGCGGACCGCGCGCCGCGCTCCGGGGACGGTGACCGCGACGAGGCGGCTCTTCTCCCCGGCCCGGCCGAGCGCAGGGGGGCCGCGGGAAGGCGGGGCAGGGCATCTGCGGGGTTGGCGCGCCTGGCATTGCCGCCCAACTCCTGGCGACCGCGCGGAGACTTTGCGAAAGATCTGAAGGCAGAAAAGCTGTGACACTTTTGAGGGGGGGGGGGGGGGGGGGGGGGGGGGGGGCACGTCACAAGCGGGGGCGAAGGGACCCAGCGGGACACCTGCCGCCCGGCGGGGTTGGCAGCGATGTGAGCTGGACGCCTGCCCCGAAGCAATCTGGACCGAACGTCCCCGGAGAGTCGCCGGCCGTACCAGGTAAAGGGGAGTGCTCGGGTGGGGCCCCGCGTGTTTGTCCCCAGGCTCCGGAAGCGGGGCGGCGCAGGGCGCCGGGTGCCCGCTCGCTCCCTGCAGCCGTCCCCCGGCGCTGCGCTCGGTCCCTCTCCGCGCCATGCTCTCCCGGCAGGTACCAGCCGCCGCGCAAGCCTGCGGGCCGGTCGGAGTTGGACTTCCTCGGACTTTGGGGGAAGGGGATGTGAAGGAGCTTCCCGAGCTGGGAAGCTGCTTTCCGGGGCAGGGAGCTGGGGCGCAGCGGGGCAGACGGAGGACGCTGCGCGCTGGTGGCGGGGGCTGCGCGCGCGGGGGCATGGGGACGGATGACCCAAGAGCGCGACTCGCGGCGGCGCTTGGCCCCGGCTTCGCTCTCATTTGCCCCGAGGGCGGCAACGCCTCCCTCTGGCTGCCGATGGGCGAGGGCTGGCTGCGTCCCCAACTCGGGGATGCGCGCCGGGAAGGGGGACCGGAGACCAGGGCTTGGGGGTGGCTCGGGCGCCTGCGGGGTCGGTCGCAGTCCGCGCCTCTCGCCGTGTCCCCGCTCGAGCTCAGCCGTGGGAGGAGAATGTAGTGGTGGGGTCCCCGCCACCTGCCAGACATCTCCAACTGCCCGGATTTCCTGTCTCCGGGCCCTGACACTCACAGGGAAAGCTCTGAATTGCGCACGGGGTGTTTGGGTTTTGCTCGTTGTGGTGGCCGTGGGGTGAGAGCTGGGGTGACGAGGCTGCTAGGAGGTCGGATAGGGTGAAAGTTGCAGATTTGTAAAAGAAACGCTAACGCGGAGTCCCAGCTCGCCCTTAGCAACAGGAGAGACTGTGGGCTGGACTTACGCTGAAGCAGAAGACGCGGCCTGGCTATCCACCTCGGGGCGGGCGGTGGGGGGTGGAACCTGGAGCGCAGCCTGGAGGCATTGCCAGAGCCTTTTTTGTGCTGAGACCTGGCAGAGAGAGAGAGAGAGAGAGAGAGAGTGCTGGCAGCAGAACACCTGGGGGTTGGGGGGAGGGTTGAATCCTGGTGGATTCAGGCATTACTATGCCTTTATTATTGCCATTGTCATTACTATTACTATTGCTGCTGTTGTTACTGGCACAACGGCCAGGAAGTATTTTGTCTTCGGACTGTTAATAGGTCGCCTGGAAACTGAGTCTGCCCCTCCCCAAATAAAATGTCCCCCAATCCCTGCTAGTCTCTGATGTCCTTCCACCAAAGAAAATTACCTCTCAGAGCTGTGGTGGTGTCAGGGACACACAGCTAAGGAATCCGAGCGACTTAAAAACGACAGAAACAAGAAGTCGCAACTGTATACTGTGATTGCACCAATGCTACAGACCGTACTTTTATCAGCTCACCTTGCCCAGCCTTATCTGGCTGGGGAGCAGGGTAGACAGTGCCAATTGTGAACCCCATCCGTGACCCAGCGTTTTCCTTTCATGTATTTATACAATCTGGAAATTAATTTTTATTTTCGGGTGACCCTCGCAGCCCCACTGGCCATGTGACCTGGCAGGGGCAGGCTTCGGTTCCCAACACTGGAGGCAGCCACAAGGGCACCTGCGGTTGCCTCCTCTTGGCTTGGCCCCTGGTGAGAGCTGGCCAGCTGATGATGGAGAAAACAGGGCAAGAGTGCGGGAGAACAGCGTGTCAGAGCTAAGCCAAGTAGAGGAGGTGAGGTCAAGCCTCCTCACTGGCCACATCACTTCCTGCCAGAGCAAAAAAAGAGACAAATGAGGAGCAAGTGGGAAGTAGTATAAATTGGAAAACCAAGCTCTCCGAGTCTACTTAAGGCTGTCGCCACTGACTTTGGTGTGACCTTTCCTTTCCAGTGCTTCTGATTCTCCCTATTTGCCAATGCACGAGTAGCCATGCTTTTCTAATAGGACAGTTGTCGTGAGATGATCTAATTTCGTATCCAAAAAATGCTTGGAGCATCCTGGGAAAGGACAGTCTTTAAAATACGGGATTTTAATGTTTTGTGAAAAGTTTGCTACACTGCAGGTTACGGAGATACATTTTTAGCATGTGTGCCATGTGGCAGTGTAAAATTAAAATGGAAAAGGAAAGTATAAACATAAAAATGACTTAGCATTCTTGACATTCTTGTGCATACTTGTAGAAAAATTATCTTTCATTTGGGGAGAGTTGCCCGGGTAATTTAATCAGTGTTTATACTACTGAAACGCCCCCTTCTACCTTTCTCCCCTGTAAAATTTTATGACCCAGTTCTCACAGGAAAGGCAATGCGAATGGAGTAAGTGCTGGGGGCTGAGAGGCGAGATCCAAGGGTTGTTAGGGGAACCATCACATAGGGTTTGGAGACTGGAATGGGAAAAAAAAGATGCCATCATCCTCGCAGAGCAGGGAAATGTTCTTCTGGGAAAGAAAAAAAAAAAAGTTGAGCAGTCCAGGGCAGTGGACCCAGCACTGGCTCTCGTCTGCTCTCACATTCAGGAAGGACACTCCATCAGTCCAAAAAGGGCTAACCAAGGTGCTTTATCCTCCTTCCTTCCGTTAAGGTACTGCCTTTCTCTTGTCTAAGGATTGGCGGTAATTTCTCTATCCCTGCCTGTACAGTAGAATAGTCTTCTCTTGCCATTTCAAAGAGATTCAGACGTACTCTCTTAGCCCCTTATATATTTGTAAATATTCCCCAAGTTCTGAAGCTTCTCCAAGACATGCAACTATTGGTGAATTTAAGTAAATAGCTGGAAGTAATCAAGAGAGCCACTGAAAAGTGGGTATGTTTTCCCCTAGTGGAGAAGTTACTGAATGCCTTTTGAGCTCGAAAATGAGCAGTTTAGAAAAGCAGGAGGGATTTCCTTGACTTCCCTCTACCCATAAACCAGCAGTTGTACTTTTCCTTCCCTCATAGTAGTGAGCACTGTTTGCTTAAGCATTTTTTACAATTTTGGACTTAAAATGGGGTTTTGCCTGGTGGTGTTCTATGGAGAGAGGAAAAATGTAAAGAGAGACGGAAGGAAGAGCTGCAGGGGCTAGAACATAAATCAGCCAGAATATATGGGGGGGTGATGAGAATAGGTCTTTTCACCCTAAAAAAAAAAAAAAAAGTCCACTTTGGAAGAAAAAGAAGTCTGATTATTGGCATCCGAGGCTGAAACCAAGGCAGCTGATGCCCAGAGGAGCCAAAGGGCAGTTCTTCTTAGTTTAGAAACAGCAAGACAGCCTCTGCCAAAGATTGCTGTAAACACGGAATAAAGATTTCATTGTGGGCTGCTGTGGCTAGAATAATTAGACAGTTAATTGTTCATTCTGATCTGGTGGTGTTGGAATCAGTAATGCAGCGCAGCAAAAAGAAGAGCAAGGGAGAAATAGAAAAGTAACATCACTTTTATCTTCACTTGGTTCACTGTGATGGTACTTTGGAAATCCTGGTTAGCTTTCCAAAAAAAAGCAATATTCATATCCCCAGAACACCAGGAACACTGCATCTACGACCCACTGCTGCCATTCCTCCCCCTCCAGGTTCTACTCTGGTTATGGACAAAATATGGAACCTTCTAAAACAGCATGAGGAACTACAGTAGGAATGAATGCATTAGGTCATCCCGGTGTCAGTTACTAGATTTTGGTTAGGTGCAAACCTTAGTAGCAACTCAGTCAAAATATATGCAAATAGCACCAAATTTTTGTGCTTCCCCCTTTTTTCACAGGCATTTAAAGTGTAAAAAGTAAATATTCCATTTTTGACATTTAATTATTTTCTACTGTGAAACAAATTGCCTAGTGATTAATCTTTCACATTTAATTGAAGAAATAGCCTCCTCTGTATTTTTATGCTAATTTAGAGACAAAAGAAAACACATTTTAAGTGATAAAGGTGATTTTAAGCAGCTGAGCATCTAGTTATTATAGGCAGTAGACTGTGACTTATTGTTATTTACTAAAAGATGGCACTGTCATAAATTCCCTCTAAAATGACTTCTGCAAGTAAGAAATGAGTAAGGGACTGTGGAGAGCATTAAGTACTTGGTATCGGGGGGGGGGGTGGGAAGGAAGAACGATGTATTTATTCATCAGGTTTAAACCGTCCCTGAATCCTCATATTGACATGGATTAGGGAGCAAAGTTCTCATTATTCAAATAAAAAAAAAAAAATCTTTAAGTGTCAACATTAAGTATAATTGTTCTGTGAATAAAAGCACTATGTTATAAAGTAAGCATACTAAATTACATAAGGTCATAAAGTCTCATGAAAAGAAATACTTCATTTCTCCAAGATATGCATTTGGTCTCAATTTGTTAAAGAGGTACAAAAACGACCTTTACCAACCTGTTTCTTTTACCCATCATGAATCAAAAGGGACTGCAAAGGCAGAATACTTACTGAGTATTAAAAAGCGTAAGTGGCACAAAATTATGGAACTATCTAGCTTGCAGATGACAAAATCTACTTTACAAAACGCACTGTCTACAGCAATTAAAAATAGAAAATCATATCGCCACATTAAATTATGGCAACAACCCATTTTAAAGAGAAATTTAGTCTTTTCTCATTTAATTGCTATTCATGGTTTGCTAAATAGTTTTTCAGAATAACCTGCCAATCTCCTGCTAACCAGGACTGTCTAGTTAAAAACGTTCCTAATTACATATGGATTAACTTAATTTTAGAACCCTAAAAATATTCAACTCAAAGCATTACTCAAGTGCAATGCAAACTAAAAACAGTCCAATTCCCCTCAAGGTATATCCAATTTTTTTTGAAGTTTAAGGAATCATAAAGAGAACACATTTGGTATGGGAATACATCAGTTAATAACTACAATAAAAGAGTAAGGGAAGCTATAAACTGGTCGATCTTTTTAGAATATGCAAAGTAAAGTTGTAACAGTACCACTCATTTCTTCTTCCAAAGCAGTAAGGGCAGGTCATGTCCTACAAAGTACAAATGTCAAATACATGCACACAGCACTGCCTGAAATGGGCATATTTTTTTATTTATAAGAATGTTTAACAATCTAATTAAAAGTTTGGCCCCTATTCCAACTAATGCCTCGACCGTGTTGAGAGCAAGGAGGTATCTTGCATGGAAGAGATATTTCTTTATAGTTCGATAGCTCCTGGCTGGAATCTTACACATAGTAGATTCTCAATAAATATGGGATGATTTCATTTTTTAGAAGGAAAATAAAAGAAAATTAATGGAATTACCAAGTTAGATGAATTTATAATATTTTATGTGAAATAAATTGTTACTTTAAATTATTTCTCTAAATTGGCAAGATACGCCTGTGACCAATAATAATAATAATTATTGGCATGTTCATTCTGGTGTGGATAGGAGGAAGGTAGAAAAGAGGAAAAACTTTAAAGGCTTCCCATATGTTTTGGTGTGTTTTTGAGTTTTACCTAAATACTGAATGTGTTTATGCATATGTAAGTTGTTAAAAATGCACAATAACTCTTCAGAATAAAGATGACACTTCACCAAATGGTAATTATTCCCAACAAGTAGTCACACAAATTCTACCCTTGAAGTACTGAGGATTCACCAGACCAATTATATGACTAAATGACTACATGTTCCCTCCTGTATCAGCTAATTAAAGGGTTATTAATAAAATAATAATTCTACTCCATGGCAATGGCTACTTCTGGTTGTCACTGAAGTTTGTCTGACGTATGGCCAAATGGTCAAAGCCAACCATGCACCTGTAACACTGTGTTCAACATCTGGCAGGAGGACAGAATCGTACACTGAAATTACTTGTGGTCAGTATGCTTACACTTATCTGCTCTTGCACCTGATTTATAACTAAAATAAGCTAAGTGAACCTAAAAAAAAAAAAAAAACAGGTGCCCATGAGGAACGAAAATGTCCTAAATTACAGGTAAATCATCAGCCTGTTTGTTTTTTTTTTTTCTTTCCTTTTAGGTTTGACCTTAGTTGAACGAACAAGGTGGTCTTAGTGTTTTCCTAGAGAACAGTACATAGTGTAATATGTTGGCATAATTGGGAGCTAGTAGTCAAGAGAAAACCAGGATAGAATTAGCATGAAGATTCAATTACCCCTTGTTCCCAGAGAGAGTTGTTTACTAGGATTCAAGTTAAGGTTGTGGTCAAAATAGCCTGAAAAAATGAACAGCGCAGCTTTCTTGTCCTCTAGTGGATATCTTTGCATGGAACCAAACTTTGGTTTCCACTTTCCACCAACAAATTACAATACAGTTTTTTTAAACAGTAGTTGATATAAATTGTTGGATAGACATTTTAAGTGTGCACCTGAGCATACATACGTATTTTAGATGTATTTATAAAAATCTGCAGTTAAAACTATTGTACACATAATATTTTCCTGAAGGAACACTATACATTTCATATCATACTCATCATCACTTTATTTTATAAAGTCAATAAAGTCATTGACTTTGTAAAATTATCAAGTCCTAATATGTGGTTAATTTGTACACATCATGAATAATCAATGAACTTCCCAATATTTGTTTTTAAACCAACAGAAGTAATCTCATTTGGCAATTTAATTAGAAATTGGCTAAAGGACTTTCATTTAGAAAGGCAACCAAATACATGTTTTTTAATTTGAAAGATTATTAGCACTCTGATATAAGCATCAGAACAGATGGAAGTAAACACTTAAATCTCTGTATCTAAGGTCTTTTTCCATGAAAATGTTTTGAACAGACATGTAGAGTGCACAGTATCACCTACTTGCCACCTTTTCAGGCCAGGGAAAAACCACCTGGACATTACAGCCATCTCTGTGCCACCCACACACAGGCCCAAAGGTTGCCTTGTCTTCATTTTCTAACGCAAGAAACAACACAAGTTCCAATCTCTGTCTTCTTCAAATCCCTCCATTCGCTGCGTCCAAGGCCTCATCTGGAGTATGACTTTGCAAAGGCCCACCATCATCACATCACTGAAAAAAGCAGCCACACTGGAGAGCATGGGTCTTATAAGCTTTTTTTGGATATTAAATAAGAATCTAAATCTGTGCCCATAAATTGCACAAACTGGTAAGAACTCCCAAGGAGTTATCTTATAAATAAATATTAAACAACACTTTTTGTGCTATCCTTAATACCACTACCAACTGTATTTAAAGCAAAAAGTATCTAGCGATCACAGTACATTTTCATTCACATTGTAGTTTTGAAGTGTTACAGTTTTATCTACCTTTACCCCTCGTCTGTGCTCTCACCTCCGTAACACTGGGAACATTTATGTCTGTCTAAAAATGGGAGGCATACTGGCATTTGGAAATAAAATCCTCAAGTAGTCATTAAAAAATTAATCCATTTGGCAGTTCATCGTATCGGTGGAATACTTCAGGCAGCTAAGCACAGAGGTTATCATCCGATTCACGGGCTGGTGAACATTTGGAGACCAAATTGCTGAGGGTTGTTTCTGTAAACACAGGACAACAGCAGATTTCTTCATGATATAGAAGTGTTATCCATTTCTTTGGATACATCTATATATACAGTAGTTCGCTTGTGTCAATTAAAATGCGTAGTATTCAGAGAGAAAGCAGACAGAACAATAAAAATAACCACCATTTATTTTAGTCCCTGCCTCTGTGCCAGACACTACACTAAGTGCTTCCCATGCATGACCTCATCAGTCCTCTTGGCGAAGGCAGCATTGTTACCATCTTCATTTTGCATATGCGAAGCCTGAGGTACAAGGTTGTGGTCACTGAGGGCAGATTTCAAACCTAGGACTCTCCAGTTGGTAGCTCTAACCATGCAGTTACACCGCCTCCCCTAGAGCAGGGTTGTTTTGTTTGTTTTTTAAAGATTTATTTATTCTAGAAAGAGAGAAAGAGAGAGCATGGGGTGGGGAGAGGCAGAGGGAGTGGGAGAGAATCTCAAGCAGACTCCCCCACTGAATGCGGAGCTCAATCTCATGACCCTGAGACCACGACCTGAGCCGAAATTAAGAGTCAGACACTTAATGCACTGAGTCACCGAGGCATCCCCTAGAGCAGGGCTTTATAACCTCCGCACTGACATTTGGGGCCAGATAATTCTTAATTCTTTCTTGGACAGGTAAGAAAGGAGCTGACCTGTACACTGTAAGATACTTAGCAGCATGTCTACCTGCCAGATGCCCGTAGCTTCCTTCCTCCCGACTGTGCACACCAAAAATGTCTCTGGACATTGTCACATGTCTCCTGGCGAACAAAATTCCCCCAGATAGAGAACGGCCACCAGAGGAGCAAAGTTCAACGTCCATGCACTGCTTATCAAAGCACACATTTTCAATTTAAGGGCATGTCATTCATTTCCCAAATAATAATATAGATAATTCACATAGTTATGTTAGCCACATGACTTCTAAAAATATACTAGACAAACTTTCAAAGAAAAAATTATTATGTAAATATTATTAAGTAAATATTATTAATATCTTTTGCTATTAAACTGGGTGACCAAGACACTGCTGTGATTTTTATCTTTGTACCAACAAAGACCGGTACAATGGTTGAAAAAATTTTAAACCACAGTGCCCAAAAATGCCAATTAACAGACTGCCCTCTAGACTCCAGTTTCAGGAGGACAGTGCTGGGAACTCTCTTGTTCATCTTTATATCCCCTGGACACAACATCATGCTTAGCCCAGAGTCGGCGCTTAATAAATACTTCTCTAATAAACAAATGAAATTATGGATAATCTGGTATAGGTTTCAAATGCTCTATTGTAGGCCTCTGTTGGACTTGGCATGTTTTACATTTTACTTTAATCAGTGGCATGGATGTGCACATAACACTAGGCCGATCATATTTATAAATTTAAAGAAGCCAGAAGGGAAAGATAACATGTTCAGTGAAGAAGGTTGATAAGATGGGCTAGATCTAAGAAGATGAATTTTCACATGAACAAATGCCTGAGAGGACAACAGACCATGTGAAGCTTGAGTGGCGTGCCCACGGCCTCTGTCGGCTAAGGAAGGGCAGAGCCAGCCCTCAAACCCAGACCTCTTGATAACAACTCTTCCCCGGCTTTGCTTTGTCTTGGTCAGGGTGCACCCGAGCTGTCCCATTCTGTTCCACTCATCACACTCTGCCTGAGTCCCGTCTGCAGAATATATCCACTGGCCTATGAAGGGCTCACAAACATGCCTTTGAGATGAGAGAAATGGTTGAAGGTCTGCAAACTGGCAGACCCGACACAGAAAAGACCAGACATAGAAAAGACATAATAGTCATCTTCAAGTATCTGGAATATCTTCACGTAAAATAGAAATTAAATTTATTCTGAATCGCCACGGACAACTGAGCCAGGGCCCCTGAATGGAAACTACAGAGAAGCAAATTTTATCCCAGCATAATGACAAGTTTCCTAATGATGAACTGTCCTACACTGGGACGGGCTCCCCTGGGGAGTAGTGAGCCCTCAGTCATCAGAGGAGAAAGATGCAGATGACTGGTCCATGGGAATCTGAGCCCAAACAGATGGGAGAATGTACCAGACATTCTCCAGGGTCCTTTCTAGTTCTCGGTGTATAGGAACTCTTTATTTGTTTATTTGTTTTGAGAGAGAGACAGTGTGCACAAGTGCAGGGGGAGAGGCAGAGGGAGAGAGAGGGAAAGAGGGAGAGAGAGGGAGAGAGAGAATCCCAGGCAGACTCTGGGCTGGGCACAGTGCCCAAACATGGGGCCCAGTCTCATGACCCTGAGATCATGACACAAGCCAAAACCAAGAGTCAGACGTTTAGCCAACTGTGCCACCCAGGTGCCCCAGGAACTCTTTCTTATAGGCTATTTTTTGTTAATAAAACCAAGATCTATGTTTTCTCTAATCCACATATCTAGAGTTACAGGAGTAAATAAAATATAATAAGCAGGAGAGAGAATCTTACCATGTATCATCATAGAATAAGATGCCAAGCCTTGTACAAAGTGTATCCCCCATCTTGTCCCATCTACTCCTGATAGGAACCCCATAAAGCAAGAACTGATTTCATCACCACTTCATAACTGAAGAAACTGAGTCACAGAGAAGTTAAATAACTTATCCAAGATTAAACAGCTACTAATTCTAGCCTTACTATGTGAAACTGAGTCAGTCTAGAGTTACAAAGTCTGTTTTATAAATACATAGCATACCGCTTCACCCTTTCAGCAAGGATACACTATTTTGTTTGAAATGCTGGCAATTTCTAGAGTTTGAGACATATGGCTATTTAAATGCAAATACCTAAAACATTTTCCGAAGACTCAAATACAACATTTAAAAAATTATTTGCTATTTTCTATCATCCATGATATTGCCCCCTTCAAATAGTGCAAATTGCTATGAGTTGACTTTAAGTAAATGAGCAAAACAGGGTTTTTAGGTTTGTTTTTTTTTTTTTAATGTCTATAGAAGAATGACTTGGTAATAGCACTTTAGATACCATTCTGTAAATTAAAGAATTAGAACCCAGGCCTCCAGGCTAAAAGTACTAGTATGAAAACAAGATTGATAACTTTGATTTCCACCAATTCAGGAAATTCTCACGGTCAAGTTTTTTAGACAGTTATATCATTACAGATTGTGTTCTCTTCTGATCCTAATTATCTTGTTAGATTATCTTCTATTTTATGATTATCTTATTGGCTATTTTGTAAAACCAAACCAATTTTTAAAACTACTTTCTATGCCTTTCTTATTTCACTGCCAAAAAGATGCTGAGAAGCTCTAAACTCTTCTGCCGGACAGCACCGGATTCAGCCTATTTGTGATTCTGATTTCCTGAAAATAACTTCAACTTTGCAAATTCCATCTGGCCACATCCTATTCTCAGGAAGTGCTGCTTCATGTCCACCACTCCATACAAGAATCAGCCCAAGACTACAAACACGGTTCAGCATTCTCTTTCTAAACTTATTGCTGCCCTGGTGTTTACATGCATTTCAACAGGCAACAAAGACCATAATTCTAAGTTTAACATTTTTGCAAAGCATAAAGGCAGTTGTAGGAAGGGGCCCGAGCACTTATCATAAGACTGAAGGTGGCATCCGATGCAGCTCTCTGCAGGTGGCACTTCTGTCAAAAGGCAGAAGGCTTCGCTAGGCCCCGTGGCTCTGTCGATGACAGCGGTCATCTGTTGCTAATGAAATGTATGTTCCCGGGCCACCCAGCACATGTCTAAAAGAACTGCCTTGCTGAGCCTCTTACTATAACAGTCACTCATCAGGGTACCATTCTGCCATGTCACACTGTGGCTTGAAGAATGTTTTTAAGACTTTGTGAAGTGGAACAGAGATTAGTTAGCGCACTGATGCTTTATTCACAGATATCCCCCTGGGTTTTTATGTTATTCCATAGGGGGAAACCTTTATAAAAAGAGTGTTCTCAATGTACTTCATGGTGGGAAGTATTCTCAATCAAGAACGAAGATGTCTCCTAAATAAACATGAGTCACAGGAAATATCTCTACAACTCAAAGCAGTGTGGAGCACAGAGTATGAAACCAAACCATGAAGGCACATCCCCAGTCACACATGAGCTGCCCAGAATGTAGGATCCGACAGGTTATTCAGGGGATTCAGACAGAATAAACCAGGAATTGGCCTGAGAGAGAAATGTCCTGTGAACACTGAGGAATGTACCAGGCAAGAGCTGCTGCTAGTACCTGGACCCCAGACTTCCCAGCTTCTTGAGTCAATATGTGTCAAAAGCCATATGGCATGAATCTCCACCCTCATTCATAGTTCTAAGAAGGTCATTGCCCTTTAGTCATGACACCTTTAGAAGTCACTGGCTAAGGGATCTGAATAACTGGGGCAGGAGTTAGTGATGTAGAGAGGAGAAAAGGAGTGACCACTAAGGCATGGCCTTATTTATCATAAGGGTAGAGAGGAAATGTTTCATTATTAGGAGTTTCATTATGATATGCAGCCTTTAAGTTAAAGGGATCTGCTACCTTCTCTTTCCCACCCAACCCCACCATTATTAATGTCCTATGGAAGATACCAAAGAGAACTCTTGCATTTTGAGATAAAAAGAAACTTCCATACATTTGGTGCTAAGAAAAAGAAATATTTAAACCAAATTGAAGGCATCAAAAATAAGTAACTGCACTGAAAAGTCAAGCCATATTGAACAATAAACAATTTATGGAAGGAGCCCAGAAAAAAATTGTTTTTTAAAAAATTGAAAAGCGTAGCTTCTGACAAGTATTCTTTATTTATGAGTATAAGTAGAATTTTTCAAGGAACACAAAAATACTAAAATAAAATGCAAGGTTGACACACACATTTTTCTTTGAGGGTTGGCCAAAAAGGGGAATCTAGGTAGACAGGAGGTTAATTGCATAGTTTAATTCAATGATCATTATCTACACTAGTTGAGAGAACAGAAGTCAGGTTTATGTGAAATTGTAAATGGTCCGAAATCATTTACAGTTGACTAGGGAAGTGTTTGGGGCCTTTGACTTGAATACAGGTATGCTCTGCTATCTAGCAATTCAGTTTTTAGAAAGACAAGTCTCATAAGTGAAGTCCAGATGCCCAAGCCTGAAAACTTCTCATGTTCCTCCTCCTTTCTTAACTCAGCTCCTCCCTACTTGTCCTGGGGTGCCAGTGGGCCATACACCCCAGATGCGTGCCGGGCTTACTTTCTGCTGGGTATGCCAGGTAACCCGATGGGCCATTGGTTGTGTTCTTGCTCTTGCTCTCTGTTGCCTTATAGCTCCTGTCACTATATGAATGTATGAGTCAGACGGCAAGGAATGGGGGGAGGTGCTGAGAAGGTTAACGTAGGAAGTTTCTGCCCCAGTAACAGAACTCCAGACCTCACATCCCAAACTGTTCACCACTATCAGATACACAAAAACAAAGTGCCACCTCTCTTAAACAATTCCCTGGTTTCCAGGCAAGTTGAAATATGAATTGTTTCAAAAGGATTCTATGCATGCAAAGTGAATAGCTGTCAACAAAGCTATAATTAAGGAGATGAGATGCTGTCAATACACTTGAAATAATGATTTTCCTTGGAGCAGACACACTGTGTCTTATCTGTTCTCAACCCTCTTCTCATATGGCCTCCCTCCAGGATCATCTAGAGTTTTCTCAATATAATTTAGGAGGGGGAACTCCCTATGTAGCTCTTTAGAGACTTCGAGAAATTCATAGACAACACTCTTCTTCCTTTACAGATGGACGTGTTGCTTTGTTTTCTTAAAATTCATGATGTGTTTTGGACCAGTTATTCTCAATTGTCCTACCTCCAGTGTTCCATTCATTTAAAGAACCCTATAGTTTCATTAGCCAATGACTAGAGCAATAAAGATTACCTGCTGGGTGAATGAATAGAGCCTTGTCTTTGCAAATTAGTTGCACATGTGCTATTTCATGTTTTCAGCACCATCTGCCAACCACCCTTCTCCTGGCTGCAATTGATTTCATACTATTTTGGTCTACTTGGGACATTTTAGATCTCAAATGCTTTTAAATGGAAGTACGGACTTTCCCCTGCCAATTAAGTCACTTTCCTTACTCGTCCACTCTTAGGAACTGTTTCTACCACAGTCTTGCTCATGTCACTCCCACTTCTTGAGGAAATCACATTTCTCTGGGACCATCTCTGATCCTTTTCCCCAAAAGATGACTCAAAACATCTCTTCCTGGATGAAACCTCAAACAATTAGCCATCGATTTCTCTGCCCACCCGCAAGCTTCTGTTGTTCTCCCTGTACTAACCTCCATTTGGGCACCATGTTTGATGGTGTTTCTACCAGTGATGGTCATTGGCTCAGGGGTGTATTTTCTCAACGGCATCATAACTTCTTCAAGGCAGAGAGGGGATGTGCTCCTTTTCTATGGCACAGAGTTCCCCATTCTGAATGGTGGGTGCTTTGGTTTGGTGCTTTACCCCTGAAACATTCCCCTGCGGCAGCTCCATGCTGGGGCTGTTCTAAGGCTGCCCTCCTGTCAGGTGGTTGTCTGACCTATGCAACCACAGAAAGATGGGAACTCCATATCATCACTGCGGTTTCAGGAAAGGAGCTGCAAAAGTGGGAGGAGAGGGGCACAAGAGCACAACCAGAGCTAAGAAAGGAACACGGGAAGTTAGGAAGGGTGTTGGGAGGGAGCTGTAAAGCATCACTGTGCGGAAAAGGGGGAAAGTTTTCAGCTTTTTAAAATATGAATAATTACATTTTGTTTGCTCCTTGGAATCTAGGCGTAGCTTTGTGATATACTGGGGAAAGTAAATTAATTTTGAAGTGCACGTGGGCTGTGCTTTAAAGGTTGAAGATGGTAGGAGTTGAAATGTATACTCTTTAGGAGTGGCTGCGAGAAACACAGGAATTACCAGAACAACTAACCATGTCTCCATCTCTGAATTCCAGGAACCAGGTGGTATTTTGGCAAATCTGTTCTCTGTGCCCTACCTGCTAAAAAATCTTCTGTTTGACTTTCTCCATCTGCCTCCTAGCAAATCCAGCCCAAATCCAAAACAAACGGGTGGAATTAGGTCCTAGAGATGGGTACTTTCCCAGGGAAACCTAGAGAAGTTCATTAACTGTTAGCAGTTTGAAGTACTCATTTGCAAGTCGAACCTAAAACACTGTCATTCTCTGAATATGTCTTCCCAGGTTGAGATGCATGAATATGAGCTATCCAGGAAATAGGCTAATTTAGAGGGAATTTAAGTTCTTAATGAATATTTCCTACAGATTCCATAATGACTCCATTCTGTTTTTGCCGTGTAAAGAAGTATACCCTTTTCACTGTTGTTAGCATGCACGGCTTAGAAATTCACTCCTACACAGTACAATAGCAATTATTTTTCCATGGATATCTACAGATTCAGCATTTAGAGGCCCTGCACTGGGAATTAGAACATGTTCATTCAAGCCATATCTCTCCAAACCAAGACTAAAAATCAAACGCAGCAACATCACGAATTAGGCCAGAGTACTATATAAGAGTCCTAAATTGCCAAGTACATATGATAAAAGAAAAGAGAAGAGTAAACAGTATTAAAATTGGATGTTTTGATCAATCTCACAACTGTAGCTTGCCACAATGTAATTTGGCACATATCTCCATAAACTAACAACAGCTGAAGATTTAAATGAATGACTAGAGAATCACAGCCAAAGGTGGTGTTTTAGTCTATAGGGGTTCCAAGACAAAACAGCACAGACAGGGTGCCTAAAACAACAGAAATTTATTTTCTCACAGTTCTGGAGGCTGGAAGTATAAGATCAAGCTGCCGGCAGAGCTGGTGTTTAGGGAGAACTCTCCCCTGGGACTGAGATGGCCACTTTCTCACCGTGTGCTCATCTGATCTCTTCATTGTGCATGCGAGGTTGGGGGACAGAGAGAGAGAGACAATGCGTTCGCAAGTGCACGCTGTTGTCTCTTCTCCTAAGAACATTAGTCCTATTGGATCAGGGCCCCACCCTGTGACCTCATTTAACCTTAATCACTTCCTTA
This sequence comes from Neomonachus schauinslandi, assembly GCF_002201575.2. NCBI lineage: Eukaryota > Metazoa > Chordata > Mammalia > Carnivora > Phocidae > Neomonachus > Neomonachus schauinslandi. Next base: position 14,815,647 of record NC_058416.1, on the reverse strand, counting down.
TTCCAAATATAGTCACCCTGGGAGGGTTACGGCTTCAACGTATGAATTCAAAGCAGATACATACATTTGAGCCATAACAGTGATGTTTCAACCAATAAAACCTATTAATGTATTTGTCACATTTAGATCGACACAGGCATTAAGGAATCCCGGAATACTGTTTGAATCCACTGGGAAGAAGTGACTCCCATTGGCCACACAGTAGTTGCCTAACCTGAAACTGGATTCCAGGGCCCGTGCCATTGGTCCTGCCAGGATGATACAGTGTTCCACCTGCCACAGTGCTTTAGGTGGCCACTGCATTTCATGGTGTTTGGTAATGTCTCTTGCTGCCTAGTCTTAAGAAATACCAAAAGAATCTAGGGTTTTCTCTCTATTCTTCTGGCTTTATGTTCTAGCCCTTGTCATTTTTCTTTACATTTCTAGCATGAAATTATTGCTGGTCTCCAAAACTTTCATTTCTTCCAGCAGGACCCCTCACTTTCTGACAAGACTGAATTCCCTTCAATGATCCCCTTGGTTCTAGGACTAGACTCCCAGGGTCTCCAGTTGATGTGTCAAGGCATTATGCAAATGGAGGGTGAGTCTAAGCAGGAGCCCTTCCTCAGTCAAAAGGAACCATAAGCGGATGACTGAACTCCTTGTGTGCTGGCAAGAGAAAGGATGCAACGTTTACTATCAGCAGGACTTAGGGTAACACCTGCTAGCTGCTAGAACAAAAACACATGCTGTCAGAGTTTTCACATGCTGGTAGTCTAGGTCTCGCTCACATCACAGTTCAACTGCCTATCACGCGGTCCTTCTGCGTGCTTTTCCTCCAAGAAATGACTCAGAAATGTATAGATTCCATCTCTTGGGTCTGCTTCACCTAGGGGCAGAAATCTTTGCTTAAAGTCAGCCAAGGAGGAGAGCTCGCAGAAAATGTGGTGGGTCTTTCAGAATGTTTTATAGTTAAGTCATGAAAATGATGGAGATTACTTCCAACTGCCTTTAATCAACCAGAACCCTGTCATGAGACCCCAAGCTAACAGCAGGGAGACTGGGAAATGTACTCTTCCTATGTGCCCATGAAGAAGGAATGGGACTCTTCAGCATATGAACACAGCTCCCACCCTTTTCTTAACTACTGGGAAGCATCTTGTTGCTTAGATGAACTCACCCAGTTTGGCGGCACTGGGGATAGGGGAATGGGGGGTTGGAGGGTGGGAGAACACCACATAATTGTCAGTAATTCCACTTTATCTGTGATGTGAAATGCAAACTCCTTAACAAATCTCAGGAGACACAACATAGCAGTACTGTATAATGGTTAAGTGCCTTATCTCTGGAACCAGACAGCCCGAGTACGGCGGCTGCTGGTCCCAGGATCATAACCCACCCCGCTTTCTGTGGATGTGGGTGTCACTCTCCCCATCTGACCATTAGCTCCTGGAGCACTGGTTGGGGGTTTAACCAACAGACCTTGGAGTCTGGTTGGCTTCAGATCACTGTTCCTGACTGTTTCTGAGCTAGTTACTTATATTCCTGAACAAGTTACTTCAGCTCTCTGAGCAAGTTCACTCATTTGAAAAGTGAGAGTAATAATGCCAACCTCGAAGGAATTATATTTGATTATCTATATAAAGCACTGTGCACCTTCCCTAACACATAGGAAACACACAATAAATGGTAACTGCAAATACTATCAGAAGATGGGACCACATGCCTCTAGCCAATAAAAATAACTACCTCTAGCCAATAAAAATAACTGCAAAATCAAATTTTTTAAAAAAACAGTTTTTTAGGTGGTATGGGATAGTTTAAAAAGCAGGTTTGGAATTCTAAAATCTGTGTGTAAGCTGCGTGACTTTGACTAAGTAGCTTGACATCTTTCTTTAAAATATACTCCTACTACCCATGTCATGAGATTGACGTCATGACTATGCGTTATGAGATAACACAAAGAAGCATCTAGCAGTGCCTGTAACATAGTTAGGTACCAGAAGCAAGTTGAGTATGGGTTACCAAGTTCCTCTCAAATGGTTCTCCATCGGAAAATAACATTTCAAACAATGAGAGTGAGAAAATATCATCTTAGAAAGACATGTTTGGAGAGAATAAATGATTGGTTTCAAGCAGATGCTTATTATGGTGATTTTTTGATCTTTGACCCTTATCACCCCCCACCCCCATCTGAGAAACAGCTTCTTGATGCCTCTATTCAAATGATAATCACTGTGCAAAAACTTAACGTCTCTCCATTCAGGAGCTTACAGTACACATCTTAATAAACCATAATGAACTGAAGACCTGAAGAATCACTGGATAAACAGGCTTCTCTCTCCAGCTGTCATGAATGTTTGTGACAGCAACTGGTATTTCATTGTAAAAGACGCTAATTTCAATCTGAGCTGTGGCAGTGTTGAGAGGAGCATAAAAGGAATTCTTGATTATCTATATCAGGAACTGTGGTCCCTGGGGATATGCTCAGAAACTTCAGATCACATATGGCAAGAGTGCTGTGATAAAATATGCATCAATGAGGCTTCACGATTTATGATAATAAAGAAATGGAAAGTTTTGCCCTCTATGATAACTGTTTGTGGCTGGTATGTCTCTCTTTTTTCTATTTCTGGAGGCTTATAATGATATTTGTTGTACTAATTATTAGATCATTCTGTACCTGGACCACCATCTCATTTCTGTAACTGTTCTGTCAAATTCCTGGGGGCTTCTCATAATACTGTTTCAACTGACTTTTTTTTCCCAACCTAAATTTAAGAAATAATAATTACGTTGGCTGCTGGACCACATTAGCTGCCTATCAGAGTTAAACAAACACTAGTTATTATTTCAACTTAAATATCACTGCTTATTAGTACTGGCCAAGCTAAAGGGAGGCCAAAGTTTTCAGAGATGCAAAGCACACATCAGAGGGGGAGACAAGTGGGTGGCCAAATGAGGGTGGCCACTGTCTTTCCTTGGGAATGGACCATTCTTTATTTTTAAATGATGTTCTTCCTATTTGGGGAGCAGGGAGTGTTAATGATGAACTTTCTTAACTGGTGTGAACATGAGATGCTGTTTGGGGAGAGTTAATATTCTCACTTGACAAAATTAAGAGTTAGCAACTCCAACCCTTTTATTGCATTATTTTGACCAGTCCTTGAAATTTCAAAACCTGTAAACCATTCGGGCGCTTTCCTATAATCCCAGCACAAAATCTTCAGGTGGCTTAAGGCTTACTGACCATTTTACAAGGTATCTGGTTCCATTCACAGAAGCTCTCATGATAAGAAATGTACTCACTGGACTGATCCAAAATCTGCCTTCATATGTTTGCAACCCTCAGTCCTCTAGTGTTACATGGAATAACCAACCCTCCTCCCTTTTGTCAGAACAACTCTTCAAATGGATAAGGAAAGCCAGTGTAGTCTCCCAGTTAGCCTCTAATCTGGTCACCCACATCTGCTGCTCATGGTTTCTACTTCATGATGATCCTAGTACTGCTGTCCCTAACTTCCAGTCACCTCCATGATCTGTGCCCCTATAAAAGAAGGGTCTGATACATCGATTTAAAACTTAGAAATATTCCTTTAATTGTCCAGAGAACAAAGCCCGAAGTCTTTAGAGCGGCACGAGCTTTTCCACCACAAGCTTTCCGGAAACTCCCACCATCTTCCCCCTGGTGCAATCCACACCAGTACACATCCTTCTCTCTAACCCCGGGCCTTTTCTCCTCTCAATGATGATCTCTATCTCTCCAAGCCTGACTTACTCTTCAAAGCCCACCTCTTCCACAAAACCTTCTCAAACCCATAGGTTGGTATTCACTTCTCCATCACCTAGATTCCCATAAAAGGGGCTTTATATTGCAACACCAGAACTAACGATTCATTTACTTGTGTTCCTCTTGGTTTCAAGAGGACATTATAAGATCTATAATCGCACAGACAGCCTCACTTGCTTTTGAATACCCTATAGTGTCCACCACAGTGCTTTGCACTTAGTTTAATGTTCATTAAAATTCTGTTCTGTTGAATTAAATGGTCCCTCACATGCACACAACCTATCAAACCTATCAAATACCCTTCAACTGCCATTCCCCAGTTTGCCAAGCCCAGACCCCACTGAGATCTCTCTTGATCTCAACCCACACTGTGCAGTACTGTAGCCACTAGCCACATGTGGCTATTTAATTTTAAACTCACATTAATGAAAGTTAAACAAAATTATACCTTCAGTTGCTCAGCCATACTAGCCACATCCCCAGTGCTCTCTGTAGCCACATGTGGCTAGTAACTGCCATACTGGACAGCACAGATATGGAACATTTCCATCAGACAGGCGGTTCTATTGGAGAGTGTGGGTCCAGATACTATTCCAACAATAGAAGCACTACCTTCCTTGCTGTGTCATTAGCCACATCACACTCTTGCCAAACAGCATGCAAGCCTCTGGCTAATTAAAATCCCCAGGTCTTTTCTGATTGAACAGCTTTTAAGCTCAACTCCCTTCATACTGTACTTAGACAATTAATTCTGGGGATCTAAAGGTAATTTCCTCTCCACCACACCTCATTAAACCCTAATACATTTTACCTCTTCTATTTTATCTGTCCAGCTTATCAAGATCTTTGGTTTTTAATTCTGGCATGCTTTGGGCTATCCTATCCTAGGTCTGAGTCACCTACACATTTTAAGTACTTCTAACTTCACATTAGTTGATAAAAACGCTGCCTGTAAATAGGGGGACTATATGATATGTCATCCAAACCAGGACACTTTTCAGAGTGAAATGGAGTGCTATAAAAAAGTATGCTGGGACACAGGCACTAAACTGGGACTCGCCAAGGCACGCCAGAGTGGAGGGAACTTTGCCCATGAAAGATCATATCCAGACCATCACTAGAGAGAGTCTTCCTGATTGAGACTGAACCAATATTTAAAAATCTGTTAATATGTTGACTAAATTTTATCAAATTTCAGACCATATTGCTCCATTTAATTCATGAAGCTAGCATGAGAAATAAAATATCTTAAGTTCAAATCATCTTACTCTTCTCAGCCTTCAATAAATGCATCAACATGACATTTTTTTTTCAGAAGAAGAAAACAATGTAAGTGGAAATAAAATTTATGTATACATTAGGTAAATATAAGCGGAATAAACAAACTTATAAAATTTGGATATAGTATCTTCCTTGTTGTTATATAAGGACTCCAGAGGTCCACAAAAAACCTGCCTTATACATGATAGGTTAACAATGACTTGAAGCTAGATTTTCAGATTCAAACAAAAGAACAGCCATCTTGTATTACATTTTTTTTTTTCTGAAAGTGTCAATTTGAAGAAAACCTACAGCTTATGGTGGCCACTAACTAGTACTTGCCATTCATCTATGGCAACTGGGCCAACAAAATCCTGGTAAAATCCTAACAGAGCATGGTGCCCAGATTTTGTAAGACAGTAAAGACAAAAACAAGTGTGGATGCTTACAACATGAAGAAGTGGATGTCACACTGCCAAACCCCCATAAAGGAAGATAAAATAAAGATTTATGTGGAAGTTTGTTTTAGTGGATTTTATGTACAGAAATATGAATAAATTTGGACCCCAAACTGGACAAAACTTCCCATAAATTAATGTATCTAAAAGTCAGATAAAGGTCACAGCATAAGTTGACTGAGAGAGAAAAGAGTAATACTAGATGGAGAGCAGAGAAGAGGGAGCGAGTCCGGGCCCCCTCTAGCCAGCCCTGGCCACACTGTCCAGGCCCTTCATCCCCCCTGAGCGTGATTCCTCATTCACTCAGGAAACTGCTGTTGGCCCTGGGATGCCCCGGGCCGATGGGAAGGAGTGACCCCACCTCTCAAAGTCCACAGGGACAGTCTTGAACCCAAGTTCTCTGGCTTGAAAATCCTGCAATGCTACATATAAGTGTTGAAAGAAATACTTAGGGCTTCTCATACCCATTGAAAATATAGCTCTCATTTATAATTAAATGAACACTTCTTAGAATTGTCACTTATTTCTTGGATCTCCACAATGTGTAGCAAGTGTCTACAATCCATCTTTCCTATTTTTAACACATTTTTAGGGCACTATATAGTATTATTGCACCTATGTCTTTTACTTATTTTTCAATGTTTTTCTCACATAGATTGTATTTCCTTAAACTCAAAATCAGATATTTGTAATTAGGTGTTTATAAGTAAAATATTATTTCAACAAAATCTTACTTCTAGTTGAGCTATAATAGAATACTAAAATGAAGATTATGTTATGTCTTAGGAAAATATTTATTTTCCTCTGCAGCCTAGATAGGGAAAAAGAACTTTCTAATCATTAGTTTGTGGGTTGAGTATATGTCATCCTTTTATTTTGGTCCTTATTTTAATTCCCAAGCTAACAGCAATTCACAGGCAGTTAAGAAACCCAATTTGATCAATTTTCTAAGTCCCTTGTTTTTCATTAGGACAATCCTTCAGGCTGGTGGCCTTCAATTAGTTTGGTGGACAGCTCTGGCTAATGTTTTAATGATCCCTAGCAAGGGAAACAAAAAAAGAGAAAAAAATAAGGTGGAGGGAGATTTACAATGGTGAGGATAAGCTCGATCAGGCAGGGAGACAGAGTACATAACCACTAATTAACTCTCGTCATTTCAACATCTGGAAGCTAAAAGGAGACACCCAAGTATCCCTGTGCTGCTGACAAGTCAGTCCTTGAAGTATGTGCTACAAAGAGTAGCCCCTAATCCTATATTCCCAGAAACTAGGAACTTGTCAAACAGCCTAGCTAATAATACTATTACAACACCTAATTTTTGAAGGCGTAACTATACCAAAATACTTGTAAAACAAATAGAAAGAACAATATTATCTCTTGCAACAGTCTTCTAACTATTCTCTCTGCTTCCATCTTGCCTCTCTGCTGTCTAATTTACACACAGCAGACAGAATATTCTCCAAGAACAAACTAGAAGGTATCACTCTTTTGCTTAAAACCCTCTAAAGATTTTCTGTTGCAATTAGAATGAAGTGCAAAAATCTTTACTGTGGCAACAAACCCTACATGACATAGCCCATGACCACTTACACTTTTAGCTTCCTGACTTAGGAACCCAGTTATAATGGCTTAAACACTAACACTTAAATGAGCAAGAGATATAAGTACTTTACCCTTAACCAAGTAAGGCATTTTTTTTTTTTTTTTATGTAACAAAAAGTCTAGAGATTGGCAGTGCAGGGCTGGTACAGCTGCTCAACAAAATCATTAAGGCTCATTAAATCATTAAATCTCTGGTTTCCTGCTCTGCCGTCCTTAATATGTGGCTTTTGTCCTCATAGTTGCAAAATGGCTGCTCTATCTCCAAGCATTATGTCTATATTCCAGGCAGGGAGGAAGAGAAACAAAGCAAGAAAGCACTGCATGCCAGTTGAGTCTGTGACTTTCAATCAGAAAAACAATCATTTTTCCAGGATCCCCACCCAGTAGTCCTCATCTCCTTGTTCAAGACAGTATCACAAGGCTATTGCAACCCAAGAAAATCAAGTGCTGTGATTTTTTTGACTTCAATTCCTAATCTCTTCACTCCATTCTCCATGCTCCAGCCATCCTAGTCTTGAATAGGTAACCACTTGAAGGGGTGCCGGCAATAAATGGGCCTGTCCCTCGATCACTTCTTCCTCCTTCCTATCTCTTGATCTTAGCACTTGTGGTTCCTTTTGCCTAACTTCTTTTCTCCAAATGGCTGCATGGGTCATGCCTTCACATCATTCAAGCCTCTTCACAAATGTCAACTCCTGCAAGCTGCTTTATCTGACTCTCTAGCAAACACAATCCACCCCATCTCCAGTCCCTCCCCATCTCTTATTTTGTTCCACATTTGTTGGGGTGGTTTCTTTTCTTCGTAGCATGCCTTGGTATTTGAAATATTTTGTTGTTTTTGTTTATGTGCTTATTATTGTCTACCCTCATTAGAATATAACCTCCTAACAGTAAGGTTTTCCCTCTCTTCTCTCTGCCTTCAATGGCGCCTGGCACAGGGCAGGTGCTGAGTTAAGAGCCTGCTTCTGACTTAATGAATAGATCAATGGTTTTCCTGACCTATCCCAAATTTTCAACCCTTTTCTTCACTGCATTACTCACTCATCTTTGACTCTGAAATGAGTAATAGCATAATGGTGCTTGATTCTATTTGAATTTTTTAATTACATTTCATGTTTTCTTAAATTTCCATATCACTTAGTTGGCTTTTGTAAGCATGATTTTCTTGGTCATAAAATGTGTTTGAGGAAATGATTTCCAATTGTTTCATATATGCATTGGACTTTTGATTCCCCTATCATTTAGAAGCCTCTGCTTTTAACTATTCTAAATATCTGGGCTATGAACAATTTTTTCATATTTTCTGAGTCACCCTTTCTGTGTTCTAGGGACCATTATTCAAAACTGATCCTGTACCTTTTTCTTTCTTAAAGTCCAAGAGCATACATTAAACAATTTCTCAGAAACATCTCTAGACCCCTTATGAAGTAAACAATAAAACAATTTTCACATTCTCTCAGACAAATCTCTAAATCTTTGAATACAAATATTTTTGACTGTCTGATTTTTGTTCCTGCTTCAAACCTGGTAAATGACTTTAATGTGACTTTCTTGTTCCATCTCTTTTTGCATCCCCTAGAATACGTTTTGCAGAGCATTACAGAAGGATTCAATTTTCCTTATCCCAAAGATTTAACATTTATTATGCTCAAAGCTTCTAAAGATTTTTTTTGACGTAGATTTTTCCTTTATATTCATTTGTCCTGCTGCAGGGACAAAAAGCTAGGAGAGCAGAAAAACGAAAAAGAAAGAAAAAGAAAGAAAGAAAGAAAGAAAAAATGCACCAAGCTTAGAAATCTTTTTCCCTTTCCCTCATGGGCATAAATGAGAACCTTTTCATGACCAGTCTTCTAAGAACTCATTTTTCTTTTCACTCTAGCTTCACTGAATAAGGGTGGGGAGCACGGATTATCTGGGTAAAGTAAAAGTAAAAACAGTGCTAAAACTATGTTCTTCTTGAGAAGCCCGAGGCATGGTATATTAAAAAAAAAAAAATCATCAAATTGTCCCATCCTGGGTTTTTTTTTCTAAAAAGACAAGAACACTTGGATACACTGAGCAGGAGAGTTAAACATGTGTGAAAATGAACGCTGGGCCCTATAGATGAACTAAAATTGATCTTTCCAACCTTGGGTCCTAGTCCCTGGTGATCATTCATCATCTATCACCACAGCTATTCCTCTGGCAACCCTGACTCCATGGTAAGGGCTGGGCTGCCCTGTCGATGGCCTGGGTTTAACATCAGGCCCTGGCTCCGTCCCTGTGCAGAGTGACAACAGACAAGGCAGCCATCCCTCAAGCAAGGTAAACTCTTTCAGGAGATTATAGAATAATTATTAGCAACATCCCAAAGAGGGGGTGTTCAAATTTTAGGGTGTGCCAGAGTCACTGGAAAGCTTGTTGAAAATGCATCACTTTTTCTCTTCACTCTTTTTTTTTTTTTAAAGATTTGTTTATTTATTTTAGAGGGGAGGGGCAGAGGAAGAGGGAGAGAGAAATCCAAGCAAACTCCACACTGAGTGTGGAGCCCAAGATAGGTCTCGATCTCATGACCCTGGGATCACAGCCTGAGCTGAAACCAAGACCTACGCTCAACCGACTGTGCCACCCAGGTGCCCCCTCTTCACTCTACTTTCACTGAATAATGGTGAGAGCAGGCAACTAACTGGAAGTAAAAATAATATTAAACTAAGACTCCATATTTGATGGGTTGGGGGTGGAACTTGGGAACCTATATTTAACAAGCTCCCCAGGTGATCTTGATGCAGATAACCTATAGGCAACACTTTGGGAAAGGTACCCCACACTACTTAATGGGCAAAAGGGAGGGATATGGCTCAGGTCTTGACAATTAAGCCTGTTCTCCAAAACTGATGAAAACAGACATTAGATTGTTGAATGGAAAAAACAAACACGAGCATGGATGTATGAATGAATGAATGAAAGCCCTTATTCACTAACATTTATGGAGGGAATACAAAATGAAAGAAAGAATCTATGCCCCGGAAGTGCTCAGTCTCGAACAGAGCATAAGAGCCACCATCCCCAGTGGTAAGTATACCATGGAGGAAAGCAGGGCAGGGGCTGTGGCGAGCGGAGAGCTCAGATTTACTGAGCAGTGAGGCTGTGTCAAGCACCGTGGAGACAGGTGCCCTACATCCTCTGCCCAGTGGCACTGAGTCAGGCCTCAAAAGGGAGATGACATGTGAAGAAAGAATAAATATTACCTGGTAACTAAGGTGGGCACATTCGAGGGAGAAGGAGCAGAGCGCCAAAGCACAGCCAGGCACAAGGATCCGACCGACACCTTTCCAATTCTGCTTGCCCCAGGGCTGGATGCAAGGAGAGAAATGGTGGAAGACCATTTCCTTAAGATGCCATCAAAGCCATGAATGTTTTTCTATGCTCAAAACTTTTTCTTATGTGTCAGCTGCAGTTTGCAGAAATCACACCATATTTGCCACACTCGTGTTAGCAATTGTAGAAACCACCATAATTTATGCCTCAGAATTTTCCAGCAAGTGTGCATGATAAATCTCAGTCTGTGTCCTTGGCACGATATCAGTAAAGTAGACAATTAATTTATTATTCAGGCAGACTCTTTCTTCCACTGAAAGTCTCTAACAAGCCCTGTGGGGTGACTACAAGTACCTCAATTAGTTTGCAAAAGCAAGTTCCACTCATTTTTTCCCATTGCTTCCCGGTTACCTTTCCCCCTGCAGCATGCTACAAGGTAGTAACAGAAGCTTGGAGAAGAAGCTAAGGAGAAGAAGGTAAATGCGTGCACTCAAAGACATCCCTCACACCATATTTAACAGGTTCCAACATTATCAGTACTGTACACTTGAATGAAATTTTAAAACAAGGGGGAAAATTGTCTTCCTAGAAGATTGCAGTGTTTTTTCTGTTGTTGTTGTTCCTATCCGTGCTTTTCTTTTTTATTAGTTCAATTTATTTAATTTTTGTTTATGAATTTTATCATCTCTTTCAGCCAATTAACCTCTTGACATATACATAAAAGAAAATCTAACAGTTGTTGAGCTAAGGACAGAAAATAATAATTTTTTAAAAAAATACACCTCTCTGATCAGTCACTCATTGATGATATAATCAAACTAGAAGAATCATCACAGGCCACCTACATGTCAGCTAGTGCTGTTCCATAACCAGAAAGGACAGAAATTGGGAGAAAGTGTTAACAAACTTTTATAGCAATTTGACAGAGAAATATTTTTCCTATTAAATCTAAAAATAAATTTTAAATTTTAATTGTTCTATCAAGTCACTTTTATTGTGCTTTATAAACGCCCTCACAATACAACAGATTAGAAAATAAAACCAGCCAGCCTATCAGCACAGATGGTTTGAGATGCCCAGATCTAAGATTATCCTCAGACCTATAATAATAATAATTACAGTATTAATTTACAGTTGCACAGAGCTTTCTGTTTTTCAAACATTCCCTTGGTAGCATTCACTTGATAGTAACCTTGTTAATTATTAATTTCCATTTCACAGAAGAAATTCATCTCCAGAGAGGTTAAGTGAATCATCCAAAGGTCACACAGCAAGTCTGCGGTAGACCTGGGACTGACCTGTGGCTCTTTATTTTAAGAAAGACATTTTGTTCTCCCGCCATAACTCAAAACCGTCACTTAAAGAAGGAAATTTTAGAAAATTTAAGAAAATCTACCAACATTAGGAAGAAATGTTTTAAAATTCTTCTAGGGCGTGGTTCAATGTAGTTTTCAAAAAATGCTTTTCTGTTTATGGAGGATTTTAATGATGCAGAGACATTAAGGATCCATCACTTATGTACCACCCCTCGTATGATACAGATGGGAAAAACAGACCTAAAAATATAAGTGCTACTTATCAACAGAGTCAGGCAAGAGAGATGCTACATCTCCTGGCCCAATGCCCTTTCCACTTGGAAGTGCAGCCTCTGTCACTGATTTATCCAACACTTATGCACTGAGCACTTACTGTGCCCCAAGGGCTAGCCTAGTGTGAAAGATACAAACAAGCAAAAATCCCAGCCCTCTTGCAGCTTACATTCTAGTGAGGACAGACAGATGACAAACATTCAAAATAAGTAAATTAAACATGTTAGCAGTTAGTATTATGAGGATTAAAAAAAAAAGGAGGAGGAAGGGAGCCATGAGAGGAAGGGAAGCAGGAATTTTAAGTAATCAAAGTGACATAGAATAGTCTTTGCTCAAATATACACATTTATATTATATATATGTAATATTTATTCAGAGTTTCTCAAAAATGTCATTGCTTTTAGCCAATGATGGAAGTACGTTCAGAGCAAAATCATAGTTCACAAACCTTCATGGGAGGTAAAGCCTTTGAAACAAGAGACTTTGAAGATTTAAATGCCCTGGAGAAGTTTTGTCTTATTCTTACCATCTTCACGATCCAAGGGACAGAAATGAAAGAGAGCAGATGCACTTATTTTATGATTAATTGACGAGTGTTTATCCTGCTCCCCTAACATGCTTGGATCTGTGCTTGAATTGTGGAGAAAACAAAAAGAAGATATTTGGTCCTGTCTTTGGGGAGTTTACAATCTAGCTTGAGTGATAAAAAAAATAAATAAAAAAGAACATACTTAAAATATCCCAAGAGCCATATGGGGTGAAAGTAAGCAAGAGTGGCTAGAAAATGGAGCAAGGCTGCAGGGCACATCGAGGAGGCTGTTTACAGAAGCCCTGGGTGGGAATCTCTACTGGGCACTGTACTTCTTATGGGACCCCAAAATTCTCCTACCAAGGAACTCCACCGTCCATCAAAAAACAATGTAACAAGCATGCTCTAATATGTTTTCCTTTGTAGCTAATTTATGGGGAGGCAGAAGTATTCCTCAAGGATAAGAACTAAGGCCCAAGGGGCGCCTGGGTAGCTCAGTCAGATGGGCATCTGCCTTCGGTCATTATCTCAGGGTCCTGGAATTGAGTCCCGGGTCCGGGCTCCCAACTCAGCAGGGAGTCTGCTTCTCCCTCTGCCTCTGCCCTTCCCCCACCTCACACACACTCTCTCTCTCTCAAATAAATAAAATCTTTAAAAAAAAGAACTAAGACCAAGAAAAGATGAATAAGAGACATCAGGAAAATAAAACCATAGCATTCCTTTAATGTATTTAGTATTATTTTATTTCTTTAAGATGTATTTATTTGAGAGAGAGAGAAAGAGAACGTGCACATGAGTGGGGGGAGGGGCAGAGGGAGAGAGAGAGAAGCTCAAGCAGACACGGCGCTGAGCATGGAGCTCCATGCAAGGCTCAATCTCAGGACCATGAGATCTTGACCTGAGCCGAAACCAAGAGTCGGACGCTTAACCGACTGAGACACCCAAGCACCCCACATTTAGTATTATTTTAATTAACAACTAAGAATCCATGCCTTGATACACTTGAACTGTTTTTGTTCTTTTGGCTGAAAGAGTGTAAATCTTTAATATCCATGTGGCTTAACGTGATGCTTATTTTCTGGGCTTGTGCTATATGTCAGAGAGAGAATAATGACCTTTGTGGATTTATGAAGGAGGTCTATAAAATTTTATTTTATCTTACTTAAAACAAGAGTCAGGGAATTCATCCCACTGGATGGTAGTAACAGCTTTTTATTACATCAAAGCTGGTAGTAGCTTACAGAGGAAAAATTGGCCTTCGATGGTGTCTAACTTCATGACCTAAATGAAATGAGATGGATAGTCCTCCCCTAGCTGATTCTTTATACTGTTTGAAATTAAAAAACAAAAAACGTAGAGAGGGAGAGACAGAAAGAAAGAAGGAAAAGAAGTAGTAGTAGTAAAGCTCATCTTCACACAGTGCAGTGCCAAAGTGACATGGGGTTGGGGGTGACTCAGATCAAGTGCATCTCTACTACAACACACGGTGGCCATCTCTAGCACTAGCTTAAGTAAATTACAATTCCTTCAATTTAGTTAACTATGAGACAAAAACAAAACAAAACAAAACAACATGATAAAGCTTTGGGAATATCTGGGAAATAAGTTATTCTAAGTCACTAAGCTAGAGCTGACATCGTACACCTTTTATCTTTAAGCATCTAAACTATTTTTATTATTTTAATTTGAATAGAAATCCCATTCTCTTAAGTAAGGAATGCATGTACCTCCATAGCATGTTGTGTCCACTTTCAGGGCATTTAGCACACTATCTACAAATTACTTCCTTTCACATCTGTCTGCCAACCCAGTAGATCAAACGGGAAGTGTGTTTCATTCACCTTTGCTTTGCTTTGCACAGAGTAGATGATCACTAAGCTTCGTGGAATGAGTCAGCAGTACCCTTGCCATGACTACTGCAGTGCCTTCAAGAGTCAGACATCATCGTGAATAACCTTTATTGGGCTGGACTAGAAAACATTCCCTTAGGTCCTACTCAGGACTGTAGGACTGTTTGCCTCCATATTAATTGGTCCCAGACTCTGTGGGTTTTTCAATTCAAAAAGTTCGGAGTTCTGGCTACTTCTGATCTGCTGGGACACAAAACAGACCACAACATTTTTTTCAGGTGCCTTGACATAGTAATGGATTTCCAGGGACAGCCAGGAGTAAAAAGGGACCAGTGAGTGAAAATGTGAGTCGTAATGAAAGAATTTTGTGAATTCTCTCCTGACAACTCAGAACTTCCTCTCCCACCTCGTTTTTAAACTGATATGTTTCGGAAAGATGAGTCTGGTGATTGCATAGTTGAGATGTCATGTTTTCCAAACCTAAAAACTCTTGTAGGTTAACAGATTCCTGAAAATCGAGGCTCTTCGGAGGTAAATGTTTCCTTGGAACTCACAGATTCTACAACCTTGTAAGCTACCAGAATAGTGAAAGTCGTATTTCAGCGTGACACAATTTTTGGCCACACACTAGACATTACAGGTCTTCAGTCTTCTTACAAAACAGAATTGACTTGAGGATTTATGTTAATAAAGTATTTAAAACTCCTTAGATAAAATTTTTGGAATTTTGAAATATTGGAATTTTATTGTGACATTTATAACTCTAAAAAACACACTACTTGTAACAATGCCCATTTTAAGCCTCTTATGGTTTTCCCCTACATTATCTAAGCTGATCCTCATGCTGACCACTCATAAATATAGGTTAGTGTGAGATCTTTATCAGTTAATCTGTAATACTAAATTCTCAAATTTCATTTGGTTCTAAAACTGGCCTCCTGAATTCTCTGCTCCTAGATATTATTCATTTCTTGTGTAAATGTCAGGGGCCAGAGAAAAACAAACTCACATTCTGCCATTTGGTATGAAGCAAGGAATCTAAACCAACATCATTAGTGTAGTCAGTGCTGGTGGTAAGCACTGCAAATACTGAAGATGGGTTTTAAAGTTAGAAGGAAGGCTTCTCCTCCCTTCATGGCCTTCTTTCGACCATTTCAAGTTTCCCTAGACTTTATTAATGTACGTCACTATGTCGTTTGGAAAATTTAATGTTTGTAATATGAATGTGGCATTACTTCTCTAAGATATATACTGAAGAACTGGACATGTCCATAAATATATCAGTTTTTATTACAGGTATGTGATACAGATAGATAGTCCTCCCCTGGCTGATTCTTAATATTGTTTGAAAAAAAAAAAAAAGAGTAGAGAGGGAGAGACAGAAAGAAAGAAGGAAAAGAAAGTACTAGTAGAAAAGCTCATCTTCTGGTATAAGTTATAAAGCCAAAAGAACAGCAGCTGGTATAAGTTATAAAAATAATGGGATTTGTATTTCTTAATTTTTAATGTGAAATTAGTCTATAGTGAGTAACCAGTATCTCTGATTTAGGCATGCCTTAATTATAATTTTTTTTTAAAGATTTTATTTATTTATTTATTTGAGAGAGAGAATGAGACAGAGAGAGCATGAGAGGGTCAGAGGGAGAAGCAGACTCCCTGCCGAGCAGGGAGCCCGATGTGGGACTCGATCCCGGGACTCCAGGATCATGACCTGAGCCGAAGGCAGTCGCTTAACCAACTGAGCCACCCAGGCGCCCTAGGCATGCCTTAATTATAATTTTAAAGCGTTTGTTATACAGCTCATTCTAGACAAATCTGAATGTTACTTGGAGATTTATAATGTTGCTACACACACACACACACACACACACAATTTTTCATAATTCCTTTTTCTAATTTCATTTCCAACAGTGAAACAAAGCAGAGTGTGTAAAAAAAAAATCTCTTCTTGCATAGTTGTATTTTACCTCAAGATTATCTATTAAATGTTACTTTACATAATGCTAAATTACTGTGAAAAACTGTGGAATTACAGAGGAGACTTGTGGGGATACAAAATGAATATATTAGGACTCAAACAATAAAGTCATTTCCTAATTCTTAGTATACCAATGGCCATCTATGGTGTGACTTAAGAGGTACATCCAGGATTGTAAAGTAATTTCAGAGAAGAGGAGAAGAATAAAAAAATGGGTCTATTGTATGTCTTACTATAAAGGGCTTCTCCAGCCTTTTTAGAAAAGGTACAAGTTTTTGAAACATTTCCTGTTATGTAGAGCAAGGGAATATCCTAAAAGAGTCTGCAATTCTTAAGAAATGGAGAAGAAAAGCATGACAAGTTCCTTTAAAAATGTTTTACATGTCCTCTAAAATAGCAGACAGGGAAAAAATGAGCCCAAAAGCTTTGAACCCACAAGAGATAAAACCAGAACAAAAGAAGGCCGAGCAGAATCCGAAGGAAATCAGATTTCATACCTAAGAGAAATTAAACTCACTGTATAGGGCTTCTATAGCTGCTGTAACAAATTACTAGAGTTGACCCTTGAACAATGTGGGGGCTGGGGGCACCAACCCCCGCACAGTCAAAAATCCATAAATAACTTCTGACCCCCCCGAAAACTTAACTACTAACTGCCTACTGCTGACCAGATGCCTTACCGACTAACATAAACAGTCAAATAATACATATTTTGTATGTTATATGTATCATATGCCGTATTCCTACAATAAAGTGATCTAGACAAAGGAAAATGCTAAGAAAAATCGTAAGGCAGAGAAATACATCTATAGTACAACACTGTATTTACCCCCAAAAAATCCACATATAAGTGGACCCATACAGCTCAAACCTATGTTGTTCAAGGGTCAACTGTACTTAGGGGCTTAAAACAATGCACACTTATTATCTTATAGGTCTGGAGTTCAGAAGTCCAAAATGGGTCTCACCATGCGACTCTTGATCTCAGAGTTGTAAGTTTGAGCCCCATGTCAGGTGTAGAGATTACTTAAAAATATAATCTTTAGGGGCGCCTGGGT
Source organism: Neomonachus schauinslandi (assembly GCF_002201575.2). Classification (NCBI taxonomy): domain Eukaryota; kingdom Metazoa; phylum Chordata; class Mammalia; order Carnivora; family Phocidae; genus Neomonachus; species Neomonachus schauinslandi. The sequence goes on along the minus strand of NC_058416.1, from coordinate 14,798,257 downwards.
GGCTCAGTCGTTAGGCGTCTGCCTTCGGCTCAGGTCATGATCCCAGGGTCCTGGGATCGAGCCCCGCATCGGGCTCCCTGCTCTGCAGGAAGTCTGCTTCTCCCTCTCCTACTCCCCCTGCTTGTGTTCCCTCTCTCGCTATGTTTCTCTCTGTCAAATAAATAAAATCTTTAAAATATATATATATATATATATATATATATATATATATATATAATCTTTAAAAAACAAACAAGCAAACAAACCAAAATGGGTCTCCCTGGCCCAAAGTCAAGGTGTCAGCAAAGCTGTATTCATTCCTTACTGGAGGTTCTATAGGAGAAACTGTTTCCTTGCCTTTTCCAGCTTCTGGAAGCTGCCTTCATTCTTGGCTCCCAGCCCCTTCCATCTTCAAGGTCAGCCGTGAAGGTCACCTCTTATTCACACTTCCACTCTGTGACTCTTCTGCCTCCCTCTTCCACATTTAAAGGACCTGCTTTAGTTCACCAGGGCCGCTGCAACGAAGTACCACAGACTGGTGGCTTAACCAACAGAAATGTACTGTCTCACAGTCCTGGAGGCTGGATGTCTGAGATAAGGTGTTGGCAGAGTTTCTTCCTTCTGAGGGCTGTGAGGGAAAGATCTGCTCCAAGCCCCTCTCTTTGGCTAGGAAACAACATCTCCCTGTGTCTTCACATGGTCTTCCCTCTATACCTGTGTCCACAAATTTCCTCTTCTTATAAGGACACAGTCATATTCGATTAGGCCCCACTTTAACACACCTATTTTAACCCGATTACCTCTGCAAAGGTCCTATTTCCCAATAAGATCACATTTTGAGATATGGGAGTTTAGGACTTCAACATATAAATGGGGTGGGGGTATTTAATTCAACCCATAACAGGACCCTTGTGATTACACTGGGTCCACTTGGATAATCCAGGACAATCTCCTCATTTTAAGGTCAGCTAATTAACAGCCTTCACTCCACCTGCTTCTTTAATGCCCTCTTTGCCGTATAAAGTAACATTTTCACAAGTTCTAGGGATAAAGACGTGGATGCCTTTGGGGGAGCCATTATTCTATTGATCACACTCACTTTATCTTTTTTTATTTAATGTCAAGTTTTGTTTGTTAAAAAATCTGGTGTATTTGCTATATATTGATGCCTGAAATATTTTAGATAATTGATAAATGCAGACTATTAGAAAAAAAAATGCTGTTTTAGTGAGGGGTGATACAACTGATAAATGTACATAGAGCCACATACATTTTAGGGTTAAATAGAGAATTCTAGAAATTATAAACACAGATGTAATATATATACTTTTTTTAATAATTAAAAATTTAAATACGTGTAGACATAGTAAAAAAATCCTAGAAATGACTTTATGTTTTATGTTGACAGTATTGTATCTAAAAACCAGATAATACCTTAAAAATTTTTTTTTAAAGATTTTTTATTTATTTATTTGAGAGAGAGAGAATGAGAGACAGAGAGCACGAGAGGGAAGAGGGTCAGAGGGAGAAGCAGACCCCCCGCTGAGCAGGGAGCCCGATGTGGGACTCGATCCCGGGACTCCAGGATCACGACCTGAGCCGAAGGCAGTCGCTTAACCAACTGAGCCACCCAGGTGCCCAATACCTAAAAATTTTTATTATGTTAGTATTACATACCATATCTCCTAAAAACAAATCAGTAGCCAATTGCATTTAAAGCATAACTATACCATTTAATAAACTTTACTTCTAAAAACATTCTTGTGGGGAAGAAGGCAAACATTTTTTCAAATGTCAAGGAGTCAAAATTTATAACCAAGTTGTGGAATTCACATAAAGCCATCCTAGAAAAAAATAAAGTAGGAACTAGTTCTTTTTCAGATAGAAAGTAAGTTCCAAATTAGCTGGGAGTTCTATAAGTCACATTCACCCATTCTACTAGTCCCATAGAAAAGCTGGGCCTGACATTTAATAATATAAAAGCCTAATTTCTTTTTTTTTAAGATTTTATTTATTTATTTGAGAGAGAGAGTGAGAGAGAGAAAGAGCACAAGAGGGAGGAGAGGGAGAAGCAGACTCCCTGCTGAGCAGGTAGCCCGATGCGGGACTCGATCCCGGGACTCCAGGATCATGACCTGAGCCGAAGGCAGTCGCTTAACCAACTGAGCCACCCAGGCGCCCTAAAAGCCTAATTTCTAATAAATAATAATTGTATTGAAAACAAATCATAAAACACAAATAGTTCCTGGGACCTGGAAGTGTTCTATAAAAATTGTAATGTGGGGTTTGGATTCAAACAGAAGAGCAAGAGAAAAAGCAGCAGTACAACTTACTATATAGGTTTACTGTGCATGACATAGATATACATTTCAACTAACAGCACTACAGGATAGGTAGGTAGTATTTTAAAATGTGGAAACAGGGGCACCTGGGTGGCTCAGTTAAACGCCTGACTCTTGATTTTAGCCCGGGTCATGATCTCAGGGTCATGAGATTGAGCTCGACTGAGCACGGAGCGGAGTCTGCTTGAGATTCTCTCTCCCTCTCCTTCTGCCCCTCCCCCCACTCATGCTCGCTAAATAAATAAATAAATAAATAAATAAATAAATAAATAAAAATTTAAAAAATAAAATGTGGAAACAGGCTCAGAGAAGTTATATGATCTAAATAAATAAATATAAATTAAAAAATAAATAAATAAAATGTGGGAACAGGCTCAAAGAAGTTATAGGATTTATCCAAACTCAAACAACTTGTAGGGCAGAACTGGAATTTGAACTCAGGTTTGTCTCACTTGCAAAATTCATGTTCTGCTCCATGCAAAGTAAATATCCTATATGGATTTCTAATCTCTTTAGTTACAGGATATACTTTTAATAGGAGTATATAACTCTACATATTATATATATTCAAGTTAAGTATTCTCTTTAAAAAAAATATCCAGCTCTGGGGCTCCTCCTGGGTGGCTCAGTCATTAAGCGTCTGCCTTTGGCTCAGGTCATGATCCCAGGGTCCTGGGATCAAGCCCCGCATCGGGCTCCCTGCTTGGTGGGAAGCCTGCTTCTCCCTCTCCTGCTCCCCCTGCTTGTGTTCCCTCTCTCACTGTGTCTCTCTCTCTCAAATAAATAAATAAAATCTTTAAAAAACAATATCCAGCTCATATGTTAATGGTTATGGGCTGAGCCTAGTAGTTTTAAGTAATATATTTTAAAAGGGATATAAATCCTATGTTTAAATTTTCATTTCCAAGAGTTGACACTTAATTGTGAATTTTTATAACTAAGGATTTCTGCTCTCATCAGGACAGTTAGAACTTTATGGGGTGCTCGTTCTGTTGTTCTGTCCATTTGATTTCTTTAGTAAGCTCTTTGTGTTAAGGCAATAAAATTACACAAGCTCTCATCCTGAGCACAGCATTGTTGTCACAAGGATGCTCTAAGGTTGATGGGATGCTTGCTGCCTGGCATATTCTCTTCTAAATGAGATTTCGGGTGTCACTGATGTAGTAATTCTAATCGTTTAAGAGTAGGTACATCTATGCTTTGGATCCAGGTAAGTCAAATACCTACTGAATGTAGGATAGTTTTCATAACTGATGTTATATGATCACAATAGTACTTTTCCAGTATTAAATTTTTCTTTGCAATATTGGCTGCCCCAATAGTGTATCTACTTAATAATAATAATAATAATAATAATAGTATCTACTTTGGGGTTTGGATTCAAACAAAAGAGCAATTTTTAACTTGAAAACAATAATCAGGATATTCTTTTAAAATAACAGTGGAATTTTTCTCCAGCTAGAAAAAAATTAGATGAAGCAGGTAGCTCGAGCAATAATTATTGATGGATAGCAAAATCTACTGAAAAACAAAAGTATCCTTTTAATACAACTCTTTATTGATAGGGTCATGACCTCCAAAATGATCTTCTGAATTAAGAATGAATTTTAAGAGCAAGAAATATTCATTAAAAAGAGAGATCCAAAAAAAAGAGAGATCATATTTCCTTGTTTTGTGTTTCCTAACTTTGAAAAAATATGGGAATTAGTAACCTGCAATTAACCTGTTGTATTTGTGCACTTCTCATTAATCAAAATGCTTTCCATTGTAACCAATGAGAAGGAGCAGTGGGGCAATATTTCTTCATTAGTGCTGGTTGGTTGTTTTTGGTTTTTGTTTCCTACTGAAAAAAAATTAACTGGTGATAATGAAATGGTGTCTGTCTTGTTACAGGTGTTGTATAGTGAATCACTACACCTTCTTCGGGAGTGCTATCCATATTATTGGAACATGACATTACTAAATTGAGGAGGCCAGACTCAAGGAAATGAGGTCACACATATTTTGTAATCCATTTATATGCATGGATATAAATTACACATTTGCTTGGATATAAGGAGAAAAAACTTCTTTTCAACAGAACTAAAGAGAAAAATGAGGTATTTTCTTTCCAAAAATACCCATGCCCTATGTGTCATTACACAATAATGATTGACAGCTGCCCAGAGGGCTTAGTCTCAGGAAAGGCTAATGAATGACCAAAAGAAAATAGCTCATTAGGAGCTAGAAAGCAATGACTTTTTATATCCTACAGCTAAATTTGTGACAAACATGATTATTGGCCTTACATTTTCCAAATGGTCTCCCTTCTTTCATTACAGCACAGAAATACACACTACTGCAAGTCAGCATGTCTTCTAGATGATTCCAGTAGAGGAATGCTACCTGTAAACCCTTGGTTACTCAGAAATGTACTGACTTCAAGAACAATATTTCAATCACAGTCATTTCCTCCTCATACTTGAAGGTCTTGTTCTTAAAAATCCCTGTGGGAGTAAAATTGCAAGTTGAAAAACTATCACTGTAGAAAAGATGAGGCTGGGAGTCAGGAAAGAATCTATAGAAGTCCTTATGCTTTCATTCACTGGATATTTATGTGTGTGTGTCTGAATACGTGTGTACAGTCCACACTAAATAAAGATAACAAAGATGTTTCACTCGTTTTAAAATTTAAAATAATGGGTACTATACTATTAATTTTCATTTGTCTCTCCTAGCTCCCCAGAAATTTCTCAGGATCTCTTTTCCCCATAACTTCAGTGTCCTAGGTTTTGTTTTGCTTTGTTGCACAGAATACTCATGCTAAAACATTTTCTGCATGTTCTGATCCATTCAAATGTTCAACTCACCTCTAATGCCTTATTAGTAAAAGAAAAATATTTTATAATAAAATAGCATATATTTAAATATGTAAATGCTCTAGAAAGACTTCAACTAGAAAACAATGCCTCCCAAAGTTTCCCAAATGCTCCCTCAGGGACAGTATCTGCCCCATCAAGCACCTCTAATTGGGGCCAGAAGTTAGCAAACTATGGCCCACTGCTTATTTTTTTTATACTTATATATAATACTTTATTTTATTAAAATCAAAGTTTTACTCTAAGTCTTCTCATCTAAGGTTTGAAGATTAAACATTTTGTCCATCAGCAATCATACGTAAAATTATAGTAATTTTATGGTTTTTATTTTATCATTTTTTAAATTTTAATTCCAATATAGTTGAGTGTTATATTAGTTTCAGGTGTACGATATAGTGATTCAACACTTCCATACATCACCTGGTGCTCATCATGACAAGTGCCCTCCTGAATCCCCCTTCCCTATTTCCCCCACCCCCCATCCATCTCCCCTCTGGTGACCATCAGTGTGTTCTCTGTAGTTACAAGTCTGTTTCTTGGCTTGTCTCTCTCTTTCTCTCTGTTTTTCCTTTTGCTCATCTGTTTTGTTTCTTAAATTCCACATATGAGGGAAATCATATGGTATTTGTCTTTCTCTGACTGATTTCCACTGCTTATTTTTTATACAGCCTGCAGCTTAAGAATTATTTTTACATTTTTAAAGGGTTGGGAAAAAAATCAAAGGAATACATCTGAGACATTAAAAATTATAGGAAATTCGAATTTCAGTGTCCATAAATTGAGTTTGATGGGCACATGGCTACATTCATTCACTGATGGCTCGTCTAGGGCTGCTTCTATGCCATGACCACAGAGCTGAGAAGCCGTGGTACACTGGCCAGCCTACAAAGCCTGAAGTCCCCAAGTATCTGACCTTTTATAGAAAAAGTGGGCCAACCCTTGGTTTACACTGCAGCATCCCCCAATACATCAAATTACACATTCTCAGCCCTGTCCGTGATGATCCCACGAGCAAATCTACGTCCATCCCTCTTCATTGATGCAATGTCATTCAAAGGCAGGATTTTACTTTGTCTTTTCTTCTCTTGTCCTGCCCCAACTCAGTTTGTCTAACTCTTCTGCTTTGGGGGTTTTGGGGGGTATTTTTGTTTTGTTATTTTAAATTCCTCTAATAGGAATGACTTTTATTGTACATAAAACCCACCTATCCCTGACTCCAGCAGATCATATTTACTTTAGATCTAATTACTACTGCATGAGATTCCTTTACCCAACTGCCAGAAATCTGCCCCCATCAGATTCTCCTACCATTTCTCAGGCTGCTGCCTTAATTTCAGAGCTCCCTAGTACATTCCATGGGGACTTCCGTTCCACCCCAAGGAGAGCCATCCTGCTGACCAGATGTGCCCTCCATGGCAACTGCCGCCACCATGACTGAGCTATTGACTGCTCTTCTCTTGGCTGCTCTTTCCAAAACGTGGGACAGACCCTGATTCCCTGCAGTACGTATGAAACCAAGCCTTTAATAAAGGCTTAGGGATGACGGAAGAAAGTATAACACAAAACATAATTGACAACTCTACTAAAGTGGCTGCTTTTAAAGCCTAGGGCCCCAAACCTGCTAGGACCAGAACCACCCATTTCTAAGAAGTCACCACCCACCTCCTCGCCTTGGTATCTGGGACCAAATGAGTCCCCATCAGATGTGAAGGAAGTTGCCCTTCTCAATCCAAGGTCCACTTTCTGTCTTATTCCAAGTCTGAGGACATTAACCTTTCGCCCAGACATCCCTTCTTCTCAAGGGAAACCATGTCCTCAAAGACTGGGGACTGATTTGGCACCAAGGCTCAGACAATAAAAGTCCAAGTCTGTCAGTACAGTTTTCCCAAAAATTCTGAATTGTCTTCTGCTCTCTGCTATAATCTTTTCTCTAAGATGAAGTGACAAGAAAATCAGATGTGTCTTTCTCTCTGAGTCCTATCTTAACTTGAAATCCTATCTAGATCAAATCATAATTTTCAAGCATAGAGGATCTGTATTTAAATTTAGAATGTGTGTGTTGGGAAGGAGGGTGTTCACCAACTATACTCCATAAAAGCCTAAATAATACAGCAAACCTCCACTATTTAACACAACTCTTAACAATTCAGTGTAAAGCATTTTTATTGAATTGCCTCACTGTCAAAACATCCTGAGAGTAAAGGGTTGGATTTTGCTTTATATCTGCATAACTAATAATATCCACCATAGTGGAATATTCCACAACTGTATATTATGTATTCCTCCAAGAATAAGAGGATGGTCTGTTCCAAATGGAGAGAAATTCCCATAACTCCTTAAAAGGTAATTTTTCAATCTAAAAAACAAAACCGTAAACCTTTAGGTTTTAGTTTGAAACTGTAACCAAAAATATTACTCTTTTCAAAAAAGTATATAGAAGCACACTGGTATATATTAGAATTTCAAAAAATTGAACACCTCTTTGGAGAGGAATATTTTTATATTCTGCTTGTGTCTGTTTTTCAAGACACTAAGAGATCAATTAGCATTTTACACAAAATTATCTACCCACCCTTTTTTAAACTCATGAAAAATTTTCTGTTTAAACCATTTCTAAACACTTTCAGAGTTTTTAGATTCTCCTGGACTTGAAGATTGGGGCTTCCAGTTATCTACTGAAGGTTTGACTATGCCCTCCCAGTTTCAGGTGTAGGTCAGTAGGGACCTGTCTACACCAAGCAAACACAGGTGAAAGACATAGGTTTTATGCATTTTGTAGAGGGTTCTCCTTTCTTGGTTTATCCACTCTGGTCTTATTGTTGTTATTATTAATAAAATAATCCATCTTATTTTACTATTTATCAGTTTTGTCCACTCAATTTTTGGTGTCTTCAGCAATAATAAAGAGGTTATCTTGGGGCGCTTGGGTGGCTCAGTCGTTAAGCGTCTGCCTTCGGCTCAGGTCATGATCCCAGGGTCCTGGGATCGAGCCCCCACATCAGGCTCCCTGTTCGGCAGGAAACCTGCTTCTCCCTCTCCCACTCCCTCTGCTTGTGTTCCCTCTTCGCTGTGTCTCTCTCTGTCAAATAAATAAATCTTTAAAAAAAAAAAAGAGGTTATCTTAATGTAAGCCTTTATAAGGACAACAAAAACATTAGATTAGTTGAGAATGACTAAACCCATAATGTAGGATATATAGTGCATAATTTATTAACAAATATTTATAAATATATATATAAATCAAGTAATATATAAATTGGTCATAAACCAATAAGTACTTTCTGTAACTCTGTCACCTCTCTTTTTTCAATGGGGAAGCAGTCTAGTCTTAAATCAGATCCGGAGGAAATAGGAAAGAGTTACCTATCGACTTAAGAAAAGTATCTGCTGAAAATATGATTCATTTGATCACAAAAGCACATAAACATATTTTGATCTGATACCAACTGTTACCCCATTGACAGAATATATTTTTAATATAATGAAGTTTCTGAATACAGTCCTGGCTTGCAAATATTTTTTTTTTAAAGATTTTATTTATTTGAGAGAGAGAATGAGATAGAGAGAGCATGAGAGGGGGGAGGGTCAGAGGGAGAAGCAGACTCCCTGCCAAGCAGAGAGCCCGATGCGGGACTCGATCCCGGGACTCCAGGATCATGACCTGAGCCGAAGGCAGTCGCTTAACCAACTGAGCCACCCAGGCGCCCGCTTGCAAATATTTTTAAAAGAAGTTTAATAATAGCACAATGGCATGTGCTCTCCATACCTAAAATAGAGTTGGGCCACCAAGATTCTGTGTGGGCCAATCATGAGGTGTAAAATCAACTCACCTCCAAATCAATTCCAGCAGATCCTGTTCACAGGTCAAAGGAATGCACAGATCTACACATAGCAGTTGGTTCCTTATCCTGATTTTCCTATCAAATGTATAAAAGATACAAGGCAAGAGTACTCAACTCTCTATAGGCAGCATTTTTACAAAAAACAACCAATTACTTTCTAAAGAAAAAGAATCAAGGCTGTATAGCTACACTGAATTTTTACATATACATTTGTATGGGTTCTGGTGTACATTTGGTTATAAACTACCCTCATCCATATTATTTTTTTCCATTATTTTTCCATCAGAAAGTCACTTTCTGTCAAACTACCAGTCATATTTTTAGCATTATCTAAGATAAAGATTTCTAGCATTAATATGAAACACAAATGCATAGCTTCTTAGGTGCTGATTCTCTTGAAAACTTAAGTTTTCCAATCTGACCTTTCCTTTAAAGAAAGATGTTGCCTCTTATTGAATTTGTGATTAGCTGTTCTAATTCATTATTATTAAAATACATACTGTGTGTGTGTGTGTGTGTGTGTGTGTGTGTGTAAGAGACAGAGACAGAGGAGAATGAGAAAATAAATACGCTAAAAACCTTAAGCCTTCAACTTCACATTTTGCAGACAGTTTCTTTATGAGTAAAATAAGTTTAGTATATATACATGTCTCTTTGGAGGTGTAGCTTTCGCTTACTCACAAGGTTTTCTGTATAATATATGAGCTACTTCAGGGTATTAACAGCCCCCAAAAGATCAGCAATCAGGGCAACAGTGGTGAGGAATAGCTGTGAATGCAGGCATGGAGTTAAGTTATTTATAGAGGAGAAATATCAGGTAAACCTAGAGATTCTGCTAAGGTTTCATTAAGAAGGACAGTAAGCTGTAATAGCAAGGCTGAGTAAAAGCTAAGCTGATATAACAACAACACAAATACAGGCTAGAAGTTTATTTCTCTTCTATATAGAACATGAGGCAGCACTGCTCCATGAGGCCATTCACAGACTGGCATTCCTTCCAACTTGGAACCCTTAGACTTGACATAGTCAAAGTTGAGTTCACCCCCACATCCCTTTCCCAATCTATGGCTCTCACAGGGAAAAGTGGGAAAAGGAAGTCGGGAACAAGTAATTTCCTTCTAGACAATTACTTGCAGAAGCTGCACTTGGCACCCTTATTTTCATTTCACTGGAGAGAACGGAGTCTCGTAGCCACATCCAGCTGCAAGAGAGTCTGGGAAATGCAATCTCTAACAGAGCAATTATGTATGCAGATAAACTCTATTACAATGGAACAAGGGAAGAACAACACTGAGAGATAACCAGCAGGTGCTTATTTGAGCCCTTTACTTCGGATTCCCCAGTATTGCCATTTATCTGGTTTTAGTCCACGGGTCTAAATCTTGGGGGATGAAATTATATATTGGATTTATGTTACTCTTCACCTCAGAAACCTGCACATATTTGATGTCCCTGCCTTCCTTGCAGATCCGCAAGGGCCAACAGGGCTCTATTACATCAGAAAACACTAAAATGCTAAACAGCAGTTTGCTCACTATTGGTTCATTCTACCAAGAACAGATTAAGTATTTCTGTGAGTATTAAAAATTAAATCTTAACACAATAGGATGATGAAATAGCTTCATTTTCAAAATTATGTTGACTTTGGTTAGCTGATATAGTAGACACAGTTCTCCAGAGAAAATGAACCAACAGGGTATGTGTATATATTGTAAGAAATTGGCTTATATGATTATGGAGGCTGTATAAGTCCCAAGGTCTGCACTTGGCAAACTGGAGACCCAGGAAAACCAATGGTATAAATTCTAGTCCAAGTTCCTGAAGGCAGGAGAAAACCAGTGTTCCAGCTCAGAGGCAGTCAGGCAAAGAGAGTGAACTCTTCTTTACTCAGCCTTTTTGTTGTGTTCAGGCCCTTGGTGGATTGGATGCCAACCCACACTGGGAAGAGTAATTTGCTTTACTCAGTCTACTGATTCAAATGTTAATCTCATCCAGAAACACCTTCACAAACACACCCAGAACACTGTTTAACCATATATCTGGACACCTTGTAGCCCAGTCAAGTTAACACATCAGGTTAACCATCAAGGCTGATGAATGTCCTTATTCTCTTTAGTAAAAGCTCTGAATTAGATCAAGTATGACCAAAATAATCAGGTGGATGGTGAGGAAAAGAGTTCTGTGTTGTTGTTTTAATTTCTAAAGGCCTGGCATTTGGCACTTGAGCTTAGGTGTGACTTGGGATGTATTTTAAGGAAACAACCACATTCCAGGCAGAATTAATATGAGACATTCAGGGCTACTTACCAGGAATAGAATATATACTGCAAATAGTCAGTCTAAGAGAGAACATGTAGCAATTTAAGAAAATCTTGTGATAAATTTGGAAGGTGGCCTTTTTTTCTCCCCCTCAGTAGTTTTCCCATAGTATTAAAGACTTTCTTGGATGCCTGGATAAATATGATATAAAATGAAAATTTAAGAATAACATCCACAATTAGTTTTTTTTCTTTATAAAAAACCTAGTTTGCAAGCTTTTAGGCTGTCTGTGTCTCTTGAAATGATGTATAAAAATGATAATGACTCAGACAGTGTGACACACACAATCAGTTCAGATAATTATGGCACAAAAGTGGATTTCTCTTATTCCGATTGGCTATTTTAATTGATCAGATAAGCCTAATAATCAAGCAATTTCTACTTAATTTGTGCTAGGCACATATAATTTCAGCAGCTTTGAAGCATCACTATGCTCCCTGAAAATTTTTGTTAAGGCTCTTTGGAAAACCATAATGTCGAATTTTAATGGCTTTATAGAATAGGACACCAAACCTTAAAACATTAAGAGAAAAATCCCTTCATAGCATTGCGTTGGTTTCCCTGGTTTTGAGATCTAGAATATACAAACTTAGCAACTGTTCTCTTTCTATTCTTCAGGCTCACAGTATAAAGCTTAATAAGAGGAAAGAAAAACCTACAAAATATTCCTGAGGTCCAAAGAGACAGAATGTCTATTACTAACGGACAGTTGTCGGTACGTTAGATAGTTCCCAGTATGAATCCCAGAGATATCAAAGTTATAGAGCACTCTGAGTAGCAAAGAAAACATCAGAGGGGAGCCTCGACTATGAAACTATGGGTTTGAGATTTACATGTTCTCCCTCATCTCATGTCTTTGTACATAAAATGGTCATTGTGGGGTTGTTCTAATGTGATTTGTTGACTGACTCCAAGGGTTTTGTTTAAATGAGGTAACCCTTACCACCAAGAAGGCTGCCAGGAGGGAGAAAGCAGGTGGGTGTCCTCTGAGGATTTCATTTGGATTGTAATGTCATGAGCCCTTCGCAGGCCTTCTATCTGTCCTCCACCTGCTGCTGAATCATGCGCAGTGCACGCCTAAGCACTTTCAGCTCATGGCTGATATGGGCCAAGCATCCTTGTCAGGGTTAGTAATACAGGCAGACAAGAGGATGTTTATTTTAGATCATTCGTTCTGACAAGACTGTCGATTTGGAGTTGCTGCAACCCTGAGTTAAGGGAAGTACTAAAAGTGGCTGCAGGCAGAGAAAGCCTCCAAAAGGGGGCTTCTGGGGAGGAGCGGCAATATCCCGATGAAAAGTCTTCTTAAATTTATCCACAGTTAGCTTTGAGCTTGCAAAATCGAAAGTGAAATCAAAGTGTGCTCCCAGGACTTGCTGCAAGAAAGAAGTACCATAGCACTTTCCTGCACTGCACGGAGCCTGGGGAAGGCAGAGAGGGAGTGTGGTCTCAGACTGAACATATTCTATAAATACTTTAGCAAAACGAAGGGAGAAAAGCATTGGAAAATGATGTGAAGAAGAGATGACAAGGTACCGGTTGCTTTTTTTTGGCTCACACGGTAGAAAGGGAAATTAATTCCTATTTTCCTGTTTGAATTTCTGCAATGGTCGTTGTAAGAATTAATCAGACTGGAGCTCGGGAAGAATCGGCACAGAGGTACTTCTTGGTCAGCTGGTGGCACGTATTGCTGAAGTAAGATAAATGGGCTCTGATTCTGAAAAGCAATTATTCTACAGAAAGGATACAGCCGTCCCTCCCCTTAGTGTGATGAACAATGTGTTTACTATAAAATGCTAATTAGCCCTTAAAGTTATTAATGTAATTATTGTTCATCTAAGGACATAAATCTGACAGCCCCTGAGGACAGGGGCATTGCTCATTTTGAAGAAGCAGGCTTAAAGCACTTTTTGCTTACCTATTTGCTTATTTTAAACTAAATCACTCTTAAAAGACAGACAACAATTAAATATGACCAAGTTGCCATCTATTCGAAGAGGACAAAGATGCTGAGAGCTGAAATAAGAGGTTATAAGACACACCGACATTTGTGTTCATAAGTAAGGCACCACTTTTTAGGCCTAATAAGAGCAGATCATGGATTTGAGGGTATGCGTTATGAATGCCTCATTTAATCTCTGATAGGGCAGCTTACTTTGAATCTGGAAGGGTTTGGAAGAATCATTTGGGCAGGGAACATGAACAATAGTGTTGCTCTATTCACTAAATACAGAGGATTTTGGAGGGGGTTTATTTATTTATATTTCTCACAGAACTTTGAAGTTACGTGTCTCTAGGGCAATATAGCTATCTTGTCCTCACTGCCTTCTTCAAATAGAGAGGTAGCCCTCTAGTTGTCTGGAGTAAATAAAAGTTCCTTGCTACAAAGATAAAAAGCATATTAGAATTTTACCAATCATGTTCAGAACTAACTGAAAATGAGATCAGGACTCCTCATTAGGACAGAAAGAAACAGAGGAGGCCTCACTGCTCAAATGCCCAACCTTTTTTTTTCCCCAACCCTTTCACTATAAAAATTGTTCATACTGCATGTACCAGAAAATCTAGCCTAACACAGCTTAAGTAAAAATAAAGAATGGCTTTTCTTCTATAACTGGACACCTGGAGGTATAACCAGCTTCAGTTACAGTTTGATCCAGAAGTCCACCCTATACTCAAGGCTCCCACTATGTGCTGCTGTGATTCTCACAGCTATGCCCTAATCTGTGTACTGTCTTAGTCCTCAGATGCATTCCCTTCAGAGCAACGATAGTGGCTGCAGCAGTTGTAGATCTCAGAGCCACATTATCACATGGTTCATAGAAAAAGGGTATTTATAGGTCTCTTGGAAGAGCAAGGAAGTTCTTGCCAGAAGGATACCCCTGCAAAGATCTACTTGTGTCTACTGAATCAGAGGCCCAGTGCAACAGACTATATGTTGCCTATTCAATAGCTGTTATCCCCTTCCTTCTTGATAGCAGAACCTTGATTTTTGTTCAAGTATGGAGCAGCAGTGGGCTCAGGGAAGTGGGCCACTCCCTCATCTTAAGGGATAAACCATAATTGGACTAAGTCAATCATAATAATAACACTACTTTTTTCCAGTGACTGGATCAGGGCCTGCGCAATTCTGGTCATTAGAACCTTTAGAGAAGTCTACTTGGGGCCTCTGGAAAAGACTTTCCTCTCTAATAATAGAGAGAAATGTAAGTAGACATCTACTCCCTCTACTCTTCTTTGGATATTGTTATAAAAGGAAGAGATATTTGAAACTGTGGCAGCTATCTTGTGACCATGAGAATCTTAGGCTGATCTAGAGACTGACTTTGTTGAGCCATGAAAAAACCTTGGAGCGCCTTTTCTAGAGATCTTGTTGGGGGGATTACCTCCTGGTTCTTATGACACTTTTAACTCAGATATCCTGTTATTTGCAGCTCAAGGCATCTCAATTGATAAAACCAATCCTGAGGAGTCAGGAGAGGATGTGGTGGTGAGCTTAAATCATGAAGGCCTACCCAATGGGTAGGTTAGTCTCATTCAAAGAGCTTGGCTGAGAATGAAAAAGAGAAGTTCTCTAGAAGTAGATCTGAGTGATTCAAGAAAGGCAAAAGGGAGAATGAATGCTGGAGAAGCAATCCAAAAATGTTTGATACATATGACAATCCACCTTTATCAAAAACACCAAGTTTCTCATCAGGAACCTATAGAATCCCCGTTAATTATGAAGACAATCAGAAAATAGACCCTCTTTGTCAGATTTCAGCTGAGCACTTCTTCCTGGGTGTCCCACTAGTTCATCACACTTAAATGTTTAAAATAAAACTCACATTCCCCCTTCAAAAGTCATCCATTTATTATATTCCACATCTCAGGGCATAAGATCTCTTTCACCAATTCAAATAAACTAGAAACCTGAAAATCATTCCTGACCTTTCCTTCATCACCACCTCCCAATAAGGCCAAACTTCTGTTCATTCCATATCCAAAATGTCTCTTGGTTCATCTTTTGCAGTTCGTTCCCATTTCCTCCTAATCCATGTCCCATGCCCCACAGCAATACCTAGCTGGACTTCCGGAGTGTAGACACGTTAAACTCCATCATTTCATATCTATTGGGACCACAAACATGATTGAATGATGTTTAAAACAACCCTTCAAAAATGTCTTATACTGTTTCTAATATAAAGCCTCAGACCACTTTGTTCCCTCAGTCCACACTTCAAAGCATGTGTCTAAATGCACCATGGTAATTAAGCTAACAATAAGCAAGGTCATTTAAATCGAAATAATCCTTGCTAAAGAAAACAGAGTAATACTTAGGGTAAAAGGGTAGAATGAGAAAGCAAGAGCTTTGGAGTCAGCAAGTCCTGTACCTGAGTCTTAGCTTATTAGCTGGGTGAAAACTGGTTAAGTGTCTTAACCTCTCAGAGACCTCCTTCCTTCTTCTATGAATATGGGGAGCATGATCCCCACTTTAGGAGCTGACAAGGGTTTGAAATAAGGAAACAGAGGTTAAGTATCTAGCACAGAATGACAGTAGATACCCAACAAATAACTATTAGTGTTGTCCTTATTACTAGGCACTGACAAAATACTGGATTTTCTTCCTTATCCAGAACCAAGACTTGCAGAGATTAAAAAAATAAAATCCACAGATTCATGTACTATTGCTCATACAATTTTCTCCTAAGAGAGCAGCAAGTGGTGACAATATGCAATTCTAATAAGCTTTCTTAGGCTGATTTCCCAAGTCCAAATCCAACGAATAGCAGCAAACTGAAAGGCAGAGAGGGTGAAAACGGAGAGAAACAGTAGATGACAGGAGGGAAGCTTAAGGAGACACCTTCTCAGAATGCACAAGAGTAGAGCAAACAGCCTTCACCAGCCCAAAGGGACCTACCACGAAAGGCCCAGAGAAGAGCATCATGTGGTGGTTAACGACACAGATTTGGAACCCCGCTGCAGGGGTCTGAACCCCAGCTCTTCTGCTAGCTACCTTACAGTCTCAGACAGGTTTCTCAACCTCCCTGTGCCTCAGTTTCCTCTCTGAAATGAAGATTATCACTGTCCCTATGTCATACGGTTATACGGAAATACATGTGGAAGTAAATCACTTGAAGCTGTAGGGGACCTTGAACAGTGCCTGACCCATAGTGAATGACCAGAGAAGCACTCTGGTGTTTTTATTGTTTTATTGTTTTTATTGTTACAACATGGTATCATCAGTAGTGCTTATTAGAAAGACTGGATCATCATATATTATGTCCTGTATCCTCTGCTTTTAAAGAGAAGTAGCAATACCTTTGATAATTAGTTCAATCAAAAATGTCACATTCTAAAAACAGTCTGGTGCTTATGGTAGGAAATTTTAGGTATCTGAAATATTTACATGTCTGGAATTCCTCCAAGACTACCAGAAAAATGAGATACTACATTGAGATGCAGAATTTTTCAGTGGATGTTATTTTCAGTACATTAAAAGAAGTCACTTCTTTCCCCCACGCCTGCGGAACTAAAAAGAGAGACAGCGAGAAAGACAGGCTCTTCTGAGTGGAGTTCCCGAGCATGGCCATGGGAGGGCCCTTTCCCCAGTGGGAAAGAGCTGGACTCCATCCACAAGTTTCTAAGTGATATAAAGATCCCAGCCTTGTGGCTTGTAAGACTGCCAGATCTCGGAACAAGGCCTCCCTACCTCGCACACAAATCTGTCACAGAGGCATGTCTTCTCTTTTCTGAAAAGAAACCACAAAAGAAATTTACTTATTCTTATTCCCCTAATTGAGAGAAGCTGGGAGCAATGGTTCTTGCATTTTATAAAGAATGGGTGAAAATCACTTACCAGATTTTTGCCAGTATGTTTTGTCAGGCTTGTAGGTATGTTCACTTTAGAGATTTTTTTAAATAGTAAATCACTCAGAAAATGCTGTACCCAATTTTCAGTCCAAAAGCAGATTAAAGTCATTTATCATCATCATTCAGAACTTGTTCATCGTATCTCATCAGGAGAAAGAAAACAGAAGTCCTAATGCAGTCTAATTTTGACAATAAGTTCATATAGTCTTCAATATTTCAATCTTTGAAACAAATCTTCTGAAGGTAGAGAGAAATGCCTACCCTCTGCCATGAAAACATAAAGAGTCTGAGCACCCCTCACAGTGTGCCATCTTTTCTCATTTAATTATTCCCAATAAGTTAGAAAATCTAAACAAAAGTGTGGCTAGGCCACTGTGGCCAAGAAGACTGCCTGACAATATTTTTCAACTGTAGTTGTGAGCACTAAATAAATATCTGACACATAAATCAATAAGATTGATTTTATTTTCTTATAGAATCTTCAGGATTCTCTTAGCATTTAGGGATTAACTCCAAGTACTCAATTGTTTAAGTTGCTAACTTCTAGCTAAAGGATTATTAAAAGCCCCACATTAGTATTTACTCTTAAAAAAATAATTTGAAGCAAATAAAATTTGAGAACATAATAAAGATAACATCCCACTATAGCCAAGTACTTTACCACATCAATGTAAGAATCTGTTAGTAGACAAGAGATAAATCTGATAGGATTTGCTCAATAGATACAAAAAAGAAGTTTCAGGGGCGCCTAGGTGACACACTCAGTTGAGCGTCCGACTCTTGGTTTCGTCTCAGGTCATGATCTCATGGGTTGTGAGACGGAGCTCTGCACTGGGCTCCATGCTTAGCATGGAGTCTGCTTGGGTTTCTCTCTCCCCCTCTCCTTCTGCTCCTCCCCTCCACTCTTTCTCTCTCTCTCTTTCTCTCTCACTCTCTCTCTCTCAAATAAATAAATAAATCGTTTTAAAAAAAATTTAGATATATTAAATATTTCACCATCTCATCACCATATTCACAAGATGGCATCACAGAACTCCGTGTAAAAATTAAGGCTTAAAGACGTGGAAGAATTTGTTTAACATCTTATTTCCAAACCTAGGCTTTAACCCATCATAATATACTACTTACACACTTAGAAAAAAAAAGAAGGAAGGAAGGAAGGAAGGAAGGAAGGAAGGAAGGAAGGAAGGAAGAAAGAAAGAAAGAAAGAGAACTATTGCCTTAATGTGATAAACTATATCTACCTTAAACCAACAACCAATATCATATTTATGGCAAACAAGAAATCAACATCCAAGAACATTAAGACCCCACATAAAATATGTTTATTAATATAGAAGACAAAAGTAGACAAATATATGAAAAAAATAATCTAAAGAGTATAATTTTTAAAAGGTGAGATATCTTTTATGTTTATCAAAAATAGCTAATATTTCAAATATAACACTCAAGTTTTTTAAGGATGTATTAGAACAATTACTGGTAGAAGGGCAAATGTCTATAATTCCCCAGCCAGAAATTTATCAATAAATATAAAGACTCTTAGATAATTCATACCTTTTGTTCCAATAATCCCTATATTACATATTTACC
Organism: Neomonachus schauinslandi; assembly: GCF_002201575.2. Classification (NCBI taxonomy): domain Eukaryota; kingdom Metazoa; phylum Chordata; class Mammalia; order Carnivora; family Phocidae; genus Neomonachus; species Neomonachus schauinslandi. The sequence continues at coordinate 14,779,471 of NC_058416.1, read as the reverse complement.
ATAAGGAAATAATTAGAAATTTATACAATTTATATAAAAAGACATTCTTTGAAATCTTCTATCTAACATGGAAAAAACTGGAACAATAGAGGAATGGTTAATTTTAGTTCATCCTGATGACAAAATATTAAGCCAACTTCTAAATGTTGTCTGAATATTCACCCTACTTAAAAATAATCTGTATGAAAACATAGCTAGCTAAAGTTAAATGAAAAACAGGATAGCATATTTATATATAATGCTATCCTAATTGTGTACCTATGTATTAACAGGAAAAAAATTGGAAGTAAATACATGACAGTGTTGGCAGTAGATGTGTGGTAGATGTATGGTTGATTTTGATTTATATCTTCATACATTTCTGCCTTTTACAAAATCTCTACAAGGAACTTGGATAAATGTTATATTCTTTAAAAATGTTATAAAAAACAAGAGGGTCTCAATTATTGGTATCCTAAAAGTGGAAAGTGTGAGACTATCTCAATTTTTGTCAGCAAGGAGCTCCAGTAGTAGTGATCTAGCTTCATCCATATTTGCACTCAGCTTTCACGAATAAGACAGCCCCCATCACATTGTTGATATTCTTTAGAGTAAATGAACACTGATGACCATCAGGGTGGTCCCTATGGCAAGCACAGCTCTCTCAGTGTTCCAGAGCCTGGCTTTCTTAACCTCAGCAGACTATGAGTTCTGCCAAAAGAAGTGGGGGGAAGGAGGAGTGGGGCCTGAGGTAAACAAGCGCCAGGGTCTGTGCTCAAAGTGTAAGCCACCAAGTCATGGTTCTTATCCCCAGTCACCCTCAGACCATTAACTGTGCGAACCTACAGGAGCATGTATTCTCCCTTTGGGATACATGTCCATTTGCTCAGTTCAATGGAGAGCAGTTCTCATTTGGCAAAAAGGTTGGAACTCATAAAACTCTGCTAAATTTCTTGAGATTTCCAGAGTCAAGTGCCTTCACACAGTACTTTCTAGACTTTCTAGAGTTCTTTCCTTTTTGGGTTTTTAAAGATTTTATGTATGTATGTATGTATTCATCAGAGAGAGAGAGAGCAACGCGAGAGTGAGTACAAGCAGGGGAAGTGGAAGAGGGAGAAGCAGGCTCCCCGCTGAGCAAGGAGCCTGATGAGGGAATTGATCCCAGGCGCTGGGATCATGACCCAAGCCGACGGCAGATGCTTAACCGACTGAACCACCAAGGCATCCCTAGAGTACTTTCTAGACAAGCTTGTCCATCCTCTGAGCAAATGCCCCCTCTCTATTCTAAATATACATAGAATAATGTGTACAGACATAGAACAGACATAAATATATGTCTGCCAGGTGACTACACTGGACATCAAGAGTCAGACAAGATAGTTTTATAGTCTTCTACTACCTTCTAGCATCAACAATGCCTACCCGACTAAAGTCAACATCTATTTGTCCGTGGTGGGGAAAACATTAGAAAAAATTATTTCAGATTCTAGACACTGGTTATACTAGGGCAATGGATCAAAGAAATTATTCTTTTTTGTTTTAACTTTTTGTAATTTTTCCAAATTTTCTCTCCTTGAGTATATAGTACCTTTACAGTTGTGGGGGGGGGGGGGGGGACAACTTTAAAGTACTTAATGTTTCTGCTCTGGCAAGGAGGACAGTTTTACAACTGGCTATATGACAGTATAAAGAGTGCTACCCACACAGTGCAAAGTTTTGGGGAGCCCCGAGGGAAAGAAGAAGATTAATTCTGTCCAAGAAGAAAGAGGAGCCATGATGTTGAGGGAGCTTCAGAGAAAAAGCAGCTTCTGAGGCCTTGAAGGATGAGTAATATTTTTATCTGATTGGAAACAGCATTCCAAGGGAAAGGTCAGCATGAGAAAGCTCAGACATGAAAGTCCAGAACACTCTAGGGAAGTTAATCCGGAATGATAGTCCTTATTTGATGAGGCCACCCAAACCGTCACCCTATTCCAACCCAATAATTAATCTTAATTAACTTTTAAGTCTTCAATATGCATTCGGGTTAAAATTGATCTTATTTTTACGTGTTTCACATTAAATAAAACTATGTGCTTCATCTGTCTCAATGTGAAAATCATTTTAAAATGAAACTGATTTCAAAATTAAACAGTGTTTAGTCAATTCATTTAATTTGCATTTTAGAGATTTCTGTTGAGAAATTATAATGGTTCCTCACAGCTCATTATTTCTTAGCTATTTGATTAAAGGTTCTGTAACTTAGCTAATTCAGGTGTAGAACAACATTTAGGAAAACATATTTAAGTGTTTTTATGACATATGTGAGGATGTGAACTGTAATATAAATATACAGTACTAGTTTCTGGCAGAAATCCTTTCAGATAGTTTAACCAGAGACTCCACTGAATCAACATAAAGCCAGTGGGGGAAATCATTTGACAGTGACAGAAAGACTGCCCAAACAAGGAAGAGAGGACTGGGGCTCTGGTCCCAGTTCCTTCATTTATCAGTCATGAGGTAACAGCAAATGATAAACTCTGAACCTCAGTTCCCAAATCCATAAAAGATATAATAATCCTGAGTATTCATTACTTCACAGGATTATTAAAAATCACATGAGAATGTATATTCATCACTTATGCAATTGTTAACGACCTTAGAGATAACCTTATTAGGTTTCTAGATTTTGCTCTATTCGGGGGCCCCTACAAGATGCAGGAAGAGTGGAAACAGGATGAAGGACACTGCTGCGAATGGATGGGATCCACTCTCTCACAACCCCATTTTCAGCTGAGGAGTCTGAGATTATCTGCTTTACATTTTGGGCTCCAGGAAAGCTTCCATTTGAAGAAAATGCCCAATGGTTTAAAAGGATTGAAAACCACAGATTTATTCCAATTGCCTCATATTACAATGCCAAAAGTAAAATCCAGAGAAGCTGAATAACTTCCCCAACCTTAAGTAACTAACTATAAAGTGGCTGGGCAAATAAGAAAATACAATTGAGCCATCCATCCCCAAGCTCAATGCCTTTTCTGCTAGCCACATGGAAGAGTGAAATAAACACCACGTACTGACACAGAAGTACAAGTGTATATGGGAGATAGGACATCACCAGTACACTATGAAAATTCTGTTCTGCAATACAAAACTGTAGTTCATTCACTAATCTGCATATTAATTCAATAAATATTAAATGTCAGATATGTGCCAAACATTGTTCTAAGCACTGGTTTAAACGCTGAATGCAATTCCGCTTCAAAGAAAGAAGTTATGATGCCCCAGCCTAACACTGGAATAAAACATTCCATTTTGCCTGAAACTGATGAAAGACAGGCAAAGTAGTATAAATTTAATGATTGCCTATCCAAAAGCACCTCTAATTCCAGTAATGAAATAAACACTAATCTACTTGTTTTGGGGGCCACCCTCCCTGAATTTCCTCTTATAATGTCTTTCCTTTTATCAAAAGCTAACACTCCACCTGAGAAGTACATTTCCTGTACTCTCACCTTCAAGGAATCGGAACCTGCAGGCACTGCCTTTCTCCTCTGTGTATTTATTTTCTCCCTATCTAGAGATCATTCTGTGGCAGATAAATATCTTCTAGTAACTCGCATATTAAAAACAAAACAAAAACCTTTGCCCTCATGACCAGCTGCAACTCAGTTTCCTTTCTTAGTTCCAAAGCAACTGTTTTTGGAAAGAGTTACCTGCAGCTACAACAGCCTTCCCAAGCTTACCCCTCTTCCCCCCGCCCACATCTCTGGTAGAAAGCAAGCTGCCTGGCTGCTCTCCTCCCGAATGTGAGAAAGGAGACCTTGTCTGCTCACAATTTTATCCCCAGCACTAGAACAGCATCTATCATATGCCAAATTCAGTAAATATTTATTGTATGAATAAATCATGTAGAACCATACAGTGATTTAGTGAATTATATAACATACAGCTTGCCAATTTCTCATAGATTTCTGAAAGATGGGTCACAATATATGCTAAGTTTTACTTGCTCCAAAATTAAAACACTCCAATCACTATTTGAAAAAATTTGTAATGACCCATAATGCTAGAGTAAAAGTAATCTACAAATGTAATTCAATCCCTACCAAAACTGCAGTAGGATATTTTTGTAACTTGGCAAAATAATTCTAAAATCCATTTTAAAAGAATAAATATTTTTAAATAACTAGGAAAATTTGACAAAGAAGAATGCAGGCAAAACTGCACTACCAGATATAAAAATTGTGTAACAAAATAATAGTAATTAAAACAGTGTGAATCTGGCACAGGGTAAGGGAGCAAAAACAGAACACAGAGTTCAGAATTGAGCTCAAACATATCTGAGGATTTTGTAAATAAAAAAGATAGCACTTCAAATCAGGGAGGGAAATGGTGGTTATCAATAAAAGGTCTTGGTACAACTGCCTAGCTACTTGCTAAACAAGTAACCCTTCCTTACTCCTCATACCAAATTCCAACCAAATTCATAATAGGAAGCAAGGATTGGAAAATAATTGTATAGCCTTGGAGTAAGGAATGGTTTTTGAGCATATCAACAAAGCTAGCACCACAAAGAAAAACACTGACTGATGACAGACTCAATATTTAAAAGTGAAAAAATATATGTGGTAAAAACAAAACAAAATAAACTAGGAAACCCTGAGCGAGATTAAAAGGCAAACAAAACCCAGCAAACATTTTTGCATCATATACATATGAAAAACGTTTTAGAAGAGTGATGCTAAATCTACAGAAAGAACATCCCGAAAGATAAATGGGGAAAGGAAATAAATAACTCACAAAAGAATGAATATACGTGGTCAGTAAACATATGAAAAGATAGCCAGTACCATCAGTAATCAAAAGGATGCAAGTTAAGATATTAAATTTCCTTTCGGGGCGCCTGGGTGGCTCAGTTGGTTAAGCGACTGCCTTCGACTCAGGTCATGATCCTGGAGTCCCACGATCGAGTCCCGCATCGGGCTCCTTGCTCAGCAGGGAGTCTGCTTCTCCCTCTGACCCTCCCTACTCTCATGCTCTCTCTGTCTCATTCTCTCTCAAATAAATAAATAAAATCTTAAAAAAAAAAAAGATATTAAATTTCCTTTAACTGTTATCTTAGCCAGCTAAAATTAAAAATATTGACACTACACTGGGTTAGCAAGGGGATGGAAAACAGAATTCTCACACACTTATTATGAGAGAATAAACTGACATAAAAGTCTGTTAGTTTGGCATCTAATGTAAAATATCCATTAAGGGAATAACAATTAATACATAAAGGGTATTATTTGTGGAGTCATTTATAATTGAAAAAAAAAAGTCTATCAATAGATTATTGAATATGTCATTACTGATCTGTACAAAGAACTACTACAGAAACCTAAATATGTGAACCTACATTTTTGAAATGTAGAAAGATATCCACAGTATGTCAAGTGGAAAAGGCAGATTATAAAACTATTCTACCTCCTAAGTATTTCTCGAAATCAATCCTCTTCTTTCATCTCCATCGCTACTCTGGTGCAAGCTCTTCCCTTTCCTGCCCCAGCCTGCTTTCTGTGGTATTTCCAAAGGCAGCTATGGGACAGTTTTACAAGGCTAATACCTGCTTATCTTATTGCTCACTGAAAACTTGTCCTACCCCTTGGCCTCCTCCTCCAGCCCTCTTGCCTCTCTCCTGCTTGCGCCAGCTTCCATGGCCTTCTTTCAGTTCTTCTATTACCCCTGGCCTACTCCAATCTTGGTCCCTTGCACTTGTTCTGGAACCTTCTCACCCACCCTACACCTCCGGTCTCCACACTATGCCTGTTGATGCCCCTGCCTTTTCAGCACTCAGCACAGATGCCAGCATCTCAGGAAAGGCTTCCCTTTCCATACACTGTTGGTCAGTGCTCCCTTTATACACTCTCATAGCTCTCTTACCTTTTCCTTGCTCACCTTATCACAGTTTGCAATTTTTTATTTGAAGATTAGATCATTACTATCCATCTCCCTCCAAAGGCCAAGGACAAAGACCATGTCCATTTTCTTCATCATTATATTCACTGACACGTATTAAACACAGTTTAGAGACTGCCATGTATCAGGCACTAAAATATCTTATGAGTGAAGAAAGGAAAAGAGGGTGAGAGGAGAGGAGAGAATGAGGATTCAGTGCTGTTACTTGAAAATCAATAGAGCTAAAACCAAAGCTAACTCCACTTCTTGATTATTATGATTAAAAATGTCCATCATAGATTTTGAACCATGAAAGTAGTAAACAGACACCTCCGCAAAGAAGACACACAGATGGCAAATAAATTTATGAAAAGATGTTCCATATCATATGTCATTAGGGAAATAAAAATTAAAACAATGAGATACCACCACTACAAACCTATTAGAATGCCCCAAATCCACGATACTGACAATACCAAATGCTGACGAGGACGTGAAGTACTAGGAACTCTCATTCATTGCTGGCAAGAATGCAAAGTGGTACGGCTACTCTGAAGGTCAGTCTTGTGGTTTCTTAAAAAACTAAGTATACTCCTATCATACAATTTAGCAATTGCACTCCTTGCTATTTACCCAAAAGAGGCTAGGTCTGCACAAAAACCTGCACACAGACGTTTACAGCAGCTTTATTCATAATTGTCAGAACTTGGAAGCCACCACAGTGGTCCTTCAGTAGGTCAATAGATAAACTGTGGTACTTCCAGACAATGGAATATTATCCAGTGCTAAAAAGAAATGAGCTATCAAGTCATGAAAAGATATGAAGGAAACTTTAAATGCATGTTACTAAGTGAAAGAAGCCAATCTGAAAAGGCTGCACACTGTATCACTCCAACCAAATGACATTCTGGAAAAGGCTAAAACTATGGAGACAGTAAAAATATCAGCAGTTGTCAAGAGTTGAGGGGAGGGATGGATGAAGAAGCAGAGCACAGAGGTTTTTAGAGCAGTGAAAATACTCTGTATGATACTATAATTGTGGATATATGTCATTATTCATTTGTCCATACAACACCAAAAGTGAACAGTAAGTAAACTATGGACTTTGGATCACAGTGATGTATCAATGCAGGTTCATCACTTGTGACAAAATGGAGCACTCCAGTGGTGGATGCCAATAATGGGGGGAAGCTGTGCATGTGTGGGGGCACGGGTGATATGAGAACTCCCTACTTTGCACTCAATTTTGCTATCAACCTAAAACTGCCCTAAAAATAGTCTCTTTGAAAAAAGTACTATAGGTCTTTTTTTTCCTACTATTTATCCTTCCCAAATCAGAGGCTCAATGATGCATTTTCTGGTTACTGTTCCTCATTGCCACAAACAAGATGGCAAATTCATCTCTAGTGGTAGGATCATTGTCGGGTCAAGTTTACGGGACTTTAGGAATTCTGATGCCAAGAAACAGACCCATCTGTAACCCAGAACCCTAATATCCTAAATGTTGTCAATAACAAAGTCAATTCTATTTTCCATTTGCATACAATAAATCAGAAATTCTATGTTGAATTAATGATTCCAGATTTCCACTTCTCACTCCCTCTTGCCCTAAGATAGTTCCTAAGATAATTCCACTTTCTGAGGGATATTTCACTATAAACCCAAAAGGATAAGACCAATTTCTTCTTCATCTTCTCTCTTTTCCTACGCTTTCCACACCATAAGCCACAATACCCACCAAATCCACCCCTAACCACGTATGAAACTCAGGGCAAACATTTTGCTCCCATGGTTACCAAGTTCTAGTCCATGGATCCCAGCTCAACATTGTATCTTTAAATTTTGGAATTGCATTGATAATAATCAGTGTTTATCTGTCAGAGCAATACAGAATCCAGGCCTAAGTGTAGAGCCCAGCCCATTTCTCCCAGTTAGGTCATTCTGATCTCACTTAGGAAGATGAAAGCTATTAAGGGAGCAGAAGACCATAGTGGTTCAAGGTGGTTAATGATTTTATTTTTAAAGGATTCAAGAAACTGTGCATTTTGGCATCAAATACATATAATATAAATTGTGTATAACGGTAGGCAGATGGTCACCTGTCGATAGTGGGTGGCTGAAGATTTACAGTCAATATTTAGTCAACAGCTCAGTCACTTTGCTCTGGATATAAATGTCTATGACTTCTTCCAAACATTATTTTCCCTTTGTGTTTACAAGCTCATGTAATCTTTTTCCTAATCAGTTATATAAAAATAATTTTTAAAATAATACATTTACAATACAATTTGACATACTAGAAAATGGGTCTGCAAATGTGTTTATATCCATGGTGTAATTAAAAGAGCGGAATTATGGTAGGTAGACCTCCAGGAGGTCATTTGACATTTCTGGTAATGAGATTCCTTACCTGTACAATAAAAAATACGCCAAATCAGTTGCAAGACTTCACTTCCCTTCTCAAATAATCTTTTATTTTTTTTAAGATTTTTTATTTATTTATTTGATATAGAGAGAGAGAGTACAAACAGGGGGAGTGGCAGGCAGAGGGAGAAGCAGGCTCCTCACTGAGCAGGGAGCCTGATATGGGGCTCGATCCCAGGACCCTGAGATCATGACCTGAGCTGAAGGCAGATGCTTAACCGAATGAGCCACCCAGGAGCCCCTCAAATAATCTTTTAATTTATGTAGCAGTCTACTCATATCTCATGCATGGCATTTATCAGATTCTACTTTTTTTAGTTATCTGAGTTTTTCATACTCTACCCTCTCCTTCTACCACTACCAACTCCAGGTCTCTGAAGCCAGGGATTTTGTTTCATTCTATCAGTATATTCCCTACTATACCTAGTAAAGTGTCTCAAATGCTCAGGTGCTCAGAATGGATATTGAATGAATGGGAGAGGTCAGAAGTGAGCAGATTTCCATCCAGATTTCGTATGTTGAAGTCCTAATCCCTGGTACCTCAGAATATGACCGTATTTGGAACTAGGGTTGTTGCAGGTAGAATCAGTTAAAATGAATATGGTGGGCCCCAATCCAATATGACTGGTATCCTTATAAAAAGGCGAAATTTGGACATAGACACAAACACAAAGAACACACAAAGAACAGCATGCAAAGATGAAGGCAGAGATCTCAGTGATGTTTTTACAAGTCAAGAAACCCCAAAGATTATTGGCAAACTACCAGAAGTTAGGAGGGAGGCATGGAACAGATTCTCCCTCAGAGTCCCCAGAGTCCCCAGAAGGAACCAACTTTGCCAACACCATGAACTTGAACTTCAAGCATCCAGAACTACGAGACAATAAATTTCTGTTGCTTCAGCCACCCAGTTTGTGGTTCTTTGTTATGTCAGCCCTAGCAAAGAGGATACCCACTGCATTACCAATAGCTGTCTCACTGGCAGTTACAAAAATGAACGCTTGGGCTGCTAGGAACCCAAGCCCACTTGGCCCGTCTCACCAAATCCTCATCTCCACACAGTCTGTACATCTGACCCCCCTTACCCTGCCCATCTATCCACCCTCCCATTGGGCCTGGGAGACTTCCAATATGCTTTACCCTTCCACAGAATGCTCCTTCCACTTCGTTGCCTTAACGATACCTGTGCTCCCCCAGGAGGAACTGCTGTCTGGAAGCTGCCACTTTATTAAGTGGAGGCTGGTCTGTCATTCGTGCCTCTCTTAACTCCAAGCCAAGAGTTTGTGTTACCCGAAACTACTACTTCCTCCCTCTTCCCTTTGCATACCCTCCTGCTGCTTTAAGTCTCAGGCTATACCCACTGGCTCCCTGTTACCTGCCATGTTACCTTACCATTCACTGATACAGCAGAGCAAGGTGGTTAAGAATGTAGGTTGCTGGAGCCAGACTTGCCCTCATCTGAGAACCAGTTCTGACACTTGCTAGCAATGTCACTTGCACAAGTCCGTGAACTTCTGTGAGCCTCACTTTGCTCATCTATAAAATGGGGCAATGATAATATATAAAGCTCTTAGAACAGTGCATGGCACCTGGTAAGTGCTGAATAAATATGAGCTACTATTATATCAGTTTCTAGATCTGAGTTGTCCTCTTTATCTCTACCTTATCTTCTTTCTTGCTTCCTCCCACATTCATGGGGATGAGCTTTCCCAACTCTGGCTTTCAATCCCTTGATCTCCTTACTTCCAGTGACCTTCTCCTTCACATTATCTGAGCCACTAATGACCCTGATCACATTCCAGCCTCATCAACTCCAAAATCTGTATCATCAAAACTTCTGAAATTAAAAAGACCCCATTCTCTGATCACAACCTCCAATCTGTCTGCTTACTTGCACAAGTGCTCTCAACTATAAAAAAGAAATCTACCACCTCCCATGACAACCCAGAGTTACCATTCTCAGTATTCATCAGTCTCCTCCACCTTCATTTGCCTCTACATTCTTCCTCTCCATGCTGATAGTCAACCAGGTAAATATTGCTAAAGAAAATTATAAAACCATTTAAACTGATACAGTGGGTTTGGCACTTTAAAATATGTCCCCCCCTTCCATTAGTTATCCATACAACAGTAAGGCTGCTCCTTTTAAATATGCTGATAGGCATGACTCTGTTGACTCTCACACAATTGGATGCATGAGCAGCTGTCTCTGGTTGCTGGTTCCCAGTCCAACCCTAGTCATAGTCATTAATCTCGATAATGGATGGCCATTTCAAGAGGCACATGGGAACCCTCCAAGCCTAACCTCCACTCCCAGGTTCTTTCCTGAGACTCCCACTCCCCCCAAACAACGTATTTATGTCTTTACTGCTAGATATGGGATCTAGTTATGGGGATATTCTATGAAAAAGTGTTAATTTCTTTTTATAAAAGCAAAGCAAGACATTTTTTTTCAAAAGAAGAACAGGTACTTTTCCAATAGTCCTAGAAACCATCCATCTCCCTCTGAGACTGTGCACCAGCCCTGAAGTGAAGCCTGGTTCCCAACTCTCCCCCCAGGCGGAGTATCTCTACCCATGCCAGTGCATGTGTGTGTGTGTGTGTGTGTGTGTGGTGTGTGCGTGTGTACACAGGTGCAGGCATCACTGGCAAATGAGGAGCAAACACCACTGAGGGGGTATTTGATTCACTTTTACCTTGATGGCCATTTCTTAGACTAAAAAACAGTAATCTCACTTTAGCTGGTACTGCTAAAAAAATAACTATTAGGGTTCATTTAGAAAAATCACAGTCCAAGTTAGAAGCCATAAAAATCATTTTCAGAATGCACCTTTTTTAGGTATTCTTAAAACCAATAATTTAATTTACTAAAAGTTAAAAAAAAAATTAAAACTCTTGAGTACCTTCACCCATTCTCTCTTTCGTCTGAAGACCTCCTTTAATCTGCCCAGAGGGTTTAAAACATTCTCTTGTGCTTTTTCAAGCTCCACCTCATCACACACCACGGTTATTTCCAAAATCTGCAGTGATTTCTAAGAGTCGACCTCCTCTCTGTTTGACAGTTCTCCCACAGTTTACACATGTTGCCTCCAAGCGACTTGGCATTAATTCTAGGGTTTGTAATCAACCTGCGGTGTGAATATTTGCTGCAGGTGAATTTTTACCAAACCTGGAAGATGCCTCCATGTGAAGCAAGTAAGAGCCTAACTCCACAAACTCAGATGTGCAAGAGATCAGCTTTATTTTTCCATTATTCCACTTCTGTTCTGAATCTCCATTCTGCAGGGGTACCTGGGAATTCATCCCTGGCATTCAGCAAACCTCCTTCTCCTGGGATCGGCCTAACTTTCTGGGAAGAAGGGAGAGCTTTCATGGTAGCAAGACATTGTTGAGGGCATTTGCCATTCACCTACACAAAGTCTCCCGAGACATCCCTGATGGCTGTCTGCGTGATTCCTTCAACCCCAGCTGTTCTCTCCACTATCTGTGTTCCTGGGGACTTGGGAACTGTTTTAGCTTTGGAGCCATGCTGGGACACCAGAGCCTCTCTGATGCTACTCATGACCCCATATGCCTGGCTCTAAGATCCTCTGGTTGGGAAAGGGATTGTTGCTTCCATGGGCATCAACCCAGGACACAGGAACAGACTGCCCTGATCTCAGCATTTCTGAGTTTCTTGGTGGTTGGCCAAACCCCTAAGACTTTCTCTGGGACGCACCTACATTTTTGTCCTCCTTACTTCCCCTCCATATGTTTCCCCATCCCCATCTAAACTCCCCATATTCCAAGAAATATTTTTCTCATCTAAGCAAATAGTTTTCTCTGTCTCATATAGTTTCTTCCAGGCATTTTGTCTCAAATCCCATTCTGGCTCACTCTACCCCTGAGGGAACAAACACCCATCTGGCTGCTCTAGCCCCATGGTCCTTGTTGAGTTCCTTGAACACTCGACCTTCTCTTGGCCCGGAAACTCTCTCAACCCTCCACTTGGCTGCCTCCTTCTCACTCTTCCTGCCTCATTTTAAATGTCCCCCATTCAGTGAAATCTCCCCTGATCACCCTAAGCAGCTACCCATTATTCTCCATTACCGTTTGTTTCCCATAGACCTATCATAACTCTTTAATTTTTGTTTCTCTTTTATTTACCTGTTTGTTATCTGTGTCCCCTCTGGACTGTAAGTTCCAGGAGAGAAGAGACTTGGGGTCAGGAGCATGAGCATGGGCTTTGGAGCCAGCCTGCCTCAGTCCTAATCTCAGTTCTGTACTTACTAGCTGTGTGACCTTGGACAAGTCACTCAACCTCTCTGTGACTCAGTTTCCTCTTCTGTAAAATGTAATACCTTATAACAAACTATAGAAATGATCCCTGAAAGTATAGTCTTAAAATGTAATACCTTATAAAGCTGTTATGACAATCAAATGAATCAATACCTGGCACACAGTAAGTGCTATCAAGTGTTTATTAGACCAAGTACCTAACACTTGGTATAATGCCTAGATTATACGGGATGCTCAGAACATGTTTATTGAATGTAGAAATAAAAGAAAAAAGAAAAGAATGAATGAATACCACAGAGCCAAACATATCATCTGTAATTTACTTGTTCTGCTAGCTGAACCACAGTGCAACAAGATCAAGGTAGTTTGCTCAAATCCTAAAAAGGGCAGCAAAGTTTATTGTTCCATTGCAACTGAGTACATCTCTAAACCTGTGTAGCTGTCCAGCAATTGAATAATGCTGTCTTCAGCTAGAATGAGTAAGAAAGTCTGAATGGGTCAATGTTTGCTTGTCACAGTTAGCATACAAATCATACCCAGGACATATCCTATTCACGGCAGCCTCACAGTTTCACCTGCTTGATAAATGCTAGCTCTTGTGTTTAATCACCCTACGAAAACTGTGTCATTTTACCAACAATAATCCTAGAACTTTAAAGAAAAGAGTAATAGCAATTTAATTCTGGTCTCCTTAGGATTATTTACATATGTATAAAGTTAATATATCTACAGGTGCATATTTAACTCTATATCTGGCTGTGTAATCAGAATTTGAGTCAAGTACTTGACTCAAAGAATAGTCCGTGCAAGTATCTGAAAACCTTTCTACTGATCCACGTGTTGACATTTTTTCAATGTCCAAAACAAAAAAAAAAAGGAAAGGAACAGCAAAAGTATAGAAGAAGACACAAAAATGAACCTTAAAGAAGAGTCATTACTATGAATTTAAGATTATCTACCACATCCAGAAGGTGTAAGTGTTCCTGTTTTATTTGCTTTGTGGGCTTGAAGGCTCTTGCATATGTACTTTTCTCTTTCCTTTGCTTTCCCACTGTCCATTCCAGGTCATTAGAAAGGAATCATTAGCGTGAGAGTTGGTCTAGCACCGCCCAGTCGGAAAGAGAATTCTCATATTAGAAAGTAGAAATGAGTTAGAAGGCTAAGCTTTCTATGGCAAGATCCAGCCTACGTAAGTATGTCCTGGGGAGCTGGCACTCATCATCCAAGGAGAACACGATAGTCCCCTTTACTCTCAGACTAGGAGAAAAATTACTATTTCCCCAGACCCAATTCATTATCAGTTCCTGAGAGCAGAGCTATTACGGATAAAGGCGAGTCCCTTAATCTGTTTGTTTATGCAGTATACTTGAAATTTAGTCAAGCATGCAACTTTTATCCACACAACTAATGGAATAAAGACATAAGATAGACACATTTCGTTACGACCCACCTGTCAGATTCTGACCCTAGAATCATTCAGTAGTCGCTGCTAATTCCTGTTGCGTCCCCAGCTGTATTCACAGACCAAAGGCAATGGTATGAAACTCTACTGAGTGGAACACCTGAGACGTTTTCTGTGACTGATGTGCCAAACAGCAAAATGCTCTAGATTCTACCACTAAATCTATGATGTACTCAAGTAGCCTAACTTATAATACTTATCTCTCTCTTCTGCTTTCCTTGGGTCTCATGCCCCAATTTTAAAATCTCTATGACTATAAGGCCATATATAGAAATGCTATCTCCCTGTTACACTTGATTTTGTGCCAGTACCATGATTCATTTTATACAGGCAGTTCAATCTAGCATTTCCTCTCCAGCCTAAAATCTCTTCATGTTTTGTTCAGCTCACTGGATCAAAAATATATTGCCATATCATTTTCTCCACTGGAAAACATACTATCATTATTTTTTTTTTCATGGAAATCAGGCTTTATCCTTTGCACACTGTTCCTCATCTCCCATACCAACAGCTCCCTCCATTCCTGCCTAAAATTGCTCACCATTCCAATAAAGTGGTATACTGGAATGGAAAAAATTTGGTTTCAGTCTTGGGGATCAATTTATGATAATCTTAAATAAGCCTCTTTCTAATTGATGAGTCTACTGCAAATTGCATACTTCAGTTTACTCTGTAAGGAATACAATTAAACTAAGGCAAAGCTGGTTATGACTCATGTATAATGAAATGAAAACAGCATCACCATTAAACACCAAATAAAACCATTGATTCCGTGTATTATTCTGTCAGTTTTAATTGAATTGCATTTTCCCCCTTTCAGTTCTTAATTATGCAGTTCATGCTGAATCTTTATTTTTATGCACAGAATGGGATAATGTACTCTTCCTCCTTACCTTAGTGTCTAAAAATATAAGCCTATTGAGAACAGAAAAGTCTTTGTTGGTCTTAATTAAAGCAAAACACCTGCTTTTATCCCAGGAGCTGAATGTGTTGCTGTACTGTGAGACTGTTACCAAGTGAGGGGACAATAGGGCTGCTTCGTGTTGCATGTCCCTCTCCCCGACCTCTGGTCTCAACCTCTTTCCAAATTCTATCACAAGAGGGAAACCGTGACATCATACTGTCCAGCAAAGAAGATCCAGGACCTCTCCAGCCTGCTAATGAGCATTAACTCTGTCTAGACTGTCAGGTCTAGACAGTACCAAGTGAAGCAGATACTGTTTAACAAGGGGGTAAATACAGTTAGTGAGATAATAATCTAAAAATTCACTCTTCTCTTTAACTTGTGAAAGATTTCAAGGCAAAAGCTGGACTCTCTTCTCTGATATGTACCACATAACTGAGATTATATGCAAGTAAAAATGAACAAAGGAAGATGGAGTAAGTGTAGAACCTAGATTTGAAGGATATCCTGCTACTGTGATGTAATGCCTGTAATTCGGAAGAGGCAAAAGGAAGACAACCTCTACTCTTCTCTCTTCCCTTAAGGATGTTGGCTATTTCTTAAGTGCTTCTACCAGATTCAAGTACACACATCACTCTGATACCAACACACATTTATTTCTAAGGTTCAATTCACAGGGGCCAGATGTTTTTGTCTAGAAGTATCAAATGATAATGAGTAATGAGCAAGTTATTTATCTTAGAGTATACAGATAAAGGCAAAATTGTGTATTTTCAGCTAGCTGGGACAGTGTCCCAACAGAAACCTAGTTTGGTGAATGAATCTCAGAATTGAGAGTCCAGGGATGACCTAAGGTCAGTCTTTGATGTTCCAGTGACATTCCATATGAACTGAGTAAATAAAGACTGAATGATTATTATCATAGCTTGGAAGCCCAGATGACCAGGGCCTAAGTCAGGGAAGAGGAAGTGGTTGCCATTCGGACGTATCCCCAGAGTTGAGGGACTGGCCTTCTTGGGCTGAGAACATCTGATGGGTCGTGAGGAGCTGGCTCTCCCTGGAATATCTCCTAGCTCTGACATATCAGACTCTGCCACCCGTGCAGCTGCATCTCCAGTATTCATGCTAATAGAGAAAGCTGTCTTGGAATGAGAAGAGGCACTAATCATTCTTGTACTCATTTTACCCATGTTGAAACTCATCTGCCAATATTTCCCTGTATGATGCACTGCTAAGCATTCTAATAAGCTTATTCCAATTCCACCCTTTTTATTCCCAACTCACCCTTTGATGGAAGAGAGGAGAGAAAGGAAATGCCTAAGAAATGAGAAGAGGGACGCAGAGTGGACTGTGGGAACTCAAAGGTATCAAGTTCCTTTTATGTCCTAAGCACTGTTTGGTTTTGTTTTTGTTGTGTGTTTTTTTTACATCAGTGACTAGTATTGGGTTTGTTTGTTTTGTTGTTTTTTATATCACTGGTTAAGTTTTTTTTAATATCAGTTTATGTGTAGGATTAACAGGGAAACAAGGTCATGTCACTTCGGTACTGGACAGCCAAGGGTTAAACATAAACGTGGGACATGGGTAATCCACATTTTATAATACTCCTGACTCAGATTTTACAGTAGTAGGTAGTTGGTAAGCCTATAAATAATGTTGATTTTCTATGATCATTGTTTCTAATGTTGCAGACTAATGCTTATGCCATGGTACCATCTATTTCAAATCAATTTCCTGCAAATGCCTTTCACAACTATATTGTTTATATTAATAAATTAAAACACAGCATACTTGGGCAATGTTTTTTTTCTTGTTCCACACAAATATGCAGAGATCCAAAAAGATTATGCAGGAGATAAAACTGTTGTTTACAGAAGCTCTCCTTCAGAAGGGTTTATGAAATTATTCTTCCACTATTAAAAATGAGAAATCGCAAAACAAGGAGATTATAACAAATCCCTGGCATAAATTCACATGAAGACTGCCTGCCAACATTTTAATTAAGGAGAATAGGTTGACTTATCAAATATAATTGAGAGAATATTGACCAAAGTTTGGTTTGTCTAAAAGGCAGTTGATGGAACATGAGGTTCTAGACACAGCCTCTCTCCGGTTCCCCCTTGACATCCTTTGAAAAGGAACATTCTCCTTTACTTGGCCTTCCAAGAGCTGAAACAGTTAACTCAAAATGCCCATCTGGATCTGACAGCCAGGTTCTCTGGAAGTATAAAGCCTTCTGATGCTGAAGGAACTTTTTGAAGGTAGACACCAAAGGGATCTCCAGGCCTTTGGGGATCCAGGAGGATGCCCATGCTAGAGAAGGGTTCATGCCCCACCCTGGCTATGACTTGGGCCCCAACAAATTCTCTGATTAGATTTGCTGAACTACTTCTAAATGCAGAACGACATAGATTTACCCTGCCAGCACACAGAAATAACTTCCTGAGATTAAAAAACGACATATATTCAAGAAAAAAATGGAAATCGACTGACAAAAATACCCTATGAAATACATCCCTTGATTCCTTAATGTCATCCTCTTTAAGAGCCAGATTTTCTCACTGCCTAAACTACTCCCTGATTGTAAATTAAACACCATGTGGATAACTTGCTTGACAGTATTCTAGTGATCTCAGGTTAATGTTTAACTATTAACAGAAAATAGGATTCCAGGTTCTGTGGCCTGGGAAGAGTACGATTAGGGTACCATTTAGTGAATTCTGTTTAAGACTTATAATAAAGAAGTAACTTAAGTGCCGAGGAATCTGAGCCAATGAAAAAATTGATGTGAAAAGAATCTATCCCCTGGGCTGGGGTATTTTATGTTTCAATATTGAAACTTGAACATTTTTTTGCATCAGAAAAGTTATTCTTAGTTGTTGGCAGAGTAAATCCATGTTATCCTGCATTCTGAAGCAGTTCAGCTGAATCTAATTAGAACATCTGCAGATTTATGCAGCTTTCTGTATATTAAAGTCCCTACCCTTGTGAAATAAATATTTCTCCTCAATCCTTTATTTTTACCCATCTGAGTGTTAATCAGACTAATATGGTATAAATTTTAACAACCACTTTTATGATCCTAGGATGAATGGTGCACTACAAGTCTAAAATATCAAGACCTTATAAATAGTGTCCATGTGCACTGGATTTCAATGCCTTCCTACTGGCCATCAATTTTGGCTTAGAGAAAGGGAAACAATTATGAACTCAGTCGTTTGCTTCTTGTTATAGTTTTTCAGAGATTTTCAAGGTGATCCATGCATTCCTAGAATATTAAGGAAAACCTCTTTGGTTTCAGTGTCTCTTGATAAAAAATTCATTGACTCATGTAGGCAATTAGACCAAAAAAGGTCAATTTGTTTTTGCAACTTAGATAAATTACTCAGACTCATATAGAAAATGAGTGTTTTGTTAGAGTTAACTTTAAGATACTCCAACCCTCTTGGGTAAGCGAGTCCGCCATCTTTTTTTTTTTTTTTAAAGATTTTACTTATTTATTTGACAGAGAGAGACACAGCGAGAGAGGGAACACAAACAGGGGGAGTGGGAGAGGGGGAAGCAGGCTTCCTGTGGAGCAGGGAGTCCGATGTGGGGTTCGATCCCTGGACCCTGAGATCATGACCTGAGCCGAAGGCAGACGCTTAACGACTGAGCCACCCAGGTGCCCCCGCCATCTTTCTTGAGTAATACACCTAGATGCTATACTTCGTGTTGGGACTTTTTTTTTTTAATCTTAACCAACCTTCTATATCAGAGCAGGCTCACCTCAAGCAAATGAGTAATTTCCTTCTTAGTCATATAACACCTCAAGGTTTACCAATTAGTCTGAAATTAAAATTAGTCTGAATTTTTCCAGCTGAGAAGCAGCACAGTGAAAAGAGGCTTAATCCTCAAGTCAGATAGCCCTGTTGAAATTCCAGCTTTATCACTGACGAGGTTTGAACAGCTGAGCAGCAATCAAACCATCCTGAAGCTTAAATTCTTCCTGGGTAAAATGGAGATAATATTTAACTTGGTACATAACCATAAGAATTAACTGAAAAGATGCACGTAACTAGGACATACTCAGTAAGTAAGAGCCAAAATAGAGACATGGGAGCCTAAACAGACGAGCATGCAAAAAGAGATCATTTTTCTTGGCAATTAAAAAGAATGTAACATTTGTTTAATTTTTTTAAGGCATTATCAACTCCCCAAAAGATTGTTATAAACAAACCCCATCAACTTCTAGTCAAACAACACTTTAAAGCAATGACTCTCAAAATACAGTGCCTGGGCCCGTGGCAGCAGCAGCACTTGAAAAATTGTTAGAAATGCAAATTCTTGGGCTCCATTCCAGGCCTACCAAATGAGAAACTTGGAGGGTGGGGCCCAGCAACCAGTGTTAAAAAAGCCCTCCAATGCATGCTCAAGTTTGAGAAACACTATTTTTAAGCCTTCCTGCAAATGTCAGCATAACCCCTAAGGCTTCCTCTATGAGGATGTGAAGATTCCTAGTAGACTTGCTAAAGGATCTGAATCCCCACTTCCTCCCTCTTGGCATTCCTCTCTTGCTCTTTTTTCAGGACTAATTGATGTTCACACTGGCCAGTCAATGCTACAATTCAAATAGCCCCAGCAGGAGCCAAAATTAACATGAAGCTCTCCTAAAATATTTGAGTGGGCTTAAAAAAAAAAAAATTGTTTATTTTCCTATTTGAAAAACAAGTATTTGGGCCTATTTTTATTCAACTATGAAGGTGTGTTCATGTGTTCCTTCCTCTATATAATCATGTTACAGGCTCATCAAATACAAACACTGCTAAAACTAGTTTGTTAAGACTTCTCTACAAGTTGAAAAGAAATACCAAAGAAGTTGGGGCGCCTGGGTGGCTCAGTCGTTAAGCGTCTGCCTTCCACTCATGTCATGATCCCAGGATACTGGGATTGAGCCCCGCATGGAGCCCTGCATGGAGCTCCACATTGGCTCGCTTCTCCCTCTCCCATGCACCCTGCTTGTGTTCCCTCTCTCGCTGTGTCTCTCTCTGTCAAATAAATAAATAAAATATTTTTTAAAAAAGGAAATACCATAAAAGCAGATGTACATCTTCATTGTATAACCACCTTAATCTGCTGATCCTGCCCATCTTATTCATTCTATTCCACTAATATTCATCGAGCACCTACTAGGTGCCAGGCACTGTTCTAGGTAGGGATAAGGGATTCAGCTGTGAACAAGACAGACTGGTTGCGGGTGGAGGAGAATCTCTTCCTCCTGGAGCTTGCACTCTAGTAAAGGGAAGCACGCTACAGAAAAGTCAACAAATCAATAAATACAGTAAGTATAGATTGTGTTTAGTACTCTGTAAGATCTACACAGGATGATGTGATAGTCTGTGTAAGGAGGGGCTTCCTTAGACAGGGTAGTTGAGAAAAGACTCTTTAGGGACATAACATAGGAGCTCAGTCAAGAATGGAAAGAACCACTTTTATAAAGAGGTAGAGGAGGGTGGAGGATTTCAGGCAGAAATCAGAGCAAGTAACAGGTTGGGATTTTCCAAGACATGAAAGAAAGCCACAGTGAGTTAACGGAGAAAAGTGTTGGGGAAATAGAATTAAAAACAAAATCTTCTCCCAATCCATGAAACCTCTCCACAAATGTAGATGAGAAAGAAAACAGTTTTATTATTGAATAAGCATTAAGCCAGAATGTGCCACTCATCACAAGCAATCCACTAAGTGATTCCAAAGACTGAAAGACATCTCACCCCTTTACGTGGCCAAGTCAATACAACCCATTACATACATATTCTTAGGATAAACAACTAGCCAAGTAAGAGGACTTGACAGCACCACTTGTCACACAGTTGCTCCTAAATTTACTTAGTAGTGGGGTGACCATCTGTGTAAGCTAATTGGTTTTATTCAAAGGAAAAATAAACTTCTCTTTATGACAAGAAGTAGTTGTGTAACTTGGAATGAGGTGCCTGCTGCAGTTAGGTTCTATCCTCCCACAGAAACTGGGAGGTGGGGTAGGGACTCTATCTTCCTTAATGAGGACATTTCAAAGAGATGCTTCCAGGGCCTTGAGAAACGCAGTCCTGGGTCCTAAAGTGGGCAAGAGTTTATTTTAGCTCTTATAAAGATTTACATACATTTCAAATAGACAGTGAAAGAACTTGCAAGTTTTTTAAAGTAAGTGTTCTAAGATTAGGGAATGGAAGGAAGTCTCTTCCCTTATTTTCAACACTGAGAAATAAGCCCCTCATTTTTCATTTGTTTTCGCCCTTCCACAAGGCATGAATTAAAGTACACAGGGACTAGATTACGCAGGGTCTGAAAATAGTGTGTATTTCCTCTCGGACAGATGGAAACCCACTGAAGGTTTGGGACAAGGTCTAGTATCTCTTACAAGACATTTAACCCCTCTGACATGATGTCCTGTGAAGAACACAACATGACTTTGGTGATGATTCTTGCCAAAAATGCATAACCTCAATCTAATTGAAGAGAACAACAGAAAACCTAAACTGAGGAACATTCTACCAAAGAACTGACAAGTACTTTTCAAAAATGTCAAGGCCATAAAAGACAAAGACTGAGGACCCATCATAAATTGCAGGAGGCTAAAGAGATAGGACAATGAAATGTAATGTGAGGTCCCACACTGGACCCTTGGACCAGAAACGTTAGTGGGAAAACTGGTAAAATTTGAATTAAGGTTTGTAAGCTTAGTTAATAGTATTGCATCAGTGTTAATTTCCTGGCTTTCCAAGCTGGGTAAAGGATATACAGGAATGCTCTGCACTATTTTTGCACGTTTTCTATAGGTCTAAAATTATTTCAAAATTAACATATTTAAAAATTTAATAGATCATTTAGGCTACTGAAAAATTGATGGCGGAGGGAGCTGGGGATAGAAGTGGTGAGCCCAGTTAGGAGGCTAATGAAAAAAAGTCCAGGTAAGAGATCATAGTTTGAAGATGATGTCAACAAAGAAGGAGAAAACTGGGAATGAAGGTGTATTTTTAAGACAGAATTGACAGCATCTGGAGATCTACTGAGTGTGAGAAGTGAAGGACAGGGCTTATTTCTAGGAGTTTGGTGTAAGTAACTATGGGAGTATGTCATTTGCTCAGATAGAACTAAGGGAGACCCAGAGTTTTGGCAAGATCATCTGTGGTTTCAACCTCTCCTCTAAGAGGTCATCTCATAAATCCAGCTCCCTGCGAACAAAGAGAGGACACTGATCAATGTTATAATGATCAATATATGATTCTAATAACACTATTCATACAGCTGGCTACAGATACTTCCGACCCTAGTTTAGACCTATGGCCAAGGCACAAGCTGCCTTGGTTTTAGATTCGTTTTCTTTCCCTCCACTCCCCACCTAAGCTCTTAGATAGCAATCTAGTAAGAAAACAGAGGTAACCAGAACCCAACTGAAGCCTTTCTTCCTCTTAATTTAGCCAACTGTGGAAGCCAAAAGAAAACTGCCACCTGACAATTTTTTACTTAAATAGTCATACTGCATCAGTTAAAATTTAACTAGTTTTAACTAAACTTCACAAAATCAGTAAATGTAGATGAAAGATAATACTAGTAAGAAAATGACAGGACTAACATTTCTAATTCTAGTATCAGCTCTTCATCTACCACATTACAAGCTTAAAAGTCAAGGCAATTAAATCAGATAAAGCAGTAACATTCTTATCCTGCATTTTTTTAAAAAAATAAATAAGTAATTACAATCTTCCCCTTCCGGATGAGGATGCCTTTTCACAGAGACTGAGAATGTTACTACTTTTCACAGGAGGCTTATGTTATGCCTCCACAGCATTTTGAATATCTTAAAATGGTTACTTAGAAATGGTTTCATTATACAAGATTTTTGTCACCAAAAACCATGTGAGTCTAAAAGTTTTCACTGCAGAAAAGTGAGTCCCCACAGTGCATGAGGCAGCCTCCCTACCTCCACTTTTCCAAAGACTTTAAGACCCTGACTTTTAAAGGGACAGGCAACTGTTTCTGTCCTTGCTGTCCTGACTGTGGGGCAGACTCCTTCAGCAGGTGCCCATGGCTGTCCTGGGGAAATTATAGCAACTCAGGAGACTTTCTGGTGGAAACATTTGGACTCCAAAGTCACACTGCCTGGGTTCACACCATGGCCCGGCCACTTATTAGCTATGTGGTCTTGACAAGTTGTGTATCAATCTAAGCTCCCCTTTTTCATTAGAAAGTGGGGGTTGACACAATGCCTCTCTCACAGTGATGCTAAGGGGATTTAATAAGCCACAGAATATAAAGCTTTCAGAATAGAGCTGAATAAAGGTTGGCTACTATATCTTGGTCCCCTAGTGGTAGAAGTCTCCTCAGGTCTTGGTTCCAGAATTGTCCTGCACCTGATCAAACACTGTGTTTCTCCATAGTTAAGGCAAGCTGTTATTGAAACATGAGCACATTTAACTAACCTGAAAATACTGAAAAATAATTGCAAAACTGAATAACCATAGGAAAAGAGTTCAGCCTTACTAGTAATCAAGGATATATACAATAAAGTTTTCAGATACTATTTTTCATCTATCAAATTGGCAACTTAAAAAATATATGTAAACTATATGCAATACATATGTACAAGTATTAGTAAGGTGAGGTGAAATAAGCATTTGCATATACCGCTAGTGAGAGTGTAAACTGGTACAGCTTTTCTGGACTCTCCCAAACCATGAATAGAAATTATACCCAACAGGGCGCCTGGGTGGCTCAGATGGTTAAGCGTCTGCCTTCGGCTCAGGTCATGATCTCAGGGTCCTGGGATCGAGTCCCGCATCGGGCTCCCTGCTCCTTGGGAGCCTGCTTCTCCCTCTGCCTTTCTCTCTCGCTCTGTCTCTCATGAATAAAAAAAAAAAAAAAAAAAAAAAGAAATTATACCCAACAATTTCATTTGACGAAGCAAGTAAAGTTTTTGCCTCCTTCTTAGATGCAAAACATATTATAAGGCTACAATAATGAAAACCAGATATTGTTTGAACAAGGAACAGAGAAAGAGATTCAAATAGATATGAAAATTTATATTAAGCTGGCACTTGAAATGAGTGACAAAAGATTGTATGGAAAAGGAATGGTTTGGAAACAATTAGATATTTTGGGGGGAAAGCAAAAAGTTAGATTCCCTCCTCATACCGTTAAGCAAACACAAATTTCAAATGGATTAAATATCTAAACATAAAAGCCCTAGAAGAAAACACAGAAAACTATTTTGTAACCTTTGAGAAGAGAAGGCCTTTCTTAGCAAAGACATAAAACCTAGAAGCCATACATAAAATGACTAAAATTTGGACAATTAAAAATAGTTATATAGAAAAAAAAAACACAAGTAAAATTCAAAGGTAAATGAAGACAGGGGCATCTGACTCTTGGTTTCAGCTCAGGTCATGATCTCAGGGTCATGAGATCAAGCCCCATGTCAGGCTCTGTGCTCAGTGTGGAGTCTGCTTGAGATTCTCTTGCCCTCTCCTTCCGCCCCACCCAAGATAAATAAATAAATCTTTTTAAAAAAAGATAAATGAAGATTGAAAGAACACATTTGCCAGACGTATTTAAAAAGGGGTTAAAAGTTTCTGTAAATCAATGAAAAGAGACATAATTTAATAGGAATATACACAAATGATTCAAACAGAAAATAATTCACTGAAATGGAAACACAGTCAACACATTTTGAAAAGAGTTTTTTAATTATTGAGGCAATAATAATTAAGTTATATATGAATTTTCTGCCTGTAAGACTGGCAAAATTTTGTTATTTATAATGCTCAAGAGGATGTGGAAAAATGGAAATTGACACTTGTTTGGGGTGTAAACTGGTACAACTTTTTAAATAATACTTTGGCAATACATATTAAAATTTTAAAAGCCACACATCCTATTACTAGAACATTTCTCTTACAGAAAGCTATGCTATGTGACATACTCAACACCCATACAAAGAGATGTGTCCAAGATGATTACACTATTTTTGTTCATAATAGCAAAACAAACAAACAGGGATAGCCCAAGAGTCCATCAGTTGGGGAATAAGTGCACGTAGTGACTCAGCTTGTAGTACAATAAAAAAAAAATTAAATAGCAATAAACCAAAAAAAACTAAAAATAATGTGTCATAATCAAGCTATTGCTTTAAAACAAATGGTTCCTCTATAATGAAACACTTTATAGTCATTAAAAAATGATGCTTTAGAATATTTACTAGGCAATAGCAGGAAAGGATTCATTATCTATTGATTAGAATGAGGTTACAATACCCCAAGTTTAGTATGACCCATTCTTGCCACACAGACACTAAAGGAAGGACATACAGCAACATATCAACAATGGACATTTCTGGGTGTGGCAGGAAAGGGCATTCCAAAGTGGCTTAATTTATTCTTTTTATTGTACTTTCCAATTTCCTCACCTGAATTTTGTATTTGGGGGAATAAAAGTTTAACAAAAACAACAAAATGAAGAGTCAGAAGAATTCCAGAACTAAAGCAGAGTGCTTTATTTTTCTCTTTCTCTCCAAATCCTAACTACCTAGAATGAAATGCTTTATGTTTATTCTGTCCATCTAATACAAAATGTTTTAATTTCATCTCCAAAGCATCCATAGTACCATCCATGCTCACATCTGTCAATCCCTTATACAGGGGGGTTGGGGAATTTGCATGGTGAGATCCATGAACTCAACATTCTGCTGTCAGTCTTAACACCAGGGGTTTTAGAAAGTAGCATGAATAAAATGTGCTCACACTGGCCTTAGGATAGAACCACTCCACAAAAGTGTTTATTTTTTTTTTTAACCAAAGAATGCATACATGTTTCAGCTGCTATATATAAAAATATTCACTTTTCAGTATGAAAGCTCAGCTGCAATGGGAAGAGAATATAATGCATTGTAAGTAAAATTTAAAGTTATAAGCTTGTGTGGCCATGCATAAAAACTCCTAAAAACTGTGACCATCCAAGGGTTTCTCTCTGAATGGGTCTTTCATTCCAGTGAGTTGGCACAGTGAAAGATGCACTGCATTGTTCTGACATCACACCAGGGTGAAAACACACAGTTCTGTTGACATCAATACAATGCACTACAATATATTTTTTACATCCTCTGTAGGTGTTCTGAAAGGACCCCATTGGTGGAAATGTTTTTTTTTTTAAATTGCAGGAAAATCCCTGCAATGAATAGAGCACAAAAGCATCTCAATTTCCTAGGAAAAACCAGAGTCTACTTAAAAATGTGACAGTAACATTAAGCATACAAATAGAAAGAAATTTCAAAGGGAACATATAAACACTTTTCCTGTGTCACAGTTCATTATGCAAACTCCATACATCTTAGTATAATAATGCAGTATATTTAAGAAAATCAGTTTATCAGGAAGCTTGCTCATAATAAACCTCAGCAGATCAAGAGAAACTAAGTTTTTAGGTAGACATGGTTTTCTCTCTCCCTGTGCTCTATTGTTCTCATGCCTCCTGACATGAGACAATAAAATCTGCCTTTATTTGAATTCTTATAAATGAGCCTTCTTGTGGACTTCATGGTCCCTCCATCAAATTCTGTAAACTAAAAAATAAAACATTATCAGACGTAGGTGTGAATGGTAATATGGATAGTGTAGAAAGCAATTAAACCAGTGGGAAACCAGACAAGTAAGGAACTGATGCAAAGCTTGGACCCCAGTGGGTGTTGGATACTGAACATTCAAGTATAAGAATTCAGAATCTTGTTACATGCAGCTTGCCTCAGAAACTGGAGAAACACAAAGGAAGGCCCCCACAAAAGCAATTCATCGCAGCCCTATATATGACCCTCACATTGTGCTATGTATGACCCTCATATTATACAAAACAGTAGCTCCAAAAGAACTCTGGGAATCAGAGTACTTAATCATTTGCTAGCTTAGTTAGATATTAATTACAGATTGGTATTAATTGAAAAATATAATATAGTGTGCTCGAATCGATATGGGCTCCATTGTATAAAAGTGTCAAAATGAGTGATTTAGGATTCTCTATGCTCTATCTGCTTTCTTCTAGGAGCATGTCCATCTAGTACAATATCCATAGAAAAGCAATTCTGTCCAAAAACATGTAGAACACCCAAAATAAAGGCATGAGTAAGAATGAAAGCAGTCATTAGGGAAAGCATTCTGTTGAAGGCAATTTGTGTTTTAACTTAATTAATTTTTTAATTTTTAGTTTTTTAAATCTTTTAAAATTTTTAGTTTTTTAAATCTGTGGTGAAATCTAAGTAACACATTTTAACCATCTCTATAGGTACCCCTCAGCAGCATTAGGTACATTCACATTGTTGGGCAAATGTCATCACCTTCCATCTCCAGAACTTTTTCATCTTCATGAACTGAAACTCTATACTCATTCAACAGTAACTTCTCACAGTATAAAAATTTTAATAAAGGAAAAATATCAACAAGCGTACAAAAACATCATTTAACAAGTCAAAGTCCGAATAAAGAAAATAGCTTTGATGTGATGTTTCCCAAACCATATATGTAATAACCTCTTTTGTGATTTTTTTTTTTTTTGCTATAATCAAGCACTTTTATTAACGCATTTTTTAATGAACTTAGTATTTATCATCTAACTACCTATTTCACTTAACCCTCGGTACACCAGGAAAAATAGCATCATTTATCATCGGAGTTGAATAGGCCTTTTAATATTTTAAGTCATTTTATAAAAAACTTAGAGAATAATAAAGAGAAAATGAAAAACTTTATTTAAAATTTCATAAAAATTTAAACACAGCAAACCTCAAACAAATAAATTTTGGTGCACAAGCATCATAAAAGTTGAAATTGTGCCATAACACATCCTTTTTGTGAGTCTTGTCACAAAATATCAGTATATCGAAGTCCTTCCTGGTTGAATGACAAACTGAATGAGAATGCCATATTTTTTAATGTGTCCTTAGAAATATATTGTTCTCTCATCAAACTAGCTTTTCAAGTTTGAAAAAATTCAAGATGCACATCTCCATCTGAAAACTCATAATCTCAAATTTGGCTTATATGATCAATTTCACCACCATCACTCAAGACTAGAATGCTGCTCTTTGCCTCTTTGCATTTCTCTTTGGATTCGTCTTATATTTTGAACCAGCTTCCTCTATTTCATCCGTTCACCATTTTGGAAAGAAAATGTAAAAATCTAAATTCTCAGATTTATTTTGGTGATCATTTCACTATATATATACACAAAAATATCAAATCATTATGCTATACATCTGAAACTAATATAATGTCATAAGTCAATTACACCTCAACAATTTTTAAAAAATAAAAAATTTTTAATTTTTTAAAAGAAATACAATGTAATACTTTAGACAGCATAATAAGAAAGCTGAAGAATGGTGATTTTACTTATTACATCATTCTTTTGAGGGCCTCAAATTTAGGGGATTCTATCATATATTTTCTTATTATTTGTCTTGTTTGGCCTACTTAATAACTGATAAATAATAATTAAATAATTCCTCACATGATGAATTAGCACCATGTTCTAGGATCTAAAAAATAGTGATAATAACAAGGTCATTAAGATCTCATAATGTGAGGGGCGCCTGGGTGGCTCAGTCGTTAAGCGTCTGCCTTCAGCTCGGGTCATGATCTCAGAGTCCTGGGATCGAGCCCCGCATCGGGCTCCTCGCTCTGCGGGAGGCCTGCTTCTCCCTCTCCCACTCCCCCTGCTTGTGTTCCCTCTCTCACTGTGTCTATCTCTGTCAAATGAATAAATAAAAAATCTTTAAAAAAAAAAAAGATCTCATAATGTATCTTAGATTTACCAAAGGGTTTGATGGACCCATATAGTAACTGCAAGATTGAATGTTTTTTCTAAGTAAGGGAAATAGCAGGGGTGCCTGGGTGGCTCAGTGAGACTCTTGGTTTTCGCTCAGGTCATGATCTCATGGATCGTGAGATCAAGCCCTGTGTAGGGCTCCACGCTCAGCAGGGAGTCTGCTTGAAGACTCTCTCCTCTGCCCCTACCCTCACTCTCTCCTGCACATGTGTGCATGCCCTCTCTCTAAAATAAATAAATAAACCTTTTTTAAAAAGAGAGAAATAGCAAATTTCTCTTTGTTCTTTGGAAGACTTTGAAGAAAGAATAAAAATCATGAAGTATCAGACCTTACAAACAGTTAAACCTATTCAAAAAATAAACTCCAAAATTAGACTGTCTCCAATGCCCATCAGTCAAATAAACTTGTTGTATAAGTAAATTTTGAATCACTGACATAATTAGAAAAACCAATAATATTTGCTGTATCAGTTTGGGTTGTGTTCCTTCATATACCCACCTACAATAACAACAGCTTAAACAGATAAATCTCTCATTCAAAAGTAGTCAAGACACAGGAAATCCAGTCTTAGCTCCGGCAGCATCCTAGTAATTAGGGACCAGTATCCTATTTTTCTGCTTTGCCTTTCTTAGTACGAGTCCATTGTTCTCAAGATTGCTTAATGGTCCAGCTCAGCTGCTGCTACTCCAGCCATCTCATCTATATGAGAAGCAGGAAGGAAGAATGGGCCTACGCAGATAGTGTGCAATTCTCAGATGAATAAGCGCTCTTTAAGCATCCTTCCTGGATATCACACATAGCATTTCTGTTTATCTCACTGGCCAGAACTAAGACACATGACCACACCTAGCTGTAAGAAAAGCTAGGGGTTTTAGTCCTTTAGCTGGCACATTACCA
Organism: Neomonachus schauinslandi; assembly: GCF_002201575.2. Taxonomy (NCBI): domain Eukaryota; kingdom Metazoa; phylum Chordata; class Mammalia; order Carnivora; family Phocidae; genus Neomonachus; species Neomonachus schauinslandi. Next base: position 14,749,759 of record NC_058416.1, on the reverse strand, counting down.
CTATCAATAACAAAGAGATTCCTTTAGTAAAGAAGAAGGGAGTAATGTATATTGAGTAGGTAATGAGCAGTTCACACTACAGCCACCAAAAACAGATAGTAACCACAACACATTCAAGAAAAACAAAATAATATTATTTAGCTACATATATGTATTTGTTGATAACTTAAGTTCAAAGCTTAAAAGCTTCTCCCACTTGGTTAAAAAGGGAAAGTATCAAGTACTAGAAAAATGTTAACAATTTTCTCTTTGACTCCAACCAAAAGCACTGAAAAGGGTAAAAACTATTTTCCCCCACTAATTTGATAATTCTGTGATTCAGTATTCTTTAATGCCATATTTATGTAAGCACTAAAAATCACCTCTCGAACCACTGGTATGCATCCCACACTTTAGGAAAGGTTGGGCATGGAAGAAATCATGAAAGGAAGTAAGATCCTAGAGGTAAACTGAGGATATGGAGAGATAAAAGACTGGTTGCTAGGTCTAGGAACTCTAAATGAGAATGGTAGAATATATAAGCAAAAGGGCACTTAGACATTAGGTAGCCACAAAGTCATAAACTCACAAAATTGAAAATTATTTTACTAATCTTTCCCACTGAATAGGATGATTCTTTTTAGAACATCTTGGGAATAGTTAATAATAGTTATCTAAGCTCTGTTTCAACCCTTCCAATGAGAATGGAGCCAATAATTGACAACCAATTCCATTTTAAAACATTTCTAATCCTAGAAAATGCTTCCTTATACAGAATTAAAATAAGCCTAATACAACTGACCCTGTTTCTTCTCTGAAACTATATAGAAAAAGGAATTTAATCATTTTCCATGTATAAATCCTCTAAAATTTTATTTATTCACTTTTATTCATTTATAACTTCCACTTATTATTCATTCCTATTTTTTAAACCACTTGAATACATTTTTATGTAAAAATTACTATTTATGCAAATAAGGAGCCCCTTGACCCTCCCTGAATCCCAAAGAAGAAACCATTATTGTCAGCTTGTTATGAATTATTCCAGATATTTATCTCTTTATGCACATAGGGAAATGTATCATTTTTGTGGGACTTTTCTGTAAATTATAATACATACATATTATACTTAGCATGCTATTTTTTCCACTTAATAAATCTTGATGATATTTTGTATATCAGAACCTATAGATCTGCCTCTTTCATTTTCACTGCTGCATGGTATTCCACAGTCGTATCGAGGATACAACCTATGATAAATCTTTAGGATATTTCCAAGTTGGGGCAATTAATAAAACTGCCAAATACCTTTGTAAATTTCTTTGTATATGTACTTTTTCACATATGCACTTGTGCTAATAAGCATTTGCATTATTCTTTTGATGTTTCATCTTTTTACTTTCTACCTACTCTATCAGCCCATTGTGTTCTTTGTGAACTGGAAGTCTGCTGTCACCTAATTTATGAATGTCTTCATTCATCTCCCCAAAAAAGATTTAAGTAGAAGCACCACAGTATGCCATGATGCAGCTACTCTCCAGAGGCTTCTTTTTTTTTTTTAACAGGTATTTTTTGAGTGACCACTGGCCAGGCTCTGAAGTAACTAACCTGTGACTGAACATGTACTTATCTTTCCCTGAAAGATATCATGTACAAATTGATCAATATCTTGCTGAAATCCACATATACTTTATGGGTAGTATCGTCTACCAAATTAGTAACAAACATCAAAACAGGAATTTATGCTAGTTTGCATTGCTCTGATTTGTTTTTTTCATTCTTTCAAAAGATTTATTGAATGTATTCTAGGTGAGAAGTGCTGTTCTAGGGCAGGAACTACAATGGTGCGAACAACAAAATGATGCCCCCCTTACAGAGCCTGCAGTCTGGTAAGGGATCACAATGCTCATGCTGGCTCCATGTCATCACCACACCCCATGCCCAGTGTTCAGAAACTTCTATTGGATAATCCATTCTAATACTGTGCTAACTCTAAAAAACAAAGGGTTAGGGGTATTACTTGTTCTTTCCAAACTTAAATAGCTATCTAGTGATTAAGTTTGGCATTATTTGATCAACAGTAACAGTGGTGTAGACTACCAAAATGGTGTCTAAGAAAACAGTCAAGAGTTTTTTTGTTAGTAAAGGAAGCAGAGCAGAAAAACAGAGGCCATCAGGAAGATTGCAGCAAACTCAAAACATTAAAAAGTAGTGTAATTTAATCTACTGAACATGAAGATAAATTTCACTTAATGAAATTCATATTATTCTCTCTTATTATCTTTGCAAATTCACTATTCTCACCAGAGGCATAAATCCCATTTGCATATTCCAAAAGGGAAGCCCTGGATCTAAATATGAGTCTCTGGCAACCAGGCTGAAATGTCTTCCACATTTAATCACGTAGTCCATCAAAAGGGCACATGGTATTGTAGAACTGACAATTCCACTGGAAAAACCGAGTTTGGTTTGTTTCGTGTCAATGAGGTTTTTTTTTTTAAAGTAGTTTTCATCTGAATAGTCACAAATTCCATTTTCAATAGTCCATATCATAAAATGAGCTCATTTTCCAAGTCACTTTTCAAAATCTATACACTACCTTGCTTACTATGCCTAATATCTAAAATAACAAAAGAGGCATATTGATTTGGGATTAACATGGTTTTAGGCCCATGCATTCATGACCTTCATCAGCATGGTAATATAAAAACAATTCATGAAGTACAATGTTAAATTAACACGAGTAGTTCTTTAGTTCTGCAGGACAGAAAAGTGATTTCCTACATAAGCTTAAAGACATAATTAAACATATATTTCATTTCTCTTTCAAGAATATTCTGTGACCATGTCTGATACAGCTGCCGGGAAAGCAGTTGGCAGCTGCCAGTCAAAAGAAAAACTATCGGTTTTTTATAAGCTACTTTATGGCTTTTCAAACTCTCTTTTTGTCTCTCCACCTCATCCTCCTCTGCCTTGATATTATTTGTTGAATTAGAAATTAGTGTTTTACTGGGGAAAATAATGTTGCTACAAGTAAAAACAAAAATTAAATAGTCAAATTAATGAGGATTTCTCTAATTGCTTTTTAGTTAGCCAGGAATTTTTGTTGACCCCTGCTCTGTGGTTTTGAGAGAAGCTGTTATTAGAAGAAAACTACATAGCTGCAAATTACATTTTTAAAAAACTGAAACTATTTGTACATCTCAGAGAAATAATATTACCCAGCATGGGAGCCAAGATTCTGAAAAAAGATCAGCACACTGTGAGTTTTTGATTACATGAGATTTAAAAGAAATTATTCGTAGCACACATCATAAATGAGAACAAAAATACATTATTTATTAAATCTTATATTTATATAAATATACAGTAAATATGTACTTATATATTTATAAACATGTATCAAATACATGAATATATTTCTAAAATTTATATAAATGTCCATACTTTATAGATATAACTAGTAAATGTGAAAGAGCATATAACTCATAAATAAAACTGCCCATGACTCATCTATTTAACATAAACATAACTCTATGAAACAGTAGAGAAAATATGTTCCAACAATTATAATATTTTGCCTTTGACTATATTCAGATGTGAATTCTTTTGCACAGAGAGCAATGTGTTTTTCTATTACTTTTGCTTATTTATTGTCCTGAGTCTTTTAACGTTAACAATTAGCAAAGGAGGAAATATTTTCTGTGAATTTTAAACATTCACAACTCCTCTTTACCTTCTTCTAAGCAGGTTAACTTTCTTGAAGTAGCAGGAGAAAAATAGAGGAAAAACATAGAGGATAAATAGATAGAGGATAAATCTTATGGGTAGATAACTGGCTTACTTACTAACTAAAAACACAACTGTATAATTATCATTTGGTTTTATTGCTTCCTGCTATTTCCTTTTATCTAACATCACAATCAGCATTAGCTACTACACACAATGGTCACCCATAGCATCCATATCCATCTTAAGCAAAATTATGAAACTGACGATCATGTTTTTACTTTGGAAAATGTATAAGCCAATGTTTGGTAAGTCAGGCAGCTGTTCAAACTGAATCAGCAAGCACAGAGGATATGCAATGGCTTTTTACAGTCAGAGAAGTAGGTATAGGGGCAAATGCTGAGCAGGCCAAGCATCACATGAAGAGTGGACCATGAAAGATGCGGTCAACAGGCTCGGGTCAGCATCAGAGCAACAGAGGAAGGAGGTATTTGGAGCACAGGGAGAATGGTTTTGGGAGGTCCCCTGCCTCCTCAATGTCCCTCTTGTCAGCCCTGCCAACACAGTCTTCATCAGAGCACTTGGTGTTGTGTGACACAACCCAGATCTTCCATCTTGAGCTTCTCTGTGTCTGAGGACTCACTCCTCGGTGTAGAGAATTCACTATTCTCTGAATATTCAGACAGTACAATCCCACCAGAGATAATATATATGAATGTATGTATATAATCTCTGCTTTACCCACCAGGGCCAAGGCCCTGTCTTCCCTATACACTGACTCCCCTGAATTTGATGTATCACAAGTCTAAGGATCTACTAAGTCCACACTGATTCTCTCTGGAAACTTCTTTTTCTTTCTAACTTAATAGATCTGTACTATACTATAAGATCTAGCCAGTAAGAGCCACTGTTTAATCATGATGTGTCTTAGACTCCCCAGTCCCTGCTCTTCCCTACCTTTCTTCCCATAAAAATCCTTAAATTCAAGGCTCTGCAATCTGGTTCTATAAATCCGAAGTTCTATAAAATTCTCTACTTAACATAAATTGCCTATATTTTACTTCCAAAGCTAGAAAATGGGTTGTCTGTGTTTCATTTCTAGATGCTACATTAAATTCTTTCAAGCTGACAGTGCTTTATTGTTTCCTAAAGTACCAAAATTAAAGAACGTAACATGTACAAGATAATGATTTCTTTCAAAGATTCTAATCATTTCTAAAAGTTTGTTATTTTTTCCAATTTATCTTTCTCTTATTTTCTGGCAAGTATACCCTTTTTAGCCTAGTTTTCCCATACTTGTCAAAAAATGGCAGGCAAGACAAGCTCCAGAACTCTCTCTAATGCAAACTTGAGTATATATGCCAGGGTCTTTCAACTCATGTTTACAAGCAGCGTGCTAGAGACACAGAAGTCTTACCTGCCATCTTATACAACATTTACTAAATGGGAGGCCAATTGAAAGCATAAAAATCTTATTTCTTTGGGCATTGGGCAGCATTGCAGTATTAGCACTGATTATTATTTGTGTCCAGATTAATTTGCTCTAGGAAGAGAAGATGCCCTTCCCAATCAATACAGTATACGTCACACTATAGAATCTCGTAAAATATTATGGATGAGATTACTGAGATCTCATCCATCTAGACTTTTTATATACTGTTTATTTAATTCAAATAGCATTGGTTTAAAATTAGTCAATCTAGTCTTTGAATTTTTTTTTTTTTTTGACATTTGCTTTGAGGTAGCCTTCTTAAGTTAAGAACACTGGAATAATACTGGAATCCAACCTGATATAAGAACCTACTTGCTGCTTATGTAATTTTAAATCACATATTTCTTCTCCCTTTAGTATTTTTGCTTTCTAACAGTAAAAGAAATGGTATAAGAATCTGGCCCTTGGGGGTGTCTGGGTGGCACAGTAGATTAAGCATCTGACTCTTGGTTTCAGCTCAGGTCACAATATCAGGGTTGTGAGATCGAGCCCAGCGTCAGGCTCCACATTCAGCACAGAGTCTGCTTTGGATTCTCTCTCCCCTTCCCTCTGCCCCCCACCCCCCTTGCTCATGCTCACTTGCTTGCTAGCTCTCTCTCAAATAAATAAATAAATCTTAAAAAAAAAAAAAAAAGAATCTGGCCCTTGGTCACAAACCATCTTGGGGAATTCCTCAATATTCTCACCCCAATTTCTGTTCAAGCAAATGGAAAGTTAATCAATGATAGGATTAACAATTAGATTCCAGAGCTTCTAAAATATCTCCCATTACTCCACAGTCCCTTTCTCTTTCTCTCTCTCCCTCCCTCCTAAAAACATGTTACTGAAAAAACAAAACAAATCTAAGGACTGTATTTCTGAGGAGAAAGCCAAGGTCCTAGGGATGCTTACATCAGACTGTAGGGTTTGTATTTACAATTTCCCCAACTTCATTATTCAGATTTGTTCTCAAGCAGAGGAAGATGGACAGGAAGTGGCGGGAACTTCCAGTGACGACCCAGTCACTGCCCCACAGGACAGAAAGTAGAATGCTATGCTCTCAGGTAAGGGGAAAGGTCGGAAGGAGACAGAATGAGGGAGAAGAGGCATGAGGGGTGGCTGAGGGGCAGAGGCAGGAATGGCATCTCCCTCACTGCTCCTCATGCAGTGGTGAGCGGGTGACCCCAGCAGACACCTGCCAGGAGCACATTCACCCTGCCAGTCCCTGCGTCTCTCTGTGCCCCAACTTAGAAAGGGGAAAAAGAGAATGTATTTCCCAGGGTGGCTGTGAGGATCAAATGAGTTAACATACATAAAGCTCTTAGAAAAGGGCCCAGCACACAATAAATCCTCACTAAATCATTTTTTAAGAAATACAGTATGGTATATAAGCAGTCCAAGGACATAAAATTTAGAAAGGGTTAGAAAATGATTTTTTAAAGCCTTGAGGGAGGAGAGGCATTATATGAGGAGAATGGTGTTCTTTATTGTCTCAAAATAAAGAATTTTTTAGGAGGCCTAGCAGACAGGCAAGGGAGCATATTTTTTTTATTTGCTTGTTTATGTTTTACAAAACATAAGTAAGATTAACTCCGGTCTTGTAGTAAATCAGTTCCTTCATATGGGCAGGGTCTGATGAGAATTAAAACATCTTGTCCATTGTCGCCCACTGTTCTTTCCACGACAGGTCAATATTGCTTGTCCCGCAAGGACTGACTTAATGGCCTGCATCAGCAGCATATTGTGTGATTCATTTTTCTTTGCAGGAAAATCAGTCATCATTTTCATAAACATTTGCAGTCACCACTCATCTCTGCTGCAGTCATCCTGTGACACGTCCTCATTGTTGTTAAGCAGCAGAGTTGCTGCTCTGTCGGGACATCAGCCAGCCCAGGTAATCCCTGTGATGACTCCAGTAGAGAAACGAAAGCCCCAGAACACAGGAAAGCAGTGATTCCATCATGGTCAGGGAGGCAGGGACCCAACTGAGACCACAATGACAGAGACGTGTTTTACAGTGAACAGTGTGAGGAGGGCACAGAGCAAATGAGGGGTCAGACTAGAGTGGGAGATGAGCATGCAAGAATTCAGAGAGTATGATCATTGCTGGTAGGCAGAGATTTGCGATTAAGAGAAAAATGAGAACACAGAATCTGTTGGTATGTCTGGGGATCCAGGTCTCTCTCTGAGTAGCCTTGTAACCACAAGCCCCTCTCACCACTTCTCTGGGTCTGCTTTTCATCTATAAAAATAACAGTGGCCAGTAATTGTGCAACATTCACTACATGGCAGGCCCTGTTCTATCTGCTTTACATGTGTGGACTCTATTATCACAACCGCCTCAGGACATAGTTACAAAAAATTCTGTCATCATCGTAGCCCATTTTTACAGAAGCGGAAACTGAGGAACAGAGATTAAATAATTTGCCCAAGGTCCCCCATCCAGACAGCAGAAGAACCAGATTCCCACCTGGGTACCCTACCTCCGGGGCCCATGTTTATACCACCTTGCCTCTCTGAAAAGGTAGAGAACCAAACTATAAATGAGTAATTTGAGAGGGGAAAAAAGACAGACCGTTCTGTTTCTTTCATTTCCAACCCTTCATAAACCAATACTATTGAAATACTGTTACAAATAGGAAGTACTAGAAAAATGATCACAGGACTAGATGTTTCTGTGATGTCAAATATCATAAAAGTTTCTAAGTGCTTTCCATCTCTGTACTTATTGCAAACCAATGAACAGTCCATGACACAGGATCGGTCCATCGACCATGCAGTCCTAGACTGATGGTCTCTAAACTCCAGCTCTGTGGTTGTGAAAGGCAAATTTTGCAAAGCTGTCCAGGTATCCCCCTTCTCTACAAAAAATCGCTTTCACTAGAGCTTAAAATTCAACCTGAATAAAGCACCTAACACAGGTGCCTGCTTTAGGTTAGATATCTTCCATTGATTTACAAGCAATTGCTGAGCATGTGCTTTGTTTCTGGTGTTCTATCACATGTGGAGGATGTAAAGATAAAGATACAGCCTTCTCTGTGAACTCAGACTCTAGAAGGGAGGACAAAAAAATACATCCCAGATGATACAAGACTGCCCCAAGTGCTGAAGACATTTAAAGCTGTAAGAGCTTTCCTTCTCAAGTCATCCTTTTCACCAGCTGAGTATAGGATGAGGAGGTGTCAGGGTGGTATAAAAATGGAATTTCCAATCAAGTAAGAGCATCAGTTGGGCTCTAGCCTTCTCCATGCTACAGCAACTCTGGCTCTCTCTCCTTAACGTTACCACCAATGAGGTCTGCGAAGCCCCAGATATCTATGTGTACCCTATAACTAATCATCTTGACACCATGGCACATCATGGGCCTTTTTTTTTTCCTACCTTGATCTGGTTCACTGTGATGACGTCTTGTGTGTTGCATATAAGTAAGTGACAGCTCAGCAACCGATGGCCTCTAGAGTCTCCTGCACTTAATATTGAGGCCCTGCTATAGGGTCTAGAGTTCCACTTCCCATCACCAAAGAGGAATGCCATCAAGGCTGATGCTTTCCATCTCAATATCTCAAGTCTCCTAACTTCTCCTATTCTTCCATTGTGCTTGCCTCATTTCCCCTGTCCAGAACTCAGGCCTTAGTTCAAAGGGCTCCTACTTTCCTTCCCTTTGTCCCTCTTGATTAGAGACTGAACTGATCCTCTGACCTTCAACCAGCTGATACTTTTAAGGTGTTTTGTTTTTTTTTAAAGATTTTATTTATTTATTTGACAGAGAGAGAGAGAGAGCAGGAACACAAGCAGGGGGAGTGGGAGAGGGAGAAGCAGGCTTCTAGTGGAACAGGGAGCCCGATGCGGGACTTGATCCCAGGACCCTGGGATCATGACCTGAGCTGAAGGCAGATGCTTAATGAATGAGCCACCCAGGCGGCCCACTTTTAAGGTTTTTGACATATTCTACCTAAGTGCCTTCCACAAAGGATGTACCAACATTCCCACCAATAGCACCAACAGTGCCAATTTTCTGGCACTCTCACCTAAACTGAGTATAAGGAAATGTATGGTGGGTGGTGGAAGTCTCTCACGGTTGTTGGACTGACAGGTTTCAGGTAAGCGAAGTGAGAAGCTAGAATGAACCATGCAGTACTGGGTGAGAATCAGTCCTAAGTATGAGCTCATGTTTAGCTTACTACAGACACGGATATAGACAGAAAAATAGTATCGATATATAGGTACATATGTGGTACTATAGATACATATTTCATAACACTGTCCGCTAAGAGAGCGTAGAAATAACACCCAGTAGCAACAAGTACACCTAGGGCCCAGATCTTGGTTTCTAATACCATTCTCCAGGAAAAGGAACCAGGACTTCTTGAGAAAATGGCTGATTCTGGGACTGGGGCATTAAATACACAAGAAAAGCATGGAGCATCTTAACAGCACCAGAAAGTAAGTGCGTGCTAAAAAACAAATGATGGGAGCCTGCCGGAGAGTCATAGGAGCCAACCTGAAAGAAAGCTGGGACAATTTGACTGACAAAATAAATATTGGATTATAACCCAAAGTATACCATGAATATCCACAAGTCCATACTAATATAAATCAATGATTAAATAAATAAATAATGGAGAAGAGACAGCTCTCTGTGCAGAATTCCAAATAATTATGTAGATACACCGCCCTCAACAAGGTGGGACGTAACTCCCCACTCCTTCAATGTGGGCTGCATAGTAACTTCCTTCCAAATAGTAGAATATGGAAAGGAGAAGAAAAGAGTTATTTACAGTGGAGAAACCTGAGAATACTACCAGCTGACCAAGGCTGACATCAACAGTGATGAGCCATGTTGATCGTACGTATCCTGGATATGATGCGATGAGAATGGTACTTTACCTCTGTGGTCTTCTTCCCAAAAAACCGTAACTCTTGTCTAACCATAAGGAAAACATCAGACAAACCCAAATTGAAGAACATTCTACAAAATACCTGACCGGGACTCAAAATCGTCAGGGTCATCAAAAACAATGAAGTGTGAGAAACTAAGGAGACATGCTAACTAAATGTAATGGGAAATGAATGGGAAAAGGACATTAGGTATAAACTAAGGAAACCCAAATAAAGTATGGACTTCAGTTAAAAATAATGTATTAATATTGGTTCATTAGCTGTGACAAATGTTCCACAGTCATGTAAAAGGAAACTGAATATAGGGTATATGAGAACTTCCTGTAATAGTCTTGCAACTTTTCTATAAATATAAACCTATTTTAAAATAAAAAACTTTATTAAAGTTTTTTAAAAGGTGTAGAAAGTACATGGAGTTCAATAAATAGTAGCTCTATTATTTTTTAAATGATTTTTGCGATTTTGAGAAGTGAAAGGAAACATTTTTGTTGTTGTCATTTTAATTTCTTTGATTATTAATGAGGCTGGCCTTGCAAAAATGTTTGTCTTTGCTTTTCATATTCATGTCCTTTATCTGGTTTTTGTAGCTTCTTGCTTCTTCTGATTTATCTGGCCTCTCTAGGGTGATCAAACTTCCCAGTTTGTCAGGGACAGGTCTAAATTATGTCTGCTGTCCCAGCTAATGATTAATAGGAACCCTTTTAATTTCGAAAGATAAATTGTGGGGTGCCTGGGTGGCTCAGTCGTTAAGCGTCTGCCTTCGGCTCAGGTCATGATCCCACGGTCCTGGGATCGAGCCCCGCATCGGGCTCCCTGCTCCGCGGGAAGCCTGCTTCTCCCTCTCCCACTCCCCCTGCTTGTGTTCCTGCTGTCGCTATCTCTCTCTCTGTCAAATAAATAAATAAAATCTTTAAAAAAAAAAAAAAAGAAAGATAAATTGTATGGTCACCCTCCTATGTCCCACTGCTGCCCTCACGTTGTTTGTATTCTCCCACTGAACTGCTACCACTCCAGCTGCTAATCTTTACTCTGCCCCTTTCCGCGGCTGGTGCCCAAAATATACCTTGACAATTAAACGGGGCAAGTTTTTTGGTAGCTAATAGTGTCTGCTTCAACTACACTTTATAGAAGGTAAGATCTCAATATTAATTACAACTCATTTTCGTACTGCAATACCTAACTTTCCACACTGGCAAGAACAGTGTTCTAAATGCGTGCAGGTCCCTTTCCCACACTCTTGTGTTCTGAAGGACAGTTTCCTCCGCTCCTGTCCTCTGAGCTGGACTGCATTCAATGCCATGCCCAAAATGAGGCATGATGGTACAGAGCTGTGGACACCCATCTAGTCCCCCTTCCGGCCACCTTACGAAGACATCCTGCCCTCTCATTCTTCCTTCCTTCCTTCCTTTATTCCCCCTTCTGCCTTCCTCTCCCTTCCATTTTTCTTCCTTTCTTTTTTTTTTACCTTTCTTTCTGTTACTTTCCCTTCTTTCCTTTCTCCCTCTATCTCCTTTTGTTTTGACAAAAAGGAAGTTGTTTAATGGTTCAATTTCTTCCCCCTTTTATTTATTAGGCAAATAAGCTCACTGAAGAAAATGAGAAAATACAAATAAGCTAAAAGAAAAAAAAACTCCACATCCATAGATAATAATTACTAACATTTTTATGTATCTCTCTATGTATCTGTTAGGGGCAGTATATACCACTGTGCAAAGCGCTGCTGAAGTCAGGATCTTCCCGATTCTCACACGTACTGGCCATGTGACCTTGAGTAACTTACTTAACCTAAGCCTCAGTTTTCACATCTGTAAAATGAGGATAAATGGTGTATTATTTATTATTAAAATACATCATATTATTATTTATGTCGGAAGAAAACAAGACAATATATGGAACTCACTTAAAACAGTGCCAAAAATAGAACAGGTACTGAATAAATGGTAGGTTCTACTAATAATACATGTTTTGTCAAACATGAGATCATACCAACATTCCAAATTTGGTACCCTGGTGTTTTGCTCAACAAAACATGGAAATTTGTGACTAAATATAGGTCTACATTCTCATTTTGCGTATTTATTTTTTTGTGCTGCATTTTTATTTTGAAATATAATGAGGGAGATGCCTGGGTGGCTCAGTCAGTTGAGTGCCCGACTCTTGGTTTAGGCTCAGGTCATGATCTCAGGGTCAAGAGATCGAGTCCCGCACTGGGCTCTGTGCTCAGCTCAGCGGGGAGTCTGCTTGAGATTCTCCTTCTCCCTCTCCCTCCAGCCCTCCCCCCCCGCTCATGCTCACATGTGTGTTCTCTCTCTCTAAAACAAATAAATAAATGAAATATAATGAGGAAAACTGTATGTTAAAAAATAATGATTGGACAGGATATAGTACCACTACTTTAGAAACTCCCGGAGGATTATCATTTCCCCACGAATTATCACCTTTCTCTCACTTCCGTCTCACAGGAAAACAGAGCCACTTCACAGGGTAGAAAGGCGGGGTCAGCGGTGTCCTTGGTAGCCTCTTGCTCTTGTGAGCAACAGCCCTTCCAAACCAGATGCACCTCAGGGCCAGGACTGAGCTAGAGGCCAAATGAGCTCCAAAGAACAACCAGAGCCAGTATCGATCACCAAAGTAAGAATTTAAGGTGGTCTTTGTAATTTGATTTGAACAACTGTCTGTTCTGCTTTTGCTGTTCTGTCTGGGAAAGTGTGGTTTTTTGTTGCCCTTGCTGTTTTTGTTTGTGTTGTCCAAGAGCAGGGGTTCGGTCTATTTCTCATAATTGAGAAATAAGAAACCAGAAAACAGTAGAGAAATGTAATTTCTGGTTACTCTTAGAAAACGGAACCTTGGAAACAAATTCAGGAGTGGAATCAATACAACACAAAGAGAAGGTATTGAGTTCCTCAGTATTTGACTAGATTTTCCTTAGAGAAAAGTCTGGGCAGGCTAATTATTTGGGGACACAGATATGTATGTGTATTCTTCCAGGGTTCCAACATAATAGTAACAGCCCTCTGCACTACGACATACAATACATTTCATAAGTAGTCTGTATGTTTCTGAATATATTTTTCATATCGCATTCTATATATTAAAAAAGTGTATGAATCAATTAAAGGAGCCTTGATGATATAAATCCTCCTATCAGTTAACTGGTCCATTTCATCTGTTAGAAGAAGTCCCCAACAGCGACAGCTAACAGAGTCCCTGGTGTTCTAGGCAATGATAAAGACCTGTTGAACTGGGATTTGAAGGTAAATTGCTATAAAATATGGTATGAAACTCTATATTCAGTTACAAGTCATGTGGAGAAAGGGTCTTCAAAGGATCCCTCAGCATGAAGCACATCTATGAAGGGCTTACTAAGCACCAGACACTGTTCAAGTGGTTCACACGCTGTCCTCACTTCATCCCCCAGACACCCGTGAGGGAGCTATTATGACGACCTGAGTCTCACACACAGGGAAACTGAGGCCTGGAGAAGTTACATCACCGATCAAGGGCCCACACAGCAAACAGGTGGCAGACTGGCATGAAAGCCCCACCCTCGGCCACTTGTCTCTGCTGCAGGACTTGGCCTGGCGCTGTCTGTGACAATCGCTGGGCAGCCCAAGCACCAGGATCAGACCCTGCCTTCTCAGTCTTCAGTGTCATGCCATTTCTTCCTGCAGTTCACTAGTTACTGAGCTAAGACTGATGAAAAGGATTAATGTAACACAAATGAAAATCATGACATATGAGGCCATTTTGACCCATAAAGTAAATAGTTACTGAATTCATCCCAGTGTTTGTATAATTCCACAGTTCTTTCACTAATACTTTCTCTTAGGTGTCCACAATAAGGACTGAGAAAGAAAACACAACTGAGGTCCTATGATTACCCCTTTACTGAGATAGGGGCTGAGGACAGGACTAAAAGTCAAAACAGTAATATAAAAACAACAACGAAGCACTCTCTCACCATATTAGACAACTTTATATACATTCTCATTATATTTTTACAATTCTTAGAAGTGTTACTATCTTTTTTCTACAGATCAGGAAATTGAGAGACTCACAGAGGACAGATAATTATTCAAATCCCCCAGCTGGGTTCGGAGCCCGGCCTCATCATTTACTATCTCTGGGACCTCAAGCAAAGCTATCATTCTGCCCAAGATACCGTCCTGCCTCTCGTGTGCTACCACACCCCGGCCAGTCACAAACAAAACTGTGATGTGGGCGTGATGCCTTCAGTGCCTCCCGTTAGTCCAAACCCCGCTCTTTTTCCTCCTTTCAACGTTCCCATTTCTCCCAGGTTCCCAGGGGTCTCCTTCTGTCCAGGTTCTCCTTGGCAGGCAGGAAAATGCCACTGCCCCCCCCCAGGATAATTCACCACGTAAAGTGGGTCAAATATGGTTGAGGTATGATGCTGGATGCAGGTGGGCAAATATGAATAGGAAACTGGCCCTTGCAAAGAATCCACAGTAGAGCCAGGGAAAGCAGCAAGGATACTAGTATCCTACACTGGGGGATAGGTGGAAAAAGGTCAGTTTTTTAAGATCTATCTAACAGCTTTATTGAGATATATTCACATACCATATAATTCACCCATTTAAAGTACACAGTTCAATGCTTTTTAGCATATTCACAGAGCTGTGCAACCATCACCACAGTGAATTTTAGGACATTTTAAACACCTCGCAAAGAAATCCCGTACACATTAGCCAACACTCCCCATTCCCACGCACCTCCTACACCAGCCCTAAGCAACTGCTAACCTACCTTCTGTATCTATAGACTTGCCTATTCTGGACACTTTATATAAATGGAATCATATAATATGCAGTCTTTTGTGTGTCTCTTAGCATAATGTTTTCAAGGTTCACCCATGTTGTAGCCTGTATTAGTACTTCATACCATCTTACTGCTGAGTAACATTCCATTGTATGGATATATCACATTTTTGCCCCACCATCAGCTGACCAACAGTTGAGCTGTTTCCACCTTTTGGCTATTATGAATAATACTGTTATGAACATGAACATTCATGTACAGGTTTTTGTGTGGACATAGTTTTTAAATTCTCTTGAGACTATGCCTAGGAGTGGAATTGTTGGGGTACAGGACAACGCTACATTTAACCTTTTTTGGAAATGCCATATTCATTTCCGAAGTAGCTGCAGCATTTTCCATCCCCCAGCAATGTACAGGGGGTTCTAATTTCTCCATATCCTCACCAACACTTGTTATTGTCTGTCTTCTTTATTCTAGACATCCTGGTAGGCTGAAGTGCTAGCTATCTCACTGTTTTGATTTGCATTTACAAATGAATGATGAAGTTTGGTTTTAGACACCTTGAATGTGAGACGCCTCACATTGAAACATCTAGAAAACTTCTGGAAATGCAGCTTTAAGTTTAGTAGAAAGTCTGAACTGAAGATAGATGCCGTATTTACTCTTGGAAGTCATCAGTGTAATAATGTAAAAGAAAGCATTTTTGTTTGTGGGACTCAGGCACTACGGTATTAAGTGGAAACTATATGGGACATGGGATTCTCCCAAGAATTACAAATTGTACCACAATGGATAACTACTAACTCTACTCACACCCAAGACTAGCCTCACCTAAACAAATTATAATCAGGCTTTTCCTGTGTTGTGTTATGTTTAGAGACTTCCTGATGGTGGGGAAGGCTGCACAGCTAGGGGTTAAAAGCTCAGCCTGTTGGGTTTAAATCCTGACTTACACACTACATAGCTTCGTGACTTCGGGACATTTTACTTAATCTAAGACTGTTTCCTTTGCTGGAAATGAGGAATACACATCTGTATCTACATCCTAAGGTTACTGTGAGGAATAAAATAAATAAATAAATAAAGTAACAGGACCTGGCACGTAGTAGGCACTCAAAGTTGAATGCATGAATGAGGGAATGAATCAGTGAATAAAATGGAATGAATGATTGAGTTAATTAATGAAAAGTACTCAGCCCAGTGTCCTGCACTTAGTAAGTATTCAACAGTTACCATTAATTCGCCATACGTGCGAGCAATAAAGATTAATGTGCAGCAAGGGCAACCGTTCCTTTGCTGCCCTCATGCTCTGACCAGAAAGAGACATGAATGGTAGATGTCTTTATATGTCCTGCCCAGCCGGCAGGTGACTCCCTGTGGGCCTGTCAGACAGCAAGAACTCATGTCCACAGTCTCTCAGCTCTTTCAGCCAAGTAAACGTGATTTGTGAGCTGCCATGCCCATCATCCTCTTCCATCTGGCCATTTATGGCCCTTGCAATTTCACTCTTGATGAGAATGCATAAAATATTACTGGCCCTGGGTGCTTACTGCATCATATACGGAACTTACAATAGACATTATTAAATATTGTTAAATGAAGAACTGAATAGGCACACGAAAATGACTGCATGGTGAAAGGATTCATTAACCCCACTGATGCCACAGACAGTAACTGTGACATTTCCCTGATTTCTCCTTGCACAGAAATCATTGTTAACTGGTTCAAAGGGGCCAGGCAAAAAGGAAGTTCAGGGTCAGGAGCACCGGCCCTGGGGTCAGGAGCCCGGGTTCGCTACTGGCTCTGGCATTCACATTACCTAGAGCAAGTCACTTTACTTCTCTAGCCCTCAGTCTCATCTATAAAATGAGAGGCTGGACAGTACAGCTTCTAGGGTCCTTTTAGCTCTGGCATTCTTTAACAGAAGATACTCAATGGAGAATTTACTTCTACTACTCTTTTCTCCCTTCAGTGGCTTCTCTA
This sequence comes from Neomonachus schauinslandi, assembly GCF_002201575.2. Lineage (NCBI taxonomy): Eukaryota > Metazoa > Chordata > Mammalia > Carnivora > Phocidae > Neomonachus > Neomonachus schauinslandi. The sequence continues at coordinate 14,732,922 of NC_058416.1, read as the reverse complement.
TTCATTTTATCCACACTGTATTTTGGGACAGGGTTGATGAAATGTTAAACACAAAGAACCTCAAGGCAGAGCTGCCTAAATTGCTATCACTTGGCACACTTGCCCCAACCAAGCACAGAAGACCGGGGCAGGAGAGTGAGGTGCGGTGGATGACCAAGAATGAGTATTCTGAAGCTAGAAAGTCCCATCAGTGGTATCTCAACAGGATCATTTCAGCTCAGCTGGCAGGTCTCTAGCTCCTCCATATTCAAACGTGCTTAGGCCTGCTTCCATCTCCCTTGGGCGCTGCTCTCTGCACTACGGCTCCATCCTTGAGTGCCCTTCCGCCTGGATCTCCTGCTTTCTTTCCCCTGGACTCTACTGACATTGACTGCTCCCAGTGGACACAACAAATTTATTCCCTGGCATTGTATGTGCTCAGATGTGAAGATGGAGACAGCAAAAAGAGAGGGGCTGATTCAGAGAAGACAGGGAGGTGGAGAATAATTCTGGAGAGGGTCCTGGCCCTCCCCCAAGCAAGTGTGCTCCTGCTTGAGGGACTTCAACACACTTGACACAGGAAGACAGGCAGGCAGAGGTCACCTTTAATAGACAAATCCATAGGGCAAGCCAACCAAAAATATTCAGCGTATTTCACATTTTTTTGGTATGTTATTTCAAATCAATTTTTCTGATAAGTGCTTGTAGATACTGAGAGAGTGGTATATATTCATTTTTAACAAAGAAAAAGTATTTTGTGACTGTCATACTTCCTAAATAATAAAGTGGCAGTGTTCAAGGGAAGACCTATCAAAGAAAGGAGCTATGTAAACAATCAACCACAAAAAAACAATGTCTAGATTCTAAAACTCTCAGAGAAGGGTGTGACGTATATGATACAGGTGACATACCATATATAACAGGGTGTTTAGAACACTTTTCTGTGTAGCCTATTATGTGCAAGCAGAGTCCTGCATTTCTATAATAAAATTAATTTATTCTCTTGTTTAGTTGTTTCAACTCATTTTACAGCTCAAACTAAAAACCATTTTTATAATGTTTTTTTTCCTATTTCTACAACACTGTAAACCCAAGGTAACCCTACTAAAAGGGAAGTAGATAAAGTTATAAAACCAAGAGAAGGAGAAATATCACATAACCCCCAAATGTAGTGAACAAAAAGAGGAACTGACAGGTGAGCTGAACAAAAAAATGAAAACATTTTCAGCATATGCCTATTCCAAATAATGTATGTTTCAAGAAAAAATTAGTAATTCCATATTCATCCCAGCATATCAATTGCCACGAGTCTTTAATAGGCTGTTTTGGCTTTTTTCGGCAACAAATTCTTCATTGCATTAATGAGTTTCATCAAGTATTTCAGAAAAGAGTTTCCCCCATTTTGCCTTCTGAATAGCTCTCCCTGTGGTCAAATATTATTCCTATTTCTTCATTTCTTTCCTATCATAGGATTACACATCATTCCCTTGCCTTAGGACTTTGCTGGGCCTCCAGCAGTTTAGGTCAACTCCACACCACCACACTGATTTTTGGCTTGGCCACGCAACTTCCTTTACAGAACAGAATATTGGTGGACATGATGTGAACAAAGACTTTAAATCTGCTCACATATTTTAGCTTGACTCTTGTGTTTCTGCCACCTGCTGTGAGAAAGCCATGTCCAGGGTAGCCCTTGACCCTAGAATGAGGGACACTTGGAACAGTCCTGAATCCTACCCTCAGCCTGAAGGAGCCAACTTCCTATCTGTGAGGGAAATAAAAATAAAAAAGAAATATTGTAAACTATTAAGAGTTGGGAATTGTTTGTTATACAAGCTTTATTGTAGCCAAAGCTGACTAACATACATATCCTCTGTATCACCTTTCCATTGCTACAACTATGCTCTATAACAAAGCAACACAAAACAGAGAAAACAATGACCATTTGTTGTTATTCATAAGACTAACATCAGCTGGATGGATCCAGCCTCAGCTGGGTTCAATGACACTTACTCATGCATCTGTAGTCAGCTTCAAGCCAGCTAGGAACATTTTCTAATCTTGGCTAGACTCTTCAGCTTATCTGGGAGCTTGGCTGCTGGGATGGGCTTACTCAGCTCCACCCCACAAAGCCCCTCACCCTCCAACGGATGAGGCTGTTCTCATGGTATAGTTGAGTTCAGAGAGAGAGAGAGAGAGAAAGCATACAAGGCCCAGCCTTTGAACTTCTGCTTGAGGCCGCTCTCACTTCTGCTGCTTTCTACTGACCAAAGCAGATCATAAAGTCACCCGGATTCCAAGTAGAGGAAGAAAACTACACCTCTTAATGGGCGGAGTTACAGTCAGATTACAGAAGATATGGATACAGGGAAGGGTGGAACTTTAGAAAGAACCAAATTAAGGGCTTGGGCTCATCCAGGTACTCTATCCTTTTTATTAGGTGAACTAAATAAGTAATAAATATAAACTGCACACAGGTGTTCAATAAATTACACTGAAGTTGGTGAGACAAAGAAACACTGAATGGTCTTCATGCCCATAAAATATGGCCATGCTGACAGGAATGGGACCTAGTACCTTCAGTAAAGCCACGGCCTTTTAAGTATTTAATAGTACCCAACTTCGATTCTGCCTTCAGAATTCTTCAACATTCCTATATTCTATTTATACTGTAGAATATTTTACATTTAGTTAAAATGCCTTATTTTTCACTTACACACTTATGTTCTTCTTATATTCTCTCACCCATCATGCCTTGCTTAAAATTCTAAATTCAACTGGCTTTAGACTGAAGAAATGAGGACACCAGCATCCCATCTCTCTCAGCTCAAGAGCCATAAGATCTTATGCTATTTTATGCTAAGTAAATAAATAAAAATCAAGCAAAATGCAAACAAAACTCAGAAAGCACCAAGCAAAGGGCTGGTCATGTGGTCATGGGAATCTGCCAGGCAGGGTTTCTGTTTTAGAATATCACAGTGGCTTCCAGAACTTTACCCAAGTCTGTCTAACTGAAGTCTTACTCAAAACCAAGTCTTATGCATCACAAGTACTCTCTTATAATTCCCAATTTCAATTAGTGTACTTTGTACAACACAATATATTCAAGGCTTTAAACCAATGAAAACCTGGCATCAAGAAATCTGACTAAAACTGGAGACTAGTGTGTGCTTTCCGAGAAGTCAGATCAAAAACCATTTTGTAAAATTTGTAAGGATTAGAGGGAGCAGTGAAATGAGAATCTTTGTAACAAGAAGATCACTGAACCATTAGAAAACCAAAAGGCAGTTTCTAAAGCAGGATTAGGTTAATGGTAATTCATCTCTGAGCAGTTAGCAGTGGTACACAGGGCTGGGCCTCTGAGACACCCTCTTACCCCTCTTACCCCTCGCTGGTTTGTTCTCAGGTCTATAGATTTAATGGCTCCCCAGGTTCCTGGAAAAACAGTGCCTGACAGATTGGTACTGTGGCTTTGCTGTGCATGAAAGAACTTTGGCATAGTCACCTGTCCTCCACTCTCCTCTCCCAATCTCATCACTCAGCAGGTTCAACACAACAAGTTTTTAGTGATTTTATGAGGGAGAGGATATAAGAGAAGACTCCATGAATGGATGGAAGAATAAAGGAAAGAAAAGGAGGAGCATTCTTAATCACACCCCAACCAGTCCTTCTTCCTCCTAGGGCTGAGCTACAATCATGCTTGTTCAGTGACCCCCATGATTCTAAGGGGATATCAAATCAAATGCCTCTAGGGGCCAGCAGGCAACATAAATAAAGTGGGCCCAAATGGGTCCCTTGGGTTCCCTAACGGTATATGCCCAATATAAAAGGGATAGTCACTTCTCAGTTCCCTCTGAGTGTTGCCATGTAGGAATATGGGACCTCAAGACATCAGATGTTGAAGGAACACAAAACAAAGGCGTGATTAAGAGGTATTGGAAATGTAGAAATTTATGCAAAAATCTTTCCACTTAAAATGTTGACAACAGTGCGCAGCCAAAGAAAACATATCTGCAGGCTGGATACAGTAAAATGGTTCCCTAATTTGCAATTTACGCTTTAGAGCAAGCTACTCAAAGTGTGACCCACAGACCTCTCCACGAACTATTTGTTCCCAATCTGTGACAAGACAGGGAGCCAACACTAGAATGTAAATCATGTAAATCACTAAGAAAACCATATAGTTCAGCTGACATCTTTTCCACAGTGAGATTTTCTTTATAGAGGACACAGGGCAGTGATTTCTATTCCGGCACAAGCCCCTTATCTCATTGCAGGTGGCATTTTTGCTAGCATTACTCTCTGGACAAACTTTCAAGGACCTTTATCATGGCGCAGTCTCAAAGACTTGAATGGACCCATATCTTGGCTCCCTAAAGCCCAGTATCCTGTAAGGGATGGAAAGGAGAAAGGGGAGACAAAAACTCCAGTAGGGTCTGGGAAGTTGCATATGGATGGTGCAAGACTAAGCCAGGCAAGTAGGACCCACCTGTTCTCCAGTGGAGCTGAGTGTACAGTGTGGGCAGGCAGGATGGTGGGCAGCCTCCCAGGCCACTTATGCTTTTCCCTCTCTCTCCCCCCACCCTTTTTTTAAAGATTTTATTTCTTTATTTATTTGAGAGATAGAGAGAGCACAAGCAGGGGCAGGGGCTGGGAGAGAGGGAGAAGCAGGGAATCTCAAGCTGACTCTGCCCTAAGCATGGAGCCTGACATGGGGCTCGATCCCACAAACCTGAGATCATGACCTGAGCCAAAACCAAGAGTCAGACATTTAACTGTCTCAGCCTCCCAGGCTCCCCTTTCCCTCTCTTAACATACCCAACACCTGCACTCTCTTAGGCACATAAGAGTTTTGCACTTGTAGCTAGTCAAGGTATATTGTATGTCATGGATGCTCCTTCTAGTGGGACTTGTCTATTTGTTTATTGTCTATCTCCTCATCACTGCCACCCCTTCCCCAGGCCCCACCATAGATTATAAGCTCCAGGAAGACAGGGGGTCTAGACCAGTGACTAGTACATAGTAGATACTCTATAAATATCAAATGAATGACTCATGTTATAGCAAAGGTACAGAAGACAGGTGAACACATCATGCTAATTAGATAGGTAAAACAATTTTTAAAAAAAAAGTTTCCAGAGGCTGACATATACCTTTCTAAGGAGCTGTTAAGTATATACCTTGTTATTATGTCCAGGCCAAAAGAGATGCTCAGTAGCCATTAACTATGGAATGGGACATGTTCAAAGGGCAAGATCCTTGAAAAGACTGACATTGGTAGATATGGGAAGAATTCAGGATGCGGGTTCCCAGACATCGAGCTAGTAAATTACTGATTGATAATCTTTTGAGAAAAGAATAATTTCCTATCTAAGGAAATTTGAGAGAGATTCAGCCCAAAGATGGAGGACCAGTGGAGGACCACAAGTCTATGCAAGCCAAAGGGTGCGGCTCATGTGAATGATGGAGAGATTTTCACCTCCCCCTTCTTTAGTGCAATTCCTAAAACTAATCCTGCTTATCAATCATATTACGTCCCTTTCAGTCTCTCTACCTTCCTTGTTCTCTCACAACTTCAAATCCATTATGGTGGAGTTTTGTAGCCTTTTCTAATATTTAGAAACTCATTATTTTTCTAATCTCCTAAGCCTATTTCCTCCTATTCTCAGTACTAGTGGAAGAAAGGGGTTGCTCTAAATGTTTTTTTGAAGTCTTTTTCTTACTCTCATCATTCAAAAGTTTCTTCTATTGCAACTTATATTAATTATTAATATCATCCTTCCTGAAACTTCATCACCATCTCTACTAGAACCTTCCTCTAACTGCATCCAAGGTTTCAGTGCTTATCTCAGAATTTTTAAGTCTGCCCTACTCCTGCCAGTAGCCATAGTAAGTTCAGGGGTATCATAGTAATGATCACATATATAATTAGTATGTTACTACTTGTTGAGTACCTACCATGTGCCAATCACTATGCTAGTGCTAATCTGTCTTACAGACAGATTCTAATCTCCAACAACCCTGCAAGGTAGGTTTCATCCTCCGTTTACACAAGAAGAATGCATGATTCAGACCAGTTCCATAACTTGCCCAAAGCACACATTTAGTTAGCCAATGGAACCAGAAGGTAAACACAAATATAAATGATGCCACAGCCCAAGCTCCTCCCAGGCTTCCCCAACAATAAAAAGAAGAGCTACCATTTGCTAATGACTATCAGGACAGCGACTGACTTTATACCAATTATTTCTAAATTGCACAGTAATCCCTGAGGTCCATATCATCCACACTTTCAAGACAGGACAAATGGAGCTCAGAAACATTCTAAGTCACACAGGTGGTCAAAGATCTGAACTCAGATCACCCTGTGTCCAACATTTTTGCTCTCTGGACAGACCACACTGACATACAGAAACATCTCTCTGTTGACCTTGCTGAAACCCTGCTCCCGTTTTCTGTTGCTGCACACAAACCACCCAGATTTAGTGGCTTAAAACAGTAATAATCACACATTTTCCTCACAAATCCACAATTTGGGCAGGGACCAGCAGGAAAGGCTCCTCTCTGCTCCACATGGCAGCAGCCTGGATGGTGCAACCAAAGGCTTGAGGATCTGCTTCCCAGAGGGTTCCTTTCAGGACTGCCAGAGTACTGCTGGATTTTAGCTGGGAGCTCGGCTCGGGCTGAGAGCTGGTTCACACTGTCAGTGCCTCTCCCCATAGATCTTTCCATGTGACCTGGGCTTCCTCAGAGCACAGTCACTGGGTTCCAAAGAGAAGCATCTCTCAAGAGAGCCCAATGGAAGTGACACTGCCTTTTGCGACCTTGTCGCACAAGATACACAGCATCACTTCCAGCACATCATTAGAAGCCAGTCCCTGGGACCAGCCCATATTTAAGGGGAAGTGTATTCAACTGCGCCTCTTATGAGAAGAATATCACAGAACATGCATACCTGTTTTAAAATCGCCACACACACTGCCCCCCACCCTCTCACCCATTTCATCTCTGTTCTGCTAAACTAGCCATGAGAATAATGCACTTCAACCACCTCAGCATCACTGAGGAAGGCACCAAACACAAGACTTTGACTCTAGGGCTCACACTCTTAAACTGTTTCCTACTCTCAACTCTCTCCCACTACCTTACTGCTCCTGAACTTAACCTTCATCAAGAACTCTAATCCCTTTCTTCACATTCTTCAAGTCCTTCATCTCTCAATTTGGGCTCCAGAGTCAGGAATTTCACTGCTGCCTCTTCTGGCATCTTATAATTCTTCACATCTCCTTCATTATCTACACCCTTTCCATCACCTTGTCATCTGTCTTCCTTTCCCACAATTCCTCTCAAATTATTTACTCAGAAATTACCAATTACCTCCTAATCCCCCTAATTACCTGCTCTCTTCTCTCATTTTCCTTCCTAATTCTGCATCACCTGATATGGCCGTCTACTCTGTCTTTAAGTTTTTCCCTTTTTCGTATCCTGCGATACGTTTGCCTTGCCTCAATTCATTTCAGTTTAATAGAGGAGCCCAAACACTAACAGGAAGGCCAGTCCTAAAAGCAGAACGAGGGTAAGCATATGATGAATGCTAGCACAGCAAAGCAAGCTGCCATATGTGTAAACCAAGTGACTGTGTTATCCTCACAAGGGGCATGAGACTGAGATGAAAATACTGCAATGGCCAGGATTTGTAAGTCTGCACAGAAGTATCTGCCCCAACCACTGGGATCATGATTCACAGGAAAGAGTTCTATCTTAAGGAGGAATGTACAGTGGCTCTAAACTTTTCTTGAGCCATGGAACTTTTATATTGTCTAATGAAAGCTCTAGACCTTCCCCTTAGACTAAAAATATCTAGAGACAGAGACACACAAATATTTGAATAAGGAGGCTTAGTGTGTTCATTTGGGGCATATTATATTTATTGAATTTGAAGTGTCCGTGGGACTCCAAAGTGGAGTTTACTAGGAAACAGTTGGACATAGAGTTACATGCTCAGGAAAGAAATTCAAACTAAACTAGAGATTTTGGAGGCAATAAATACAGGCTAGCTAATATCACTGGGTGGAGTTCATAACCCCTACAACATAAATATGGTAGACTGACATGTATGTTAGGAGTAGACTCCTGGGAAACAACAGAAGGTCAAGAGAAAGTAGAACACACAAAGAGACTGGTGAGGAGCAGCCAATAAGTTAAGGGGAAAACCTACAGAGAGTGGTTTTCATAGATGTCAGAGAATTTCAAAAAGAAAGGGGTGTGTAACATTCAGTAACTATTCAATAATTGCCTTTGTCTTATAGGTTGAAGATTCAGCAGTAAAAAAGGTGAGCAAAGTCCATGACCTATGGGATGAACAAACATTTAATCAGTCATCCTGAGTGTGATGAGCTAAACCAACAATGCTCTTTTGGGAAGAGAGGTTTACATCTAAGTTCACGTCAGGACTCTATCCCTGTTCTCTGCTTCCCTACACAGCCAGTCTGAAGCCAGCTCACCAACTTTCACAGGTACCTACCTGTTCATCCCAGTAACATTCTGCCACCTCAGCTTATACCTGCCACCGCAACATAGGTCCCGAGCAGCCGATTCCTGCCCACGTGAGTACCTTCTCAGAGTCCTCTGTTACTCTATACCTGACAAGGGCTCTGTGCTGGTTTAAATCCAGGCTCCACTGCTCACTAGCTACATAACTCTGAGCAAGTACTTAACCTCCTCTATGAACTTCAGTTTTCTCATCTGTAAACTGAAAGTGATGCTATCTCCTCCCTCCTGCTGATATCACAGGGCATTAAATCAGATAATGTATTATAAAGCACAGAACACAATGCTTGGCCGAATGCTTGTTAAATATCAAAACAAAAAGGGAAAAGAAGACTAAAGATGTGGTTAGCACAGTTCAACCTCCCTTGATTTGGAGCGGAAGCTACAGAAAGCCCAGCCCTCCCCCATCACAACATTTAAGGGAATAACAGGAAACTGTGTATTTTGGAATACTTGTGAGAACCTTCCTCCTCTCTCAAATACAAGAGAGAGGTCAAATCATATAAGCTTGAAAAGTGTCCGCCAACTAGGCAAGAATACCTTGGGTGAGTTTCAAAAGCCATTTCAACTGACTAGGGAAGGCAAAGCCAGATATCAGTAAGTTGCAAAGTGAATGGGAAGTGAGAAAATGAAAGTTATATAAACTTCCCTTTCAGGAAGTGTGGCCACGGCCGGCAGGAGAACTGGGCACTACTGAATTTTAATTAGCTTGTGCTCCTCTACAATCACCTGAACCTTCCCTAAATAGAGCTGAATTGGTCTTCTTGGCCTTATTTGAACAAAATCTCATTTATTTTCTCTCAGATATGCAACAAGTTAAGGTTGTTTTAAATATTCATCCTTTTCTAATCACCAACTCTCTCTATCCTGCCAATTTGATGACATTTCTCTATCAGGAGGAGCGGCTAAATCTCTCTCTTTCTAGAGGTGTTTAAGAAATGGATAGACATTATTGCTGAAAGGATTAAACTTTGGTTTAAACTAGGTGACCTCTGAAGTCCCTTTCTCAACAGCAGAAGTTAATGCTCTTCTTCAAGCTCCTCTATCTAAAATCAATTCTAAGTAGCCCTACCTATCTCTTCACTGAGAAAGGACTGATATATTCTTACACTATACTCCCTTTCTGATGGTATCAGATGTGCACCCTGATGCCAGGTACTTAGAGAGGCTCCTGATGGGCTTTCAATTCCACTGCCCCATTTATATTTTGCTTTCAGTGCCAAGAAAGTCAAGAGGACCATATTCACACAGCACTTCTCTCATTAAAGCCAAACATGAGCCTGAACCCCCCACCTTTACCACTCAAACCAATAACGACCTCATTTAATTCCAGCACAGAACAATGTCTTTCACTTAAAATTAATGTCTTGTCCACATAAAATTGAAATACAGAATGCAGCCTTCCTGATGATAAGTAGAAAGCATAAAGGTGACTTTTAAGGAGATAAATTTATTCTGTCAGGGAAGGAATAAAAACCTTGTGCTATTCACCTGTGACTTGAACACTCCTAAGCAATGAGTTCTTCCTTATTTGTAACTAAATATGATCTGTCACTCAGCCTTCCCTTGCTGTCATGTGTTAAATTAAAATATATCATTAATATATACATCACTTCGATCCTCACATGGTTAATGGCTCTCTATTAAAAGACCAGGCAGTGTGCTGGCGTCCGATAGCCATGCATACAGAATAATATACCATACAAATGGATAGGTGGTAGGCAACATGGTCTTCAAATTACTTAAAATACCATATTTGTATCACCTCCATTTACAGAGAATATCAAGCAAGGCAGTACAAACTGTTTTGAGTTAATGGAATAATAAAGAATTACAATAATCCAATAGAGATTTCTGGAAATAAAATTATATAGAAATATTTGTGTTGTTTAATATGACAGCCCAAATTTTAAAACAGGAAAATATGTTAGATAAATGAACACAGAAGAGGTATTTTCTTCAATGAGTCAAAATCAAGAGTCTTGCATTCAATCCTCCATTATCTCTTTTCTAGCTACAAAAGGAGACAAATTATATTGGCTATTCTCTCAAAGAAAACTTATCTCAGGCTGTGTTTTTGTTGTATCACTTCCAGTGCAGATGCAACTCGTACTTGGGGAATACTTACTAGGTGCCAAGTATTTTATTTAATCCCCACAACAAATGTTCAAAATTTATTGTAGCATCTTCATCATCATCATCATCCCCATTTTTCAGATTGGGAAACCAAACAACAGAACATCTAAGTAACTGGCTCAAAATCACCAGGGAAGACAGTTGATTCTGCCTCTCGATAAGGAAAATAAGGCTCAGAATAGACAACTATCTCAATCAAAGTCAGAAATGAAATCAAACTAAAATTCAAACCCCTCTTTTTTTTTTTTAACTTTTTATTATGAGGATACTGAAATAGACATTCAACTAGAGAGAATGGTATTATGAACCCCAAACAAGACTTTTAGTTCCAAGTCTAAAGCCCTTTTTTTCCCTGGAACATGTTTCATCTATGAGATAGAAGTATTTATCACATCAATTTTTAATAGAAATAATTTCACTGCTATTTTTAATTTTAAAGGTAATACATGTTCACTATAAAACCATTCATCGAAAAAGACATGAAATAACAAGTGTTGGTGAAGATGTGGAGAAAAAGGAACCCCTGTGACTGTTGGTAGGAATGCAAACTGTACAGCTACTATAGAAAATAGTATGGGGGCGCCTGGGTGGCTCAGTCGTTAAGCGTCTGCCTTCGGCTCAGGTCATGATCTCCAGGTCCTGGGATCGAGCCCTGCATCAGGCTCCCTGCTCAGCAGGGAGTCTGCTTCTCCCTCTCCCTCTGCCTCTCCCCACTGCTCCTACTCTCTCTCTCTGTATCTCTCTGTCTCAAATGAATACATTAAAAAAAAAATTCTATTAAAAAAAAAAGAAAATAGTATGGAGGTTCCTCAAAAAATTAAAAATAGAATTATCATATGATCCAATAATTCCACTACTATTTACTCAAAGAATACAAAAACACTAATTCAAAAAGATACATGCACCCCTATTTTCAGTACAGCATTATTTACAATAGCCAAAATTGTCAATTTTACAATAGCCAAGTGTTCATCAATGAATGAATGGATAAAAAAGATGTGAGATATATATATATTTATTTATGTGTATGTACACACAATGGAATATTACTCAGCCGTAAAAAAGAATGAAATCTTGCCATCTGCAATAACATGGATTTATCTGGTGGGTATAATGATAAGTGAAATAAGTCACAGAGAGAAAGACAAATACATATGATTTCACTATGTGGAATTTAAGAAACAAATCAAACAACAATAAAAAAGACAAAAAAAATGGACTCTTAATACACAGAACAGATTAGTGGTTGCCACAGGGGAGGCGTGTGGGGGTGGGTCAAACAGATAAAGGGCATCAAAAATATACTTATCATGATGAGCCCTAAGTAAAGTATAAAATTGCTGAATCATTATATTGTACACCTGAAACTAATATAATACTGTATGTTAATTATCTATCAACAAAATTTTAAAAAATAAGAGATTAAAAAGACATTCATTCAGAAAAGTTTGCCTCTATTAATAGCTTGTGCAAATCCTTCTAGACTTTCTCTACTCAGACCTATACATGTATAGAGATACAATTATTTTTTACAAGATGGAATCATACTACATATACTCTTAAAACCTACTAATTTTGCTCTTTAAACGTACAATGGACATATTTCCATTTCAATAAACATTTATCTATTGCTTCATTCTTAATGTTTACATTGTACTCCATGGTATCGATGAACCATCATTTACTTAACCAATCCTTTGTTGATGAACATTTATGTTTTTTTACCATAAAAACATTGTGGCAAATTTCCTATCTTATACATCTTTCTATTCTTATAAAATTAATTCTTAGAAGTTCCTGGCACATAATAGGTTCTTAATAAATTTGTTGAATTAATAGATGAATGAACAGTGAAATGGTTTGGCCAAAGAACTGGTAAATCTTATATTTTGATATGTACAGCTAAATTACCTCCTTGAAAGCAATTAATCCATCTTCTGTTATTTATGTCTTATTGTTTTAACTTTGTTTATGGTTTAAATATTTCAGGAAGTTTCAAATCTTCTACTTTGTGGTTCTGTCTTAGGGACAGTGATGTGTAGGAGAGCCCAACATCTTGTGAAAGCCAACTGGTGAATTTTCAGAAATTTTGAGAACCAGTTATAAAATGTAGCCATTATTTTAAAACTATGTAAACTTACAATTAAATAATTTATATTTAAAATAGAGATGGGATGCCTGGATGGCTCAGTCGGTTAAGCGTCTGCCTTTGGCTCAGGTCATGATCTCAGGGTCCTAGGATCAAGTCCCACATCGGGCTCCTTGCTCAGCAGGGAGTCTGTTTCTCCCTCTCCCTCTGCCTGCCGCTCCCCCTTGGCCTGTGCTCAGTCGCTCTCTTACAACTAAATAAATAAAATCTTTCAAAAAAGTAAAAAAAAATAAAACAGGGTAGTAAATACTCAAACTGCACTACTTCCTAGTTATTTTTCTATATTTTACTATTATCTACACTCTCAAAGTTATAAGTACCGTATTATCAACCAAGAAAAGAGGCAGAACTGAAATAAAACAAAAGCATTCATTTAGGGTCTCAGAATTACAGTTGAGGGAGCACAGGTTTAGGTAGCAACCTAAACTGTGTCCCACTAGGGAGCAAAAGTCAGGGTTTTGTTTTGTTTTTTTTAACACAAAAGGGAATGCTTGTACATGTTGTTTACAAAGAATTTTGATTGGTGTTTGTAGCAGAAAATTAATCTTGGCTAAACATAATTGGTTGCTAAAACTATCACTAAGCAAAAGCCTGTTACTGTAGCAAGTTGCAGATGTTCCTACAGAGTCCTTGGAATGTTTGGCCCAGTTCAGAAGTTCATGTCTTCACCCAGTGAAGACATGCATAAAGCCCACCTCCCCTCAGCTCCATTTTAAAACCCCCTGACATAAGTGACTTCGTTTTATTTCACGTTTCACAATATCTGGAGGGTGGAAATAATATATAGTGGTGTGCACTACTCCAATCTCTTTCCAAATCCATGTTCAGTGAGTTTATGTTGGTAGCTTAAAATTGGTCATGATAGGAGTTATTTACCTTGGAAATCAGTAAGTGCTATAAATCAGGGTTGATTTAGTGTTCAAGTTGAAAGACTTTTCAGTTTAATTAAAAATTTATATGAGGGTGAGAAGAAGTTTAACAATAAGCCACATATCAGATTTAATGGCAATAAATCTACTGGGAAAAGAGCAGATTGAGACGCAGCTCCCTTTGTCAAATCACGGCTGAATATGACTGCAGATTTAAAGTTAGAAAAAAAAATCAAGAAAGGCATTCTGAGAAAAACAATTGACTATATGGAATTACACTTATTTAAAATAAAGAGAATTGTAAATTTTTATTTTTAAGTTATGTGCTATGCATCCTTTATATTAGTAAAATCTATAATAAGCATATGTACATATATATATACATACTTTTTTTCAAAGAGCTGGTTGTTAAACATTTAATGGCACATTACTGTTTAGGGTCATATACTGAGAAGCTGATCTTTCTGTATTTATGGTCTCAGTACTGTAATGATTAAATCATTTAGACTATGATAGACATTTAGACGTAAAATGCATTTAGACTATGTTGTATACCTGAAACTAATACAATATTGTATGCTAACTGTACTTCAATTAAAAATAATAATAAAAATAAATAGAACACATTAAATACCTGGAAGGGCAAATCCACTCACTACTTTCTCCACCGCTGTCTATACCAGAAGAACTTTAATAAACTCTTTCCAACAATACCTTCCAACAATACACCAGTGATATCTCCTTTCATTCAACTCTTATTTCATATTCATTGTTAGGATCTTATCATTTGCTTCATATATACCCTATACATTTCTAGTATTCATAATTCTATATATTTTATATCTTTGGTTTTTATGTACTTCATACATGGGATTTTTATATTTTTTGAAATTACTTATCACATGAGCATGGAGTAATGTACAGAATTGTTGAATCACTATATTGTACACCAGAAACTAATATAATACTGTATGTTAATGACACATACATGGAAATAAAAATTACATGGAAATAAAAAAGTTATTTATCACAGATGTTATACCACGTTAGAATTATTATAAAACTCCTCCACAAAAAACTAAGTTTAAAAGAACAGTGTCGCAAACCAATTCCAACAGGATGATGGCTGGATCATTGTTCATTTTTTACTATCCTCCCAGGAATTCTCAAGAAACTGGTTATGGTTATTTCTTTAAAATTCCTTTCATATAGGAAGAAAAGTATGAGTTGTTAGAAGTGGAGTTCTAGAATGCCAACCAATATTCATAATACCAATTAAAGCATGAATGCTTTGCCTGCACCAGGAATGGTCATATACAAATAGGTATAAATAAGCCATCTCTAATATTCACCCTTTCTATACTGTAGAATATGAAAATAACATTAGCCCTACAAATGTACTAGCACTTGAATTTCTTGTATTTTTCTTCTACTTAACATGTTTCCCTCTTGGCTATGACTAAAAGGCAGCACAAAGCCAAATTTTATGTCTGAACAGTTTCTTAGTTAAGATGCACACACTATTTTACATTCTCCTTCCCTCCCTCTTTTGGTAATTTTTAATGCACTAGTAATGCATGAATATCTACTGATTTAAAAATTCAAACAAAAATATTTTGGGAACAAAGTAGACACACTTCCCTTCCTTCTTTAATGTCTGGCTATGTCTAATTTTAAATTAAACTTTTTATTTTGAGATAAATATAGTTTCACATAAAGTTGTAAGAGATAGTTCAGAGAGATCTTGTGTATCACTCAGTTCCTCCACCATCATCCCCCATGGTAACTTCTTGGTAACTATAGTACAAGATCCCAAGCAGGGTACTGAAATTGAAACAAAGTACAGACAGTTTCCACCAACACAAGAACTCCTTATGCTGCCCTCTTACAGCACATCCACTTCCCTCCTGCTTCCACCCATTCCTTAACCCCTGACAACCATTAGTCCAATCTCCAGGTCTATAATTTTGGAATTTCAAGAATGTTATATTAATTGATTCATGCAGTGTGTAAACTTTTGGATTGGCTTTTCTCACTCAGCATAATTCTCTGGAGATTCATCCAAGGTATTGCATATATCACTGGTTTTCTCTTATTGCTGAGTGGTATGCCATGGTGTAGACGTGCCAGTTTCTTACCATTCACCCACTTAAGGATATCTGGGTTGTTTCCATTTGGGGGTTATTATGAATAAAGCTGCTATAAACATTTGTGTACAGGTTTTTGTGTGAACATAAGTCTTCATTTCTCTGGGAGAAATGCCCTGAAGTACAAGTGTTGGATAGTATGATAGTTGCATGGTTAGTTTTTTGGGGTTTTTTTGGTTTTTTTTTTTTACCAGAATGGTTATACCATTTTACATTCCCACCAGCAATGCATGAGTAATCCAATTTCTCCACATCGTCACCAGCATTCAGTGTGCCAGAATTTTTTATTTTAGCCATTCTGAAGGGCAATATAGTACTATGGTATTGTGATTTTAATTTGCATTTCTCTGATGGATACTGATGTTGAACATCTTTTCATATGACGGTGCTTATCTGCCATCTGCCACATTGGTGAAATGTTTCTTCATGTCTTTTACCCATGTTCTAATTTAACTATTTGCTTTCTTTACTGTCTTGTTTTGAGAATTCTTTATGTATGCTAGATACTAGTCCTTTGTCAGAGATGTGGTTTACAAAATCAATTCTCCCAATCTGTTGGCTTGTCTTTTGTTTTGGCAACTATAGCAAAAGCCCACAGTAAGTGGAAATCCAAAAAGTTCTATTACATAAAATGCACAGTTGTGAATTATAAGATTAATGCAAATCAGTAAATTTCATGTCAGCCTTCCAGTACTGGGGGCAGGGCGGGGGGAGCTGGAGGTGGGGAAAGAAAAATGTATTTTCATTTATTAGACATGTAGGAAACAAAATGATTACTGCAAAAAACAACATGCACTCTACCCTGAAATGAGAAAGTTCCAAGTGAAAGGAGTCACTTCCTACCTCATCCCTTCAAAAAAATAAAAATGTCTGCCCTTCAGCCACCAACTTCTAAAAACAGTATGTGGGTAGAGCACCAGGAACATTTGCCAATCACATTATACCCAAAGAACCATTTTGTAGGATTTCGTATTTTTTCTGTTCTTTTGTTATAAGCCACCTCAAAACATCTTTTTTTTTTTTTTAAAGATTTTATTTATTTATTTGAGACAGAGAGAATGAGATACAGAGAGCATGAGAGGGAGGAGGGTCAGAGGGAGAAGCAGACTCCCTGCCGAGCAGGGAGCCCGATGCGGGACTCGATCCCGGGACTCCAGGATCATGACCTGAGCCGAAGGCAGTCGCTTAACCAACTGAGCCACCCAGGCGCCCTCAAAATATCTTATAAATAGTCCAGGTAGACACGTCAGTACCACCAGAACTGCGTAACTCCATACTATGTGAACGCTGTCCCAGGAGCATAAACAGCATCACCAGGGTTTGTTGGTTCCATGTGTTAAGGTGTTGATTGGGCAAAATAGAGGCATCATTTTCATGGTGCCCTAAAAAAGGATCAGTATGTGGTAAGAGAACCGAGTACTAGTCCTGTCCCTGTAACTGATCTGGGGGAAGCCATTTAAACCACAGAGGACTTGCTTTCGATGCCAATGAAATTAGGAATTTGGATTAATCAATAACATGGCTCCTAAGGTTTCTTCCAGGTCCTAATTCTATTATTTCCATTAGAAAAGTATGAGAATTTCACTTAAAAGGTATGATTTGAGAAAACATCACGCAAACGCAAACTGATGGGCCTTCTACAAAATATGTAAGCAGTACTCTTCAAAAAGTGTATCATGAAAGTCAAAGAAAGCTCAGGGAACTGTCACAGCTTGAAGGAGACTAAAGAGACATGATAATTAAATGCAATGTAGGATCCAGGATTAAATCCTGGAATAGAAAATGGACATTAGTGGAAAAATTGGGGAAACCTAAATAAAGTCTGTAGTTAATTAAAAAGTATGATTGATGGGTAAAAGTTTTAATAGGACAGTTTGCAAGATAAAGGTTCTGGAGCCATTAATAAAATTATTTTTTCAAAAAGAGGCCAACCTTCTTTTTAAGTGTGAAAATGCATATTTAAATAATCTTAAAATGATGCAGCTTTTGAGTAATTTATTCCATGTTTTGGGTTTCTTCGATATGCCTAATTATGTCAATGGAAGGTTACATTATACTCTTAATATTCTTCTGGCCACACAGTCATCTTCTAGGAGATTCTACAAGTATACAATTATTTGTCAAATGCAGGAATGTGGTTTATGAGAACTTGAGTTAGGCAAGCAAACAAAGCAACCCCACAACTTCACCTTTAAGAACAAAAATCATATAATTCTGTGCTAAATGGCATCAAAGATGCCATTTAATTTTATTTTTAATTTTATCTCAAATTAGCATTTGTTACATAATTTGGGCAGTTAACATCATCTCAAGGATGAGCACCCCTTAGAGTTTTTAATGAATTACTGAAAAATGTTTAAACAGACTGACATGAGTTTAAATGCTAGACCCCTCTTCATTATAGAATTTACCCCCACAGAGTTCTAAAAAATGAACTCTTATGACCCTATCATTTAATAAGCTTACAGCTTGGATTGGCCCCTTTCCATGGTAGGTTGCTAACCTCAATCCTCTATCCTAAGCCTTGTGTGGCCCCATTCCTCTTATTTGCTCGAAGGTGGGTGTGGAATCTGAGTAGTTGCAAGATGATAAATTTTGGCAATAGGCTCAAACTATTTCTTCCCTTCTTTCTGGTCATCAAATGCAAAGGATAACTTGGCCTTGGTATTCTGTGTTCTCCATAGGATTTGCGGGATACCTCTCTGAGGTTTTCCCAGACCTATTACTGTCGTTATTTGTTGTTCATGGGTAATACCACTAGATGATGCACTTTTCATGTTTGGTATTAAGACCTGCAAACCAAATCTCTTTCAATGCTTAAAAGACTTCTAATCTATTTTAATAGAGCTGTTTCTATGTTTAAAATATAAAAACTATTCATGTCTAAACAGAGTTATGTAATTACATAACATTTAAAAAACAAAACCAAGGTTTGGGAGGACATGTCTTGAGAGCAAGACAATTGTAGCCACAAGGTTTGGGTGGGAGACATTTTACAATGGAAACAGTTTATCTTTTTAAAAAAGAGCCCTTTGAGGGGCACCTGGGTGGCTCAGTCAGTTAAGCATCTGACCCTTGATTTCAGCTCATGTCATAATCTCAGGGTGGTGAGATGGAGCCCCACGTCAGGCTCTGTGTTCATCGGAGAATCTGCTTGCGATGCTCCCTCTCCCTCTCCCTCTGCCCCTCCCCCTGCTTAAGTGTGTACTCTCTCTCTAAATAAATAAAATCTTTTTTAATTTAAAAAAGACCCCTTGATTAATAAAGCCATTTCTGGTAGAACATCTTCCAATTAGAGATCCTCCTAAGCAGATCCTTGCTCTCTCTGAAACTCTGTTCTTGCTTCCACTGTAGAACATCAGCCTTGTCTGTGAAGCATTCCCAGAATCTAAAAAGAGGTGGTGACCTCTGATTATCCACTGATGCTTCAGTGGTTGCCTAACCATAGCTTACTGAAATAGCAGTGGCTGTGAATCCAGAAAATCTGGTCTGAATAGCTTATCTAGCATTAATAATTATAATAATGACAGCTAGCATTTATCTAGCACTTAGAGAGTTTTGTCAGACACTGTTCAAAGTGCTTGTTGTACTATTTTCTTTAATCTTGACAACAATCTTGAAAATCAGGTATTCCTATTATCCTCCCCCTTTTACAGAAGAGGAAATTTAGGCACAGAAAGGTTAAATTACTTGCCCAAAATAGTACAGTGGAAGGGCTACCCCACATTCAGCTACTATGAATACTACTCATACCCTTCCTTGTGAGGTCACTTTCCCCAAGTAATTAAATTCCCAGTCTGTTTGCCTTTTGACTAGATGGCCTCAGAATTAATGCCTGTACCATCTACTTCACAGACTTGTTGGAAAGATCAAATATGATGGCAAAGCAATGTGTCTGGGTTTTTTTTTTCTTCTTTGGGGCTGTTACAAAAATACTGAATACAGAATATATAACATATGTGGCAAGATCTTGACTATTTGGGTGGAAACTAAGTGCCTTGTAGAGCCAAACGAACACTGAAAACAGGAAGCTAAGGATTCTTCAGTCCTTTTGTCCCCTTCCCCCTTTCCATCCAGTCAGGCCCAGAGCTCCCACTGCATGGCAATCCACTGCCATTTCCTGGTTGGCCTCACACTGATGCCTCTCTTCTGTATAACAGATCTAATTTTAAAATGCAGATCCTCCAATGGATGATCTGGGTTCTCAGTCAACTCTTTTCACGAGCAAAGAAACCAGACTTCCTTTGAACACTTTTTAAAGAAAACACACATAGAACATAATACAAGTGTTCAAACAAACACAACAGAGCGTCTTTCTGCTCTGCCTCTTTGCGTCTTCTCTCCATGTCTGTTTCTCTTTTTCCTTCTGTCTGCCCTGTTGTTGGTATGACACCCTCTCCATCTGGTTGCCTTCTCATTCTCTAAAATCTCCTCCCTTTGTCATCCGCACCCACCCCCACCCCACGCTCTTAGTTTACTATGTTAGAATATTGAACCAACATTTTATCTATTATTTACTCTCCTTCAGAATAGGGTTTTCCTTAGTTGAGGAGAATAGTGAAATATTCTAAATATCCATTTTCAAAAAGAATTCCAAAATACCTTAGGTTGTCAATGATTTATTTAGCCCTGGATCCTGATTTATTGGGCCCATTCCCGCAATATTTGGGGAAGGGGGGGCCAGGAAAGTAGTCCGTCAAAGAGGCATCTTGGACATTATCTCTTCCCACATGAGGCCTGCCAAAGCCCCTTCCCTTTCAGGGCAAAGCATCTGGGTCTGAACTCTGCCAGACGATAGGCAAAAAATTGTTCTCCACAAACGTCTTTGATTTTGCATACATCAACAGAGCCTCCCTCGGGCTTGGAGAATCAGGCTGAGAGGCTCATGATGTCTGTAACCTGTGATTCCTTCAGGATCTGAACAGAAGCTAAAGGGCCCATATGCAGTAACTTAACTTGAAGGTAGATTGTGCATAAACATCTGAGAGCAGAAGTCAGCCCTGCAATGGTATGTGAATTAATGAAGGCAAATTAGCCTGGGATTTGTGTTTGTTGTGTAGGAAGGTGATGGCAGAGTAAATCTTCCATATTTAAGTATATTTTATGTTAATTGCATAAAGTAGCATAGATTTGTTGCTTTAAATCTCATCCACAGGGAGCTAGAATTGGGCTTGTTGATTTCTTTTATTAGCCACTAAAATGACTCCATTCCTTGTTTGTATTTACTAGAGAAGCACAGCTCTATTTCAGAATTGCTTTACAACTTTAAGTGTTTTAAGAAACTTCTTTTTAATACCATCCAGTTAATTGTACCGTGAGAGCTCCTAAGTGGGACATTATATCTATCAGTCTTAAGTGCTGCTGCGGATATAATAGCTTCGGTCATATTATTATAATCTCTTTTATTTAGAGCACTTGGAAAGCTAAAAATTAAATATGCCTCAATCTGCTATCATTCTATTACTTACCTTAGTGCTAAGTAAATACTAATGAAACGCTATCACCTCGGATTCAATTATATTCTGAATTCTTTCATGATGGAATACAAGTTCATTGGAGATAGACATCTTTCTTTGTTTCCCCTCTCTCTACGCAGTTAAAAATGTTTTCTCTATAATGGCAAGTTTCTGTGTGCACTGATTTTTTGAACTCAATTTGTGCACTTAATCGGGGAAAGAAATAAAATGGAGAAAGGGGAAATGGTGGAATTACATCCATGTGCTAAATCCGAATGCATTTAACATATCAAGGCCAGAATCTAAGTTCTTAGAGAGGCAGGGCCATGTAAAGCTAGATATTCCCCAAGGGGGAGCAGCCCCTCGCTACTCTAGATGTAGTCCACCAATTAGCATGTTTACACCTACAAGCTTGTCAGCAACATAAAAGCTCAGGCCCCAACCCAGGCTGCCCTAGTAACATCTGCACCTTAACCAGACCCTGCAGGACCTCTACGTATCCTATGTACTTGCAAGTCTGAGAAGCCTCGTCTACCTGGCCCAGAGCCTCCAGGGAGAAGATGGAAAAGTCCACACTGATTAGCCTCAGGAATTAACTAGGAATATTCTAGTCATTCCCCTCAGCAGACAATGGTGCTACAGAGATAATGGAAAGTAAAAAGCGGCAACACTTTAAAAATCAAATCAGCCATTGAAATCTGGTGGTGGGAGAGGTAGAGACAGGGAAGCAGGAAAGTGTCACACACTTAAGTCCAACCAACTGTTGAAAGAAAAAGCTCTTGTTGAAACTCTTACCCTCCTCTCTGCATGATGTTATTAGATTTGATTTCCTTTCATCTAGAGAAGGACAAATTGGAAAAAAAAAAAAAAATGACCTAAATTCAGTATTCCATCCAGATGCTTTCAATTTGGCAGGCGGGAAGCAAGTTTTGCATAGAGACTGAGCTCACTGAAAGGGATTAGAATTTTGAGTTGGAAATTCCAAAGGCATTTTAAAGTCAAGCAACTGCTTAGGAAAAATATAAATACAAGTGACCTTGATACAATTCTGCAATGATATTCACATCTCAGAGCCATCTTGGAATAAGCTCCTCAGGGTACCTTTGTCACTCGTCTTCCTGGCATTGAGTTCAAAACAACAGATTCATGCTACGTTTCCCTCAGACAAGCGACCAAAAGTGGGAAGTGTAGTAGGATCCGGACCACATCTAATTTAGGAGGAGAAGCCGGTCGCAGAAAACTCCTACAGTACAGGGAGGTCATAACGTAAACAGGCCACCGCCACCACAAAGGCTGTGTTTACCCAGCTAACGGTGTCTCAGAATTGGCTTCCTCTGAGTCTGATACAGTCCTGGCCTTCACACTTGACAGCCATCCATGACAGTGACGTGGGCAGCAACACCAGCCTTCCCTGAAAGGTAATCTGCAGGGTCAGACTGCCTCTGGCCTCAGAGTAAGTTTGAGATTTTTGACAGCCCTTGACCATATAGTCTATTATTGCATTAGCTGTTTTGCTGAATTTCCTCTTTCCTTAGCCATTTGTGTTTTTCTCATGTTTTGCCACTTCTTTCAGTAAGTAATGATATCTTAGATACCACCAGCTGCTAACATCAGACAATATTTAAATGTTTTTCAGTTTTTTCAAATAATTTATTGATTTAGGAGTAAATACATCTTTCAATATTTTTTAATCAAAATTATTTAAAGTATCTCAGGTAGTAAGTGCTACCAAGATGCAGGACATTGTTACTTATATTTTTTCCACTAAGATACACAAATGAGTTTTTTAATTCTAAAAGAAAAACAGCAATTTTGTCATTTCATGAAAAGGTAAATTTGAACCACAGCATATACGGATTTTATAAAAATTACACAAGTGCCTATACAAGTAGGGGATTTGAATTTACTATTAATTGGGAAAATGTTCTAGTTTCTTTAATGACTATTCCATCTCAAATAGTAATATACAAAAGTAATGACCTCATTCAAAATTAGATCAAAATGATTACTAATTATAGAAAAATAGTTAAGCATGGTATATTAGCTTCCTAGGCTGCCATAACAAACTGGATGCCTTAAAACAACAGAAATTTATTGTCTCACAATTCTGGAAGCCAAAAGTCCAAATAAGGCCACATTCACAGGTACCAGGGGTTAGGACTTCAGCATATTTTTTGGAGGGAGACAAAATTCAACCCATAAATGTGGCTAGCATTTCTGTGACGGAATATAGCCTCTAAATCATAAAATCATAGTTTTATTCTCTCTCTCTGCTCCAAAAATTGTAACTTCTTTCCACATGCCTTCACAAAACAAAGGAACGGTTAGAAATCAAGCAACAGTTGCTAACGTAATGTGTCCAACAAGTATTTGATAAAGGTTCTCTTAGAAAAGAGAAAAGGGCATCCAAAGCACGTCAGGGATGGCTGTGCCAATGATAGGAGCTGATGACTTAAGATCCTTGAGATCTCATTTCCCTGGGTGACACAGGGTTTAAGAAAACAATGATAAGTTCAAAAGATTCATCAAGGGGAAGAGATAGAAGACTACCTAAAGTTACTTACTCCATAAATAATTTAGCATGACAAATCTCTGATACCAGTTGAATGTTCAGAAAACATAATTCACACTAAGTCATGATGTACCATTCATCATGTAACATATTATAGTAAATGGCTTTTTGTTGTTACAGTATTTAAATATGTGACTTTCTTCCCCAGACTTTGAATATTCCCACCTTCCCCTTGTAGTACTACTTAAGGACTCTTTCCATTGGCTCTTCCCCTGTGTGAGCTTTTTCTCTACCCTGTAGGCACTCATAGGCACCCTCACAGGAACCTCTCAGCACTAGTCCTGCTTGCTAGCTTCCTCTCATCTCAACCTCTGCTCCCTACTCCTATCCTAGTATCTTTGATACACACCCATGCTTCTCAAACTTGAACGTGGGATCTTGTTAAAATGCAGATTCTGATTCAGTATGTCTGGCAAGGGTCTGCCATCCTGCATTCCTAACAAGCCCCTGGGTGATGACCAAGCCACTGGCCCATGGACCCCCACAGCAAGGCTGTACACCCTGATGGACGGCCCTCCAAGGCCTTCACTATAAGTCCTACCACCATCCCCAGTTGGGCCTCCCTTCTCCCTCAAGGGCTCATACTTCAAAATGATCTCCCACCACTACTACCCACCTCCTCTCATCAGCTCCTGTCGCCTTAAGCACATCTCAAGTACTCAAATGAATAAAATAATCCTACTAAAGAATGAATGGATGATGCACTCTCCCTACAGCCCCTCCCCTCCCCACCCTCTCAGAGGTTTTCCTTGGCAGTTTGTGTGAATATCTAAATCAAGTAGTTTTCACTTGAAGTATAAACACTGGTACATTTTTCTGGGAAGGGGAGTCAAGATTGTTTATCAGACTTTCAAAGAATTCCCTAATCCCTTTACTTTAAGTAGTAAAATATCAGGTACTGTCAATAAACCTATTTGGAAGGGCAATAGAGCGGTAAGGGTGGAGGGGCCTCCTCTTGAAGCACACAACTTGGCCTTCTCCCTTTCACTTTGTGAAGCTATTCACGGGAAAGGAAGAGACAGCGGAGCTGGGGACTGCAGTGAGTTTCCTATTCACGTTCCCTCAAACTCAGGCAACGAGTTACTTTGGGTTCTGCTTCCTTGTATTCACAGAGAATTCCAATCTGGAGGCTGGAGCACAGCACCCAGCCCTTAGTGAAACTTGAAGGTGAGATACGGTATGGAAGGAAGGAGCCGTGTCCTCACTGCATCCACCTGGAGCTAAGATTCCAGGGCCCAGGAAGTCCAAACTCCCAAATCGGGGAGAAGGCAAAAGGACCCTGGACCACTGGGAAAATAAGTGTCTCTGCCAAAGGAAAGAGAATCGTGGGTCTTCCGAAGGGCCTGGAAGTGTAACCTCTGCCTCCTCTAAGCACACTGGGCCCTGGAAATGCCTTGTTTAGCTACACATTAAATGAGATAACATATGTAAAGCACCCAGCATGGAGCCCAGCAGATATTAGGAATTCAATAAATATTAGTTCCCTTCCCTATTAAAAGTAATACCAGCTACGCTGTTTCTGTGATTTGCTTGCCATTATTACCATAGAGCACAGCGAGAGGCATGCGTAATTAAATATGTACCACTCTGGCAATTTCGTTTTTTTAATTTTATTGATGACATCATTATATGCTTTATATAAGCTCAGAGTTTTCTGCTTATGCAGCATGGTCAACTATTCCTAACTTTCAAAAAAAAAAAATGCAAAGGAACATCTGAGGGAAGAACAGTTTAGTGGTTTAACAAGGTAAAAAATAAGTTTAACATCTTCCTGAAGTGTGAAGTATCACTTTCCTCATTGTTCTTCCTGTGCTAACCCAGTTGCACCCCTCAACGCTGATACCCCCCCCACCAACACCCCCTCCCTCTGTCCTCATTACACTGCAGCAAAGACCAGGCAATCCCCTTCCATGTGTGTTCTGGATGCTTCGATTCATACGCTGTTCAACCCTAGCAGTTTGGGAACACCAGCCAGGGCACAGCGTGCCACAGGAGCTGACAGTTACCCGTCAAAACTATCCTCACTTGGGTCCGTGATCAAAACACTGGTGGAGAATGAATGTGGGCGGTCACTTGACACCACATGGGAGCTGAAAGCCACCACACCCATTTACCAGTATCTGGGACTAGGAGGAAATATCAGCATCAGAGTGAAAAATAGCCAGAGCCCTCCAATTTGCAAGCAGACATTAATGAACCAGGCACAGAGCTGAAGTTGAAGTCGAGGTTGAGGGGAAAGCAGCTGGAACCTCCATCACGGGCTGGATGTGAATTATTCTTACTAAAACGTCTATGGAACCACTGAACCTATTTAGAAAAATCTCAACAGTATTTACCACTGTAGCACACTAATTCTGATTTGTAACTAACTTGAGGAAATGATAATATCCACAAATGGGATCAATCATTTCAAAATAAGCCTTGTCGTAGAAGAAAACATCAATTCCAAAGTAAATCCTAGAGAAGATTTTGTCAGGATGCTCGCTGGCCTGGCTGCCCAAAACATCACCTGGTATTTTTTAAAATTGAAACTGAAAATAGGGTCATTGTCAACAGGCTCTGGCACTCATTACTCTCCACATGTATACTCCTACAGCTACCAAAAAGCAAGGCATAAAAAGCAAAGAAAAGCACCAAATCTATTAACTGTACTCATCCTCTAGCCTTCGGGCTTCTCTCAACCATAACTTTGCATCTGATAATTACAACTGCCATCTTCCTACAAAGAATGGCACCATCCCCACTTTCTAACTGTGTGGACCTTTTGCTAGTAACGCACATTATTTCCCATCATAATGAAGAAAATAAAACAGAAATGGCAATAAGAACCCTGGATCGTTTAGTTACCAGGTTTGCAAGACTGAATTGACATTAGATTTCCAAAGCAATTTTTAAATTTTCATATTTTGGAAATAAAACGATTCTTAATGTTCAGAGAGAATTAATGGCTTGGAATTTTGTCATCAACTCAGGTGAATTTTAATGGCTCATTTTAAAAATTAATATTGAAATGAAACAAGAAGTTTGAACAGCACAGTAGATCAAAGCACCAAAAAAACAAATGGAAGGTGATGTTTGTGAGTGCGAAGTCAATAAAAACTATCCTCATTCTAATTCTACAGAAAATCTCAGTAACCCACCCACATACATGAGGATCTGCCCTAAAAAGCAGGTGTACTCATCACCTAAACAATACAAAGCTGAATAAAGACATATTCCCTAGGAACAGCAAGCAGTTCTTTTCACCGTTTGAAGAGTAATGAATCACTTTTTGAAATAAATACAAATACAAGATTTACAACACGTAAACAACCCTGAGAGTGATTGTCTACCCATCTTTTTACAAAAAAAAAAAAAAAAAAATTCTACCCTAGTTATCTCACAAATGTTCAAACTTATTATCTAACATTTAACAATAGAAACTTACTATTTATTTAAATGCTGCATCATAGTATATTTCTTAAAAATTAGTATTCATAAATCTTTCCATGACATGATGTTCCAGTCATGCAAAGTTACAGAATATGTAGCTCATGACATCACCACCATCTCTATCAAGGCCGTCTTGTTATGACTCTACCTTCTGCAGGTCATCTTAGTAATAAAGGTGCTCAAAACAATCGAGGGGGTGGGAGAGAGGATTAACTCTATGAAAATCTTGAACTATTCTTCCCACAACTTGAGGACAGTTTTCCATGAGACAGATATAATTCCTGCTAGTAAAGTTTTGGTCTGAGATAACCAAAACTGGTTTCCTCAAGCTAGTTTTAAGGAAATGGGGAAAATGAGTGAGTGCATGGTTACAGAGGTATCTCACAGAATCCAAAGGCAGGAGGTTCAGCTCAGCCTCCCAAGGGACAGGAACTGGGAAGAGAGAGGTCTTGTGCCTTCCTTGTGTCTCTCTTCTCTGCCATTCTTCCTTTGCACAGCCTCTGCAGGACACAGCATCCCATCCATCCCTGTACATCCCAGGTCCACATTCCCAAGAAAGAGAAGCCGTATGGCCCACCTTGACTCAAGATGTCCACCCTGTTCTAAACAGTTTCAGCCTGGGAGAGGGACATAGTCTTTTGTTATGAACAAGGCCGCAGGAAGGTCCCAGGCTTTGGGACCCAGGAGCAGTTCTTAAACAAGACAGACATATGCTACACAGGGACCCCAAAAGGCATCTGGGACAGTCTCTAATAAGAGGCTCCATTCATAGTGGTGAGTCTGCCATTTGGGAGACATACTGCTAAGACACCCCCTTCAGATTCTACTGGTAGAATTATGTGCAAATTATTTCACTGGAAAATATGTTTCATATTTTTTCTATAATTGGAGAGACTTTTGTGGCATAATTTTCCTTCCTCTCCTCGTGAGAATCTGACAATTTCTACATAGTCACAGTGAAGAAGCATGTTTGGGGTATTTTGGTCTGTTTTTCCCAAAAAATGTATCAAGAATAGAGTGTCTTTTTGACAAGCCAGGTAGAACTTTACATCTCATCTACAAGTGTCCATTTTCTCCTATCCACCAAATATAGGATTTGCAACTTCAATACCTTTAGGGAAATCACCACTCCTGACTAAGTAATATGAAATCCGCAGTTGGACAGATTAATTGCCCGCCCCCCAAAAAAAACCTCAGGAAAAGATGCAAGCAATTATGAGAAAAGGCTTTATAGTTTGCACCGCAGGAGTGTTGTCTTTTCTACTTTTGGAAAGAAACTTTCATTGAGCACCTGTTTTGTTTCACACACTATGCTTCGCATGTTGCAGACAGGAGATGATTTAATCCTTAGGGCAACCCTACAACTCTATAGATTGGAAAAACTCTCTGAGCCTCAGAAAGATGAAATAATTTGGAAAAAAAAAAAAAACCCACAGAGATAAATGTAAACCCGATTCTGCCTGATCCCACAGTCCATGGTGTTCCTCCCACTAGTACTAATAACTAGTATTTATTTAGGACTTACAGTGTACCAAGGCCTTTCCCTTACTTCACTTACAATGACTTAGGCAGTAGATTTATAAACTAGCTACCATCAGCTCTGTTTCGTACGTGTGGCCAGGGAAACACAAAAAGGTTTAGTGTTTGCCCAAATTCATACAGCCTGTAAATGGCAGAGCTGAGATTAGAACCCAGGTGATCCGGCTGCACGTCACGTCCAGTTGCCTCCTCTGGAGAATCCGATCCTGTAGATAGCACATGGCTCTTCTTACTGATTGCTCTCATTATTAAGTCGATATGCCTTAACTGTGTCTGTGAGACCAGCCATGACTACATCACAAGTTCAAAGTAAAATAGAGTTAAAATTGCATAGCTTGCCTTTTCACTGCGTGCGTGGAGAACGGAAATGACAACCTTGGTAACCAGGATTCTCCCATCCTTATTTCACCCTAAAACAGCTCTTTTTCCTTATAATCCCTAAAGATTCAAGACATCAAGACATACTAAAGGTGTTACGGGTGAGGGAAATCTCTTCACTTCTGTGTACAGGGGTGCATGTGCGTGCACATGTGTATGTGTGTGTGTGTGTGTGTGTGTGTTTGGGGAGGAGGAGAGCAAGGTATTAAAGAATATTGGTGACTCTCATCTAAAAACGTTCTTTTCCTTACCTCTCCTTTTAAAGATAAGCATATGTGGTGTCTCTGCCAGGAGACCTTAATACATGGCATTCCTCTAGCAGCTTTTTTTTCCCCTGCTTGCTCCATTAAAAGTCTTCCAATTTCAAATCACTACAGTGCAAGTGGTTTAGATAATGTACTGTCATCCGTACCTCATACATCGTGTCCAGGGGACTTGCCCTACAGTAAGCATCACTTCGATTGCAGTGAGCTGGCCACGAGCCATGACCTATGGGGGCCCCAGTGGCCATTTATTGTAAACTATAGCTTCTGGGTGATGCTAATGAAGTTCTTAAAGAAGCCACATTTGCATGACTTCACATTTTACCGTGTCTCCTTTAAAACTGCTAATAAAAGCCCGGCAAATGTGTTCTTTATTATTAATTTGTTACCCCATTTTCTTCAACTCTCTGTGCAGGGAAAACCACTTCCATGCATCCCGCTACACCGTATCCCTTCATGACCACCAAAAACCAAACACCTCCCCAGAAAAAATCGCAAAAACCTAATGTGGTAACTGCCTCCAAATTTGGAGCTTTATATACAAATTGTTTATGACATTTACAAAACTGGGAAGAAACTGCAATAGCACTGTGCTTCTGGAAAGATGAGGCCAATTTCAGAATCCAATTTTCAAAAGGAAATGCCATGTTTGTTTCATGTCAGCCTCCGCTTCAGACCAGAGGAAAAAAAACGAACAAAGCAAAAACCGTTGGTCTGGCTGGTTATTTCCAAGCAAAGCAGAGGGCAGATGGAAAGCCATTCAGTTGGCTGTGGCGCCTTGTCTTGTCTACCTCCAGTTGCTTTGGAAGCAGCTGAGCAAAGCTTAACCCCACTGAATGGGGATTCTCATTCTCTCTCTCTCTCTCTCTCTCATACACACACACACACACACACACACACACAATTTATTTAAATAGCAGTATTTTTAAAAATATAGGCTGGGCTGTCACACGGCCAGGTGGCCTGGCTGCGTTAGCAGTTCAGCTACACCAGACTGGCTGCCCAGTTTACCAAAGGTCCTGCCTCCCAACCGACCTGTAGTGACAACCCCGTACAGAGCCATGGGTGCACAGGATACCCTCAAGCCCAATGCAGTCTCTTGTTAAGGTGGAAAGATTTCCAGAAGGGAACACGTGGTACTTGTAGATTTAGAATCAAGCTTTGGAGTATGAATATACATATATTTTTACATATATATATATATATATATAAAATTAAAATCATCTCTGCTATTGCATGTTTGCATTTACATCTCCATATGTACATTATAGTTTCCAGCTACATCCATATATGTGGAATTAATGAATAAAAACATGTAGTCACAAACACACACACATAAATACACAGCAAACACAGAGAAGGATCTAGATACATTGCAGATCTCATATATGATATCAGGTATCAGATATCAGTGTATCTAGATACGGTGACGGTATCACATATCATATATAGTTCATAGAGATTCTGATAAAAAATTTGTATAGGAAAAAAATATATATCGACTTTTAAATGAATTTTTTTCCCCTATATTCAACTCTCTTCCCAAAGACTGTTTTTCTCATTGCTCCCTACTGTAAAACAACTTGAGTATTATATTACCTCTGTTGGTCTATACAATGTGCAAAAAGAACACAAGCACCAACCAGTCACATCTGTGTTTGCTTGCCTCTGCCAACTGTCTGCATATAAGTTCCACTCACTCCCCCTGCCTACTGCAGTAAATGCAGATCGTACATAGCAGAATGCCTAGAGCATGTGGGGAAAACAAGGCTCAGTTAGCTTGATGACTGTGGGGGTAACATCTTATCATCTCTGTACACAATATATTGTGTACATGGATGACTGTTGTCTACAACACGACTGGGCACTAGCTGTATCCAATCTATTTCTATGCTGTATTGTCATTGGTCAAAAATGGCCTTGTTCTCCCATTCCCTCCATTTTCCAACTGTAAAAGGAAAGGAACTGATAAGCCTAGCTCAATTTGTTCTGGCAATTATTACAAAATTCCTACTGTGAGGGAGGCCCTGCCCGTTGGTGCGGAATGACACGCAGCCATCCAGGGTCCAGACAAAAGGAGACCCTGCTTTTCTCCAAGTGTATTCAGCCATGTATAGACATATTGGCTGAGATGCCTGCCCATTCACATCTTAATGGGGAAAAGAGAGAGACAAGAACCTAGGGGGGGGGTGGAAACAGGAGAAGGAAAGATTATCAAGTGACACCAGATAACAAAACGTGAATTTGGCGAAGAGGAAGAAAGCAAACTATTTTGACCACAGGACAGTAAATCACTGATAAAATGTGGATATATATATGTTTTAGTACTATCCAGCTAAATTATGCTTTTATCACAGATAAAAGTTACTCTAATGATACTGAAATATGAAACTGAAGAAAGTTACGCCTGGAGGTTGGATTATGTGACTCTCGCTTCTACTATTCTCTCTCTCTCTCCCCCCGCTCTCTCTCTTGCACATTAATTCAACCAAATGAAACTTGGATGAAATACCACCAAGATGCATTCTAAAGTGTAATTCCTCTGAAACAAGTACGTAGTTTTATTAGAAAACCAAAGTGCCGGTCAAAAGGTGAAAAAAATAGATTATATTATGATGAAAAGAGGTCATTTAAGAAAAGGCTGAAAAAGCACTTCTTTTTGAAATGGCATATGGAGGTTTTTATAACACTGAAAAAAAGGTGACTTTTTCTTCATATTTGTCCTTATTCTCTGCTTATGAACAGAAAGAAAATGTTTGACGATAAGGTCACTTCAAATTCTAGGCCACGGCACATCTCTTCTCTGGAGCCGAATGCCCTCATCTTTCCCCCTTTCAACTATGTCTAATGATAATTGTTCTACCTGTCCAACACTCCTGTCTACTAGGAAAACAGTTGACAAGAAGGAATGTCAGAGTTGCATCTGTGACATCCCAGAAATCATTTCTCCCAGCAAAAGTCACTTATTTCAAAGGATAAGTAATGAAATGAGCAGGGGAAAATTAATTTTAAAATCCGTTATTAGTTGCTTCTCTTTAGTCATAATGGAAATAGGGGGGGAAATTACAGATTCAATAACATGCATTTTTTCCATTACGGAGAATGGCTAATTCAATGGATGAAGCATTAGAGAACTCAACTCCAGACAGAGAAACAAAAAGGAAAAGTTTAAGATATAAAATATACCATAAAATTGTTGGGAAACGTGAACTACAACCCCCAATGAAATTACCTCGTCTGGCAATTAAGAGCCCGTTTGCTGGAGCATTAATAGCCTCAAGCAAACTAAACAAACCCATTCCTGGCTGCCTGTAATGACAGATTTCTTAGGGAGTATTATTTAATTAACAATAATTTGAAAGAGCAGCTCAGCTGAGACACTGCTTGTACTTACTGGAAACCCTGAGCAATGGTAGTGGAAAAGATGTGCAATTTGTTCACCTTCCCATTATCTTTCGTTTCTGAAATGCATAAGTAGCTGATAGGTATCTGCCACTAGGTATTTTCAGCTGTCTGTGAGGCCAACACGTCCAAAGAACTTGAGCTCTTACTGTACCAGGCTGCTAATAGTCCTCTGCCGTTTGATTCTGTTAAGAAATCCCCCAGGGCCTCCAATGCTCAGGGACAGCATTCTTTGTCCTTCCCCCTTCTAGACAAGGGCAACTGCCAGCCCCCCTCCCCTGTGTACGCCAGGCTCCCTCCCACCCCCATACATCATTTGCCGCTAATCACCTAACATAAGTGATGCCTTTTGTTCTCCTTCCCTTCCCAAGTAGCTTTAGGTTGCATCAGCAACTTGGTGGCTGGCTGGGCCTTACTCCCCCGAGATGTCTTCCAACCCCATGGCACTGGCAGAGGGGTAAAGAAAGCTTTAGCCGGAGCAGCCTTCTCCCCTCAAAGTTACTGGACTAAATTCCCTACCTCCAGCAGCCTCCGTTGGAGCTGATTATAATTTAAGGACCAATTTCAAACTGGCAGAGGGAGGACCACTTTAAGTTGTTCTGACATACACTGGAAGCTGGCAGCTTGAAGTGAACTCCACAACTACAGTGACAAGCTCAGGAAAATGCAAATATAGTGCACTCCGTGGAAGAAGGAGAAAAGTAAGTTATAAAACTTTTCATGTCGTCTGTTATTTCCAGGACATAGCTTCACAAAATCTGGTTTAAAATTGGGCAATGACACATAAAGATTGTCTTGGGAAGTGCAAGTGTTGATTTAGTTCCTGTGGGAGCCAAACAAAGCTAGCTAAGACAGTAATTTTAAATTATTATTGGATGGCTGTTAATTGTACTCAAGAGTGTCCATTAAAATTCCTGCCAACAGAAAATCTTTATCTTGACTTGATTTGTGAGAAGCTTAGGAATGAACAGTCAGTGTAGAACATGGTTATTAAGCAAAACAAATTTCTGTTTGTGGCTTCTGAAAAGACAAATCTGAAATCCCAACCAGTTAGCTCATGCTTATGTTTGAGAGTAGATTAGGATAGGGTATGTGTAGAGCACCAGCATCCACAGTGGATTAAGATTGATTGCGGGAGCTAAAGATTTTTTCTTTGATTCTTTTGAGCCCACAGTAGCTTTCGCTCAAATAATATCAAAGGCATCTGATTAAACACACCTCCCAGCAGGATTTTATTGTAGGGCATGCTTTATTGTGTACAGTATAATCAGATTGATATCATATGGCATCAGCCAGTGAATGCCTTGTTTTGAAACAACTTGTGGAAATAGATTTTTATCCCTTTCTTTAATCCTAATTTGATACTATTAACCAATTCTATTATTTAAACTGACTATTAAGATTGGAATCAGTTTGATTTATCAGAATGTATTTCCCATTAATAAGGCTTTCTTTTTAGCCTCCCCGTTTAAGCTTCACTTACTTTTAGTACTTTGAAGAGAAACATTTACAAAATCTTTTTCCCTCATATGGATTAAAGCATGTGGATTGGTTCCCCTTAAACTATTCTTAGCCTTACAGTATAAGAACAAAACCTTGTAGAGTTTATATGTGTTTCTTTTAATGATTCTTTACTATATAAGAAAAAAAAATGAAAGGGACTATAAGAGAAAGAGCTAATAAATTAAATTTTGCAAAAGATACATAAGAGCATTTTCCATTCCAAAGAAACCCAATTCCTCTTACTGACATAGAAAAGAAATATACAGTAATTTTAACTGCTAATGCAGTTTCCACTAGTAACATTTGAACATCTTTGTGGTGCTGCTATATGGTATTTAAATATTAGAAAGTGCCAGCATAAAAGCAACGAACAGAGACACACAATTTTTCCAGACAGCAGAGCTAACAATCCTATCTTGCCACAAGTGTTACCTAAGATCAATCAGCAAGTTATTAAAAAAAAAAAAAAGTTTTTTCCTTTCTTTAACAGATCCTTTACAGCAAGCAAAAGTAGAAATAGCTAGTATCAAGCATCATCACCAACTGACTGCACTTTAGAGAAGGTTCTTTTCACTGTATGCTCATAAATTCAGCATTTCTTCTAGGCAAAAATGAGTGAAATGTTGTAAATGTTGTACTATGATGTAAAGTCAGCATTTGAAAAATCACTGATTTACGGGATTTGCAAAAAGCCATTCCCACGTTTGACAGACCTACTTGAGTTTGTGGAAGCTTCCTCCCACCCTTTAGTCTCCTGCTCCTGTCTTCCCCTGCTCAAAAAAGGGCAGATTTCTTAATTTCCATAAGCCATCTGTCCCACTTTATAAGCTTCACTGTCAGGAAATCTTTGTTTAAATCTCTTCCTCTACTGATTAAGGCCATGGTCCATGCCCCTGATCCCTAGGAGATGCCCGTCTTCAGTGAAGATGAATTTTTAAAATTTGGATGCCATTATCAAGCTACATTGACTTTTTCTTCTCTAGCCTTAAAGATATCCTTTCCTGGTGGCGCCTGGGTGGCTCAGTCATTGAACGTCTGCCTTTGGCTCAGGTCATGATCCCAGGGTCCTGGGATCGAGCCCCGCATCGGGCTCCCTGCTCAGCGGGAAGCCTGCTTCTCCCTCTCCCACTCCCCCTGCTTGTGTTCGCTCTCTCGCTGTGTTTCTCTCTGTCAAATAAATAAACAAAATCTTAAAAAAAAAAAAAAAAAGATATCCTTTCCTGGGCACCTGGCTGGCTCAGTCGGTCGAGCGTGCAACTCATGATCTCGGGGTTGTAAGTTCAAGCCCCACGTTGAGTGTAGAGGTTACTTAAAAATAAAAAAAAAAAAAATCTTTAAGGGTTGCCTGGGTGGCTCAGTCTTGGTTAAGCACCTGTCTTCAGCTCAGGTCATGATCTCAAGGTCCTGAGATCGAGTCCCGCGTTGGGCTCCCTGCTCAGGGGTGGGGTCTGCTTCTCCCTCTGCCTCTCACTGGTGCACGCGCTCTCTTCTCCCTCTCTAATAAATAAATAAATCTTTAAAAAAAAAATTTCCTTTCCTTGGACACTGTAGGTTTCATCTTTAGAGCCTTGAGGACTCCTCTGAACCTGATCCAAGCTTCCACCCTCACTTCGCAGCCCCCTTTGGGTTGCAGCTCTCAGAAACCAAGAAAGCTCTGGTGAGGAACCCAGTCCCACCTGGCAGATCCTCAGGATCCTACTCTTTTAATACTGCTGCTATACAAGTACCACAACTCTCACTGAAATGAGAATGTCATATTGCTGAACCATTGTTCACTTTTTGTTTAATTTTATTCTATTCCAAGTTTTATTAAATTCCTGCTTGCTGCTGACACTGTGCTAATTCTGAAGACACAGGGTGACAGTCGCTGCCCTCAGAGAATTCAAAGGGTAGTGGGGAAAGCAGACCATGTGGGCTGGCTGGTATGATGGACAGAGTGGCATGGGGGCACAGAAGACAGGCCTCGTAATTAACAAATGCTCCTGGAAGAGAGGTTGCCAAGCAAAGGGCCTAGAAAAAGCATTCCTGTTTGAACAAAAGCATGAAGGTGTTAAAATAAAGGGTCTGTAGTTTATTTTAATGGACCAAAAAATGTGAGAGGAGAAGGGACAGGAAATGCCTGGTAGGCAGGAGCCAGATCATGTAGGTCCCTGAGTACCTTGTCAAGGAGTTCAGATTTTATTAGTTAAGAAACGAAGAGCCAAAGAGCCGTTAAGAGACCTTTTAGCAGAGTGACCTGGTAAGATCTCTCTGGCTGACAAGAGAATAGATTAGAACAGGGACACCATTTAGGAAGCAGCTACAGTGGTGAAGGTGTGGAAGTTACTGGGGGAGTTGGAGACAGAAGGAATCTTCCATTAACTTCTGGATTCCTACTTTGATGGCTGGAAGTGCCATTTGTTCCATGGCTAGAGTAAGCAGAGCAAGAGACCCAACAGAGAAAACAATTAGGAGTCAAACTGGGAGGAAATGATATCCACTATGACCCACCAATCTTGTATTTGTTCAGTGAGCTCTCATTTCCAGATATCACTAGATTTTGTTTTATTCATTATTTCACTTTACTTTTGTTCCACTTTGGTAAAATCTCAATGCTTAGTGATCATGACCTTAAATATCCTTAAAATATGAATATTAAACACTTGATACAGAACTTACTCCTTTAAAAATACTACTTGTCACTGTACTAAAGTTGAAAATGATCCATTGATAACAATTCTCCAGTCACTCAGTAATAAAGAGTCAGAACCACATTTCTTTATTTGTTAAGCCTGAGCAGGAGTAATGATAAGTTGTGCAGGTATCGCTTATATAGATACACCCGTCCTTTACATACACCCATCTCTATCACAGCAAACATGGAAATTAGGCCAAACAGAACTTGCTCTCTATATATGGTTTGTTTGTTTTTTTTAAAGATTTATTTATTTATTTATGTGAGAGAGCGAGAATGAGAGAGAGAGTACATGAGAGGGGGGAGGGTCAGAGGGAGAAGCAGACTCCCCGCCGAGCAGGGAGCCCGATGTGGGACTCGATCCCGGGACTCCAGGATCATGACCTGAGCCGAAGGCAATCGCCTAACCAACTGAGCCACCCAGGCGCCCCTATATATGTTTTTTTTTTTAATCAAAGAATGACTATTCCCCATGCTCCCCAAATCCCCTTCCAAATACAAAAACTTGCCTTTGCTTATCTGAGATTACAAAAGCTCTTCCACACTGAACTCAGTGGCCCTGGAGAGCTTGACTGATGGGCCAGGTGCGACAAAGTGTATTTTCTAACGATGGTCACAATAATATGTGCCATCCCACAGGCTCTCCTGGAGCCTTGCCACTCCCCTTCGAGAGGTGGAGTCTAATTCCCTTCCCTTGAGTGTGTGGACTTGGAAGTGGCTCATAACCAACAGAATATGGCAGAAGGGAAGCTTGAGAGGATTCTGAGGTTGGGTCATAAAAGCTAATGCACTGTCTGCTTTGAGAATGGACGTGCTCACCTGGGAGCCCTGACCACGTACATAGTCCAAATGCTCTCATGGAAGCCACCATGCTGAGGAAGCCCAAATTAGTCCATGTGTAAATCGCATGTGAACGTACTAAATGAGACTATGTGAAGGAACAGAGACGCCCCAGGGGGCTCCGGCGGCACCAGACCCCTGCCGTCCCAGTCCAGCCACCATCTGACTGCAGATGCCTGAGAAACCCCATGCCAGAATCATCCAGCCAAAACGCATCCAAATTCCTGACCTACAGACACCACAAAAATTAATAAAATAATTGCTGTTTTAAGCTACTACATTTTGAGCTGATTTGTTTCATAGCAATAGCTAGCCAGAAAATAGGAATTAGCGCCAAATGATCCAGTACAAAGTCAGATATGGAGGATCAGTGGGTAAGTTCCCCTTACCTCACTGTGTGAGGCTACATTTGTGCCTCTTGATCCAGGCCTGAAGCTACTTGGTGACCATGATGCCAACATTAAACTGGATTCTGATGACCCTGAAGTAACTAGAAGATCCTAGAATGAGAACAGTTCTCACTCCTCATGACACCACTGGTCACTTCTGGAACCCATCATGGCTCCACTTCGCTAGTTTTAAACCAATTTGTTTAGCTTGGGCCACTTAGGAATCTCCTTTTTTATATATCCCTTGTTAACATGGTAAATGTCCTTAAGAAGAACATAAACTTAAGTATATGTTCAATGATTCTATTAGAATCATTAGAACCATCAAACTGGACTAGATTTTTGGGAAGCAAGGGGAGTCCATTCAGGGTTCAAATTAAGACATCACACATTTGCTTGAAAGGTGGTTCCATTACTGAGCCAGAAAACACTACCGAAGAACCATCAGGGAATAAACACAGCCCAGAAAAGTGAGGATATTGAACCAATCTCTGCCTCATGATTGTATCACTATGATATAATTAGAAGGAAGCTGCTGCTACAGGCTGCAGATCAAATAAGCACTCTTGTCACATGCACATGGCTGTCTGAGCATGGCTGGGCATGCTCTGTTGGGGACAGCTAAGAGTCAGTGGTATCAAGGAGGAGTAGAGAATATTGAATCTCAGGCTTAAAGGCAATGCCTTCTACAATTACCTTCTATAAAGGTAACTGGGATCTATAAATAATGGACAATACCAGCCCAGGATCAGCTAATTCTAACATAACTTGACTCACAGTATTAATTCATTTTGAGGTATTTCTGGAGTAGATTTCCCACTTTCTGATAAAACTGTGAAGTACATAAACTCTGTTTCTCCAATTGAAGCATATGTGGCAAAAATGTGTTAGAAGTTGACAATAAATGCTTTTTTTGAGAACAGCTTTAAAACCAATTCTCGACCTTCCCTCAAAGACAGAGCTGCATGATATTCCTTTGAAGGGGTATATCATAGTTTTTAAAATCACCTATTGTTGGAAATCTGGATTAATCTTGTCTTTTGCTACAGTAAGAATACCATAATAAATATAAATAGATTTAAATTCAAATAAAATATGTATCAAAATTATTTCCTTAGGACCAATTACATATTCATTTTAAAGACATGACACATACTGCAAAATTGCTTTCAAGAAAGCTTTTGTCAACCTACACTTCTATCTGAAGTATATGAAAATGTCTAGTTCCCCACATTCTCAGCAACATGGGTTAGCTTATTTTGTAATGTTTTCCAATTTAAGAGGCTAGAAATAACTCATTTTCTTCAGCTATTCGCAAAAGTAAAATGTTTGTCATATATTATAGGTCATTTTATTTCCTTTTTTATGAATTTCTCTTGTTGTCATTTGATCACCTTTTTTAACAATGAGCATAAAGACTCTTTAATATGGTCAGGGTTTTCTCATGTATGTTGCTTGATTTTTATACTAAAAATATAACAATTTCTAGTAATTATTTAGTTCAATCTATTAACATTATCCTTCACTACCTTGGATGGTACTTTGAGAAGGCTTCTTCAACCCAGTACTATAAAAACAATCTTCACCTATTATCTTCTCTTAGTTATTTTACTTTTTTAAAATGTTCTACTAACCTGCCTAGTTTGATTTTTCCCATTTGACTCTCCAATGAAATAAAGAGTGGTGGATGGTGGATGGTGAAGGACAGGATATAGTTTTTCCAACCACAGTTAACCAACTTACTGAAGAAGTCTGCCTTGCCAAATATATAACGTAGATTAAGATGGAGCTTCGTAAAGAGGATATAGAAATAAAGAAAAGGAGAACTAAGAGGAAGGCAGAGCCTAGCAATTTCACCTTGAAAAAGCTTCAGAACTTCTAGTGCCTAGAAGAGCAGAGTTCTGAAAAATCCTATACTTAAGGATTTCTACTTCCTTGATCCTATGAAAACATAATCAAAAGGTGCCAGAAATATAATAGTTACAAGTTTTGGCTGGGGGAGAAAGGTACTAACACATAAGTGGTAATAATGTAAATACTAATAACTTTAATTGTTATAAGATACATTCTGATCTCAGAAACACTTAAAAGTTTTTTTAAAGTCCTAAAAAAACACAAAATATATTCATTAGGTCTGTTTGGAGGCTTTCTTTTCTTTTTTTTTTTTTTAAATTAAGGCTGCTAATCAGACCTTTTTTTTTTTTTTAAAGATTTTATTTATATGACAGAGAGAGACAGCGAGAACAGGAACACAAGCAGGGGGAGTGCGACAGGGAGAAGCAGGCTTCCCGCTGAGCAGGGAGAGCCCGATGTGGGACTCGATCCCAGGACCCCGGGATCATGACCTGAGCCGAAGGCAGACGCTTAACGACTGAGCCACCCAGGCGCCCTGGAGGCTTTCTTTTCTATTTAGTTCCTCAATATTTATTTTGTTTATTTTAAAATGCTTTTAAATTTTAAATCAGTTTTTATTTTATTAAAAGTAAAATATATGCGTTGGTCAAAAGAAAACAAAACAAGACAGTACTGGAAAGCTTAAAAGAAAAAGCGGTTCCTTGCCCCACTCCAAAACCCAATCCCCAAAGGCAACCCCAGAAGTTCTTTCTCCAAGTACTTGCCCATGTGTTTTTAATCTGTAAAAAAGTATTTAACAGTTTGGATATTATTATTCTTTCTGCCTTCAGTCTTTTAATTTTATTTAATATTTTCTCATACTTAATATCCACCAATGTATTAAGAGGCATGTATAATCAGACAGTACAGAGGCAAAAAAGTCCAGAAAACAATGAGTTTTTACATGTGATAGTTTTGTTCTTGGACAGCAGATAAAATAAACCCTGATATGTCAGAAATGCTCTAGACTTTGGCATCATTTGTTGTAATATGAAGTTAAGGAATCCTTTGTAGAGATGCTAGGAAACCTTATGAGGGAATTGGGGTTTAAAAAATTACAGTGGTCTAAAATTCTGGGGTATTTTTTAGTTGTCTAGTTAAAGGGATATAACCATGAAGTTATCTCTGGTAGTTTAGCATTTTATCTCTTTAATTCAGGGGAAAGGGTATATACCTATTACTTTGACAGTCCCTTCTTTCTTGAATCTAGACCCTCTATTAGTCCAGTCTTCACCATATGACTATATTTTTTCTTTTTTTTTATTATGTTATGTTAATCCCCATACATTACATCATTAGTTTTTGATGTAGTGTTCCATGATTCACTGTTTGTGTATAACACCCAGTGCTCCACGCAGTACGTGCCTTCTTTAATACCCATCACCAGGCTAACCCATCCCCCACCCCCCTCCCCTCTAGAACCCTCAGTTTGTTTCTCAGAGTCCATAGTCTCTCATAGTTCGTCTCCCCCTCCGATTTCCCCCCCTTCATTCTTCCCTTCCTACTATCTTCTTCTTCTTCTTCTTCTTTTTTTTTTTTTAACATATAATGTATTATTTGTTTCAGAGGTACAGATCTGTGATTCAACAGTCTTGCACAATTCACAGCGCTCACCATAGCCCATACCCTCCCCAATGTCTATCACCCAGCCACCCCACCCCTCCCACCCCCCACCACTCCAGCAACCCTCAGTTTGTTTCCTGAGATTAAGAATTCCTCATATCAGTGAGGTCATATGATACATGTCTTTCTCTGATTGACTTATTTCGCTCAGCATAATACTCTCCAGTTCCATCCACGTCATTGCAAATGGCAAGATTTCATTCCTTTACATTTCCTTTTAAAATGTTTTTATTCTGTCTAGTTTGGTTATGAATAGAAGTCTATGATGAAAATTGCTCTACTGTCTTCTAGAACTCGGTATTACCATTGAGAAATTTCACATATTTTAGCAAAATGATAGAGGAAAATAAGAAAAAGATATGTGATCCTAGAGAAAGGAGATCCAGCACAGGGGACTCGTGAGGAGAAGCCCCAGAGTAACAGTTATATACTAGGCCTAGACACAGAAGCCAGGCCAGGGAGGGAGGGTCCTGGGGGAGGGGGCAGAAATGAAACTGGTATTAGAGGGTTTGAGAAATTCTTGCAGTATTTGGAAAAATTATCGATAAGCATGAAACAGATCTTTGGAACATTTGAAAAAAGTAACAGTGACACATACATAAAGAAGAGGACAAAAGAAAATACTAGGCAGTTGTTAATCCAGAAAAACAAAACTGTTCTAGAAAACAGGAATTAGACTCTTAACGTACAACTTTGCTTGATAGGAAACAACGTTCATTCATAAAACGGTAAATTTTGACTATTCTTTTA
Organism: Neomonachus schauinslandi; assembly: GCF_002201575.2. Classification (NCBI taxonomy): domain Eukaryota; kingdom Metazoa; phylum Chordata; class Mammalia; order Carnivora; family Phocidae; genus Neomonachus; species Neomonachus schauinslandi. The sequence continues at coordinate 14,690,378 of NC_058416.1, read as the reverse complement.
GCGAAAATTGAGAAAGAACTGTGTTAAGAGGGTAAGGGAGGGGAGAATGAGTGGGAATATGTTTAAAGAGAACTAAATCCTCAACTATCCTACTGGGAAATCAACTGCTAATATCTAAAATAGGTATTTCATGGGGCACCTGGGTGGCTCAGTCGGTTTAATGTCTGCCTTTGGCTCAGGTCACCGAGTCCCCCCATTGGGCTCCCTGTTCAACAGGGAGTCTGCTTCTCCCCCACCCCGCTCGTGATCTCTCTCTCTCACTCTCCTCTCAAATGAATAAATAAAATTTTTAAAAAACAATAAAATAAAAAAATAAAAACACATCGGCACGCAGTTAATATTTACTAAACACCTGGGATGTGTCAAATACCGCACTAGGTATCAAGTCTATAGGGATAAAAGACACTATCTGTGTCTTCAAGGAGCTTACAATATGGGGAAGAGAAAGACAAGTAAATAATTACAATATCGAATAAGGAAGAGCCAATGGGAAATGCATGAGGCACTCTGAGAAGAGAGATGAGATGGGAAACACAGAAGAAGTCAAAAAATAAAATAAAACAGAACTTGATCTATAGTCTTATATTAGGTCACGATAATCTTCGACAACCTTTAAACCTTTAAGCCCTTGAAAGAAGATATTTGAGCCTCAACAAGGTTAAGCAAACACCCAGCATCACACATCGAAGGGCAGAGCTAGAAAGTCTTAAGCCAAGACGTCCTGAGTCCAAATTATGCATCATTTTCCAAAAGAGAGGTATTTTTTTGAAAACAGATTTTAGAAGATAAGTTTCTCTTTTCCTTTAACAGGAGAAATAATAAGTATCAGTGTGAGTTTTGTTTTACCAGGAATTCTTCTTTTCCTTGAACAGAGTATCCAGTTGTCCTCTATGTACACATTCCTTACACATTAGAAAAATGAAAGATAAAATACGCATGACTCCCAACGTGAGAGTGGGTATTGTGTAAAGGGAACAACATCTGGGAGCTGACAGGTCAAAAGGTCCCTAGCTGAGCTGAAGCCCCGGATCAGCTTCACCAAGTCGGCCACAGGAAGGCACCTAGAGCAAGTCCAGCCCTGGGTCAGGAGCAGGGGGCCTGCATGCAGTGTGTGCTCTGGAAGCGGCCAGCCAGAACCACTCTCAGGGAGAGGAAGGAGCTCACATTCTTTACGTCCAAAGCCGCTTTGAGGTTTTGGACTAAAAAGAGAAGGAAAGTTCTTGCTTCTTTAAATAATCAGGCATAGAAGGATGAATTTTTTTATCCCTAAGTCTAAAACCAAATTTATTACCTTGCCTCTAACGAATGCCTCCTCCCAATTTCCATCTGTAACCTAAGCACAGAACCTTCCTGTCATTGTTTCCTTAGGCCCCCAACCCCCGTACCCACATTCCTTCACATGGATTCAGTTTCCCAGTGATGGACACTCTGCCTCTTCAAGGGTTCAGACTCCTCCCCGATCCTTTTCCTACCCCGGGATTCCTGGTTGAAGTTCCCCTTACAGGTTCCCCTGGACTCTAGACGGACTCTCGCACCTGCTCTCCGCCCCTCTCCAGCAACACTCCTGAACAGTGATGGGACTGGCTCGTTTGCATGCTCAGAAACCTTTAACCGCTCACTCTAAACAACTACAGATTCAAAACACTTCAGTCCAGCAATGTTCACAGCTCCTAGCTACTGTTTTTTTCCTGTCTCCCCTGCCCCATCTCTCATTACTCTCTTGAACAGGCCCCATTCTCCAAGCGAATTCAAGTACTATTCTGACAGGTGTCTGCATCCTGCCTCTGCACCTTGGCACTTGCATTTGCTTTCACTTTTTTCCCTCCTCTCCATCCTTCAAGGTCTAGTTCACAGGCTACCTTAAACTTTCCCTCCCTGACAGAAATCATCTCCACCTCTGCTGACCTGGCCCAGCACTGTCTGTAGGGGTCTGGCGGCCCATATCGCAAACAGATCCGTGTCACAGTCAGTCACATACGCAACGCGTGGCGTAGTCGCTCCAGAGGAAGAATCCAAGCTGACCCGCTCACTCTCCCCACAGCATCTGCCTAGACCAACACTCACACCAGTGTCAACACTCACACCAGGGCCAGTTGAAGGAGCTGCAAAGAGACGTGCAAATCAGCTCTCGTGCGAGCTGGTGGGAGCCTAGGAGCCATCCCAGCACACCACCCACTACTGGTTTGTCCCTGTGTAAAATGGGGAAAGGATACCTTTTCATGGACTTCTTGCAAAGACTAAATGACAAAGTAGAGGTACAGGACTTACCACAGCCTGGCATGAGGTGAACACGCCACGCCTGACCGCTCCTGCTGTGGCTGCTTCTGCAATTCCCGCTGCTACACCACCATCATCACTGCCACGAGCGACGCCCCACTCCTACTCCCAATACCCTACCATTACCACTCCCCCACTAAACCATAAACTCCTTGAAGGAGGGAGAGAGGACTAACATTTATTAAGCACCTACTGTTTTTCCAACACAAGGCTTTAACCATCCGCCGAATACCGCGCTAAGAGCTTCATGTATATTTTTCACTTAATTCTGACAATCACCCCGTGAGAGTCGGTAACAGACTCAAAGAGTTTAAGTCACTTGCTCAAGACAGCACAGGTAAGAAGTGGTAGGGCTAAAACTGAAACTCCATTTCGTTTGGCTTCACAAACCACTATTGATCAAGCATATTTGATGCTCAAATACTTACCAAATTAATAAGGTAAGTCTTAATTTTAGACAGCAAACTGACTTTTGCCAAAACGCTTCTTCCTATGGATTAACCTTTATGGTCCAGGAAAGACTACAGAATTGTCCTGCTTTCCTAACGTTCTGTGCAAAGGCAAAATTAAAGAAAAAACAGTAAGTAGCAATTATTTGCAACTTCTTTCAAAGAAGAACTTTAGCCAGAGAATTACCTAATTTAAAACACATGCTTTTTTAAAATGAACAAGCACAAATTTAGTGCAATTATAAATGCCACATAAGACTAGAAAAATTAGTGAGCATGTGAGACAACTCTGAAAAATCCAAACTGATCATTCTTGTCTAACTGTAGTCAAAGAAATTGCCCATGGACTGAACTGTACTTTCATTAGCTTGATTAAAAGTGAAAACTAGAGGAAGCATAAAGTAGGTCAAAAACTTCCTGACTCCTTTAGGATTAAGACATGTACTAGATACTAAGTATGCGTGAAAAGATGCGTAAGAATGTATTTGCCATTCTTGGAAGATACGGAAAGAAATACCGGGCATCCTCAAATGGAAAAAATAATTATAATGGGAATGAAAGTAAGGAGGAATTGGGCATGAACTCTAGTGAAAGGATTTCTAAAGTAGAAATGCCTTTATTTGTGACCTGAGCTAGGGAGTTTATAGCTAGAGGATCAGCATATATGTAGGATGCACAAGGCGGTTTTTATTATGGGCCTAGTCAGGCTTTTCAAAGCCAGCTCCTAATTACATAATTCATACTTTCTCCCATTTTTTTTTGTTCCACTCCTCTCACCCACACGTGGATGGAAAGATGGACGGACACAAACATACACACATGCACACACATACACATGCACATACCCTCATATAAAACCAGATACTGTTCCTAAACTCTTTGGTTTAACCACCCTGTACCTCTCCCTCAGCTACGTCAGCCCCACGCTTCCATTTTTGAGCTTCTTAAAAGCACTCCCTCTCATAAACTAGTTTGGTTGTGGGAAAGAAAAGGAGAGGAGAAAGAATAACTGGTGAGAAAAGGACAATTTCAGAGACGATAACAGAGGAGTGAACATTTTAACAACTGAACCGTTAGGCTCAGAATTTCCAGTTTTTGAGGAACCTGGAGAAGTGCGAATTCACAGAAATATAGGTAAGCAAAATTAGAATAAGCAAGAGTAATGACCACCTTTTCTAAGAAATCTCATGGAAATTAAGTATGCTTTGTTTTTCTTCTGCTCAATTTAACAAAAAAGGCAATACCATAATTCCTCAATTCTAGGCACCATCAATTTATAAACGGCCTCTTTGAGGGGTAGAGGAAAGAATATGACCACATTAAATGTACACACTGACTCTAAGCCATATCCATTTCACAAATGCTAACTTTGGGGTTGGGGACAGTATCATGTGGCAGGTAAAGCATGGAGTAGCGGAGTGGAAGTGAGAGCACAACCCAAATCCAAGAAATCTAGTATCTGGACAACCTCTTCTGGCTCTGCCAAGGGTCAGTCGCCTCCACAGATGGGTAGCTTTGCGTAGGCTGGTATGTTGATGGCCACAAAACAGAGATGAAGCTTCTACTCACTTAATGACAGACTGCCCAGGAGGAAACTGAAGATGGCACATCTGTAGTAAATGGAAAAGACTTCAGGTCAGAGAAGTGTCTCATCTTCCAGCATACAAAACCATAGTAAACACCCTTCCCGAAACACATCCCCAGTGGTGGACTCTGGTCAGTAGTATAGACATACACGTCCAGATTCAGGAATGCTGCAAGTCTGTTTATAGGAGCAATGAAAATATTTTCTTTATAGGATTCCACAATGGGTATCTTGTTGTTTGTGAAATGTACATATTCAAAGATACTACCATCATATGAATTTTTCACTCCAATTTATACCACAACCACCTGCTCTGTTCTCTATGGGTTCTATATTCTATACTGAAGAATTGTGATTCCTAAGTAAAATGTGTTTGCTCCTATTTCTCAGGTGAGACCTTTGATTGAGAGGCAGGATAGCATGGTGACCCTGAGATGCATTCTGATTGAATGCTGCCGTGTGTCCCGGTATGCAGTCACACCCCCCTGCCATATCTAGGATTTTCACAAGGTTTCTTTTTTCTTTTTAAGTACATTTTTAAGGCTCTTTCTATAAGTAAAAGTGATAACTTAAGAAGTTTAGCTACCCAAAACCACACCACCACTGTCTATACTAACCTCTTAAAGGCATGAGGCCGCATCAGAAAATTAAAACACCTTCCCTCTAAAGGGGGAGTCAGCAGCAGAGGCAACTGACTTTCTGCTTCTACAGAGATGTCATTTGAGCTTTACTGAGCAGTACTTCCATTAACCATGAAAAGCTCAAGAAAACTGGAATAATGAAGAAAGAAATCAGAGAGAGACCATAAAAGCCCAGTTCATTTCAAGGAGAAAGCGGTAACATTCCCTTCCCCCTACATTTTAAATATCACAACGAATTTAAGTAATGAAATAAACAATTCACCAAGAGCACACTTTATCCACAACTTTAATTTCTTCCTACTGTGTTCATTACCAAGCTGTTTGCTTTCTTCAGGCAGGATGGGGGAAAAACTTTTAAAAGACTCATTTAACACAGAAGTCAATTTCCACTAATGTATTCTTTGTGTGGCATATGTGGTCTTCCAAAGCAGATCTATACACGCAAATATACATATATTAGCTTCTTCCTTTACAAGAACAGAATTAGCCTACCTTCAAACAGATCATCACTACTATTATCCCGTAGGAAAAACACGAACATGAGAACCGTATTTTTTACAACAGCTGAAAACTGGTTAGTATTTCTGATAGAACTGACTTCCCTTCGCTTGTATAAACGGCTCTAATTGTGAAAAGAATAATGTAACTTTTGTATAACCCAGATTTTACTTTGTGAAAAGTTAGGCAGGGAGTATTTTTCATGCATTCTGCCCTGAGGAAGCAGGAATAAAGTGCTTTCCATCAACTGTAGCTATCAAGTTATTTAACACAAAAAGAGTTTACAGGCGCTGCGGGCTTTGATATTTGATGTGTGTAAGGGGGAATATGAGAGGGGCACCCGGACCACCCGGGCTTTCATAGGGTCACCAAGGGCTCCACAGGTCCTAAACATCTAAAGCCATTCTCGTATGTGTTCAGCGAAAGGGAAGAACATGAGGGCTTTGCACTCATGTGTAGGAGGCCAAAGTGGGCAGAAGAGACAGATGAAAGCTCAGGCAGCCGCACTGCCTACAAAATATTCATCACAAAGATTCCAAAGAACACCTTTTTTTTTTTTCTTGAGCTCTTCAGATCACACCGAGGTAAAGACAGGGGCTTTTAATTGGCAAGAATGCATGTCTAGTTTGTAAGAGATGAGAGAATATAAGGGACAGTATTTAAAATCCCACAAAATTTCCTCAAATCTCATTCTGTCCAGAAAATTTAGCCAGTACAAGCAGGAAAGGGGATATCTGCACACCCCCACACACAAACACGCCTGCACCTGAGCACTTAGAATCCAAAAGCAAGATGCTGAAATCAGCCAGAGAAAATACGAAATAGTCAAAAATAATGCTTAGGCGGGGCACCTGGGTGGCTCAGACAGTTAAGCATCTACCTTCGGCTCAGGTCATGATCCCGGAGTCCCAGGATTGAGCCCTGCATCAGGGAGTCTGCTTCTCCTTCTGCCCCTCACTCGTGCTCTCTCTCTCACTCTCTCTCTCTCAAATAAATAAGTAAAATCTTAAAAAAAATAATGCTCAGGCAAAATGTACACATGTGAAACACGGACATGAAATATATTTTAAAAAGTATATATATTGAGTTCTAGCTTTGATAAATGCAATCCAAAAAAAGAATTTTTCTCTATTCTACAGAGTTTTCTAACAGCTAGTCCTTCATTAAGTTCCCTTATATGGAAAAAAATAATTGTGGTTATTACAGAATTAGGCTAGGCCAGACTCTAATACCCCACAGTACTTATCCCAGATGTAGAAATCTGTGAAATAATATATATCCATTAAGCCCTTTCAGAATGTTGGTTCAAAAAGTGCCCACGAAATGTGGTTCAGGCTCAGCTTCACCATTTTTAACACACAACCCAAGTAACTTCTCCTTCCATGGTTGCTTGGCTGGCACCTCAGTCATTTACAGAGTATGTTCACCCACATTATCCTAGCAGAGAGATCCTCAGGTAGTCCTGTGAAGTAGGCAGGAGAATTATCAGTCCCTACTTAGCAGGAGGAACAGAAGTTTATAGAATGAACAAGTAAGAGGTAATGAAAATAGAACCAAGGGGACGAACTGTGGGACACTCAGCCTAGTGCTCTTTGGGGAAGTTACAGATAGGTTTGTGCCTTGCAACACATGGAATATTCCCTTATGACCATCCATCACAGTATTCTGGTGATAGATTTGGGGTCATGCCCTTTAGTCCATCTTCTAAGTCCGTAAAACAGCATAGCTGTTTCTTACCAATCTTTTTCATTAATTTCACGAATTTCATAAACAGCAGAGCTGTTTCTTACCAATCTTTTTCATTAATCTTGTAGAAACGGAGCATTATTTAGTTGCATGGATTAATGAAAAAGAAGGTTAAGACTCCTTCTTTCAGACCATCTCTTCTTGGACAAGCATGAGAGAAACATGAGCTGGGTTTCTGTCTATCAGTCCAAAGAGGAAAACCGCCAATACTTGGTAACTGACCTTCTAGCACACCATTGTTCTTTATTAACAAACACGTCACCCTAAATAAGGCACACCTAGCTTGCTTTTACTTAACAGTCAATCTGAGTTTAAGAGCTAGAACTTGAGGCACAGCCTTCCCTTCGGTTACAGAAATTCTTTGGTCTGCCCCAGCTTGTCCCCCAGTTCTCACTGAAGTGATTTCTCACACAGAAATGAAACGGCGTATTGTGTGAAATGATTATACATTTTTTAATTCTTTTGTGCATCTCAACAGTGACTATTGGCGAGGACACTAAAACGAGTTCTGATGGTGACAGGTAGAAGGTGGTAACTGAGATGCCATCAACGCATTCATTTTAAACCACTTGTAGAAACGGAGCATTATTTAGTTGCATGGGTCTGAAATCCCCAAATATACACATCTGTTCTGAGACGATGACAGTGCTCCACGTTCACAGTGAAAATGTTAACCCCACAGAAGTCATTTTGGTTGTTTTGACAGAGTGGTGGGAGCACCATGCCATTTCATTGCGCCCAGCCAAAGTAAAGGAAGAAAAGGTGGATGAGGTCACAGTCCAGGAGTGAGGTCACCAGCTAATCTGCCTTCATAGCAACAAAAGAAGTTTGACTGATGAAAAGGTGTCCCTAGGGTAGAAGTCAACATCCCTTTGTCTAAATGAGTCTTTCAGATCAGGAAAAAAAAATGTGTTGGCTAGCCTCTCTTAACATGCCCACAGTAGCATGTGACTAAGAGCACTTTCAAGTCTGTTGTGAGTGATATAATGATTAACTGACCATTCAAACCCTAGAAAGGTCACAGTAGCAGCCCCTCTCAGCGCTTCAGAGCCAAAGCAGTAGAGTGTGAAACTCAAATTCTACCAGGAGCTCAGAAAATGATTAAGTCAGAAGTGATCTGTGGCTGCTTATAAATGAAGTCCGAGATCCCTAACATTATCAATAACATGGGGTAGACATAAGATAATTGTGGGTGGCAAAAAAAAGGTAGTTAGATTTGCTTTGGGCTTTTTAATGAGCCAAGAAAAGCAGTTGGGCTAATGAAAATATTAGTTATTAGCTGTAAACTTTGGAAATGAATGCTGTTTTTAAAAGTTTAGAAGGCTGTCTGATCATAAATATTTCAAAGAACACACTATTAATTCAAGCCAATCAATAATACAGCATAACCCTCCAGCCATGTTACCAATGAGAAGAAATTTATTCACCAGTTTTATTCCCACTGAAATCCATATCCAAAGGTTTGGGATTGATTATAGCAAGATAGGTTGTCTTCTTTTTATTAAAATATTATTTGTTACTCAAACATTTCTAAAGCAATAACATGTTATGACTCTTTAATTCGTTGAGTAGAGAACTGAATATTTACTGACATTTCTTGAGAACTTGCTATAAGCCCACAGGAGAGGATTTGACATCATCACAGTGTGTTCTCCTTAACTTGACAGGAAGTCAACTTCAAGCAGATTGACTTGAATCGAGATCTCCTTTGAGAAGCGTAAGTGTCCAGTAAACTGCATTGGTATTTTTTTACTGCATTGGAAAAGACTCAAGTTCCAGTGGCTTTACCATCCTGTACTTTACTTTCTGAAAACCTGGCAATCCCATGTGGACTTCGGGTAGAATGAGCAATGCAAAGAGCTGGCTGGGACTTGGCATGTCCTTGTACTTCTGGGGACTGATGGACCTTACGACCGCCGTTCTCTCGGGCACACCAACACCACCAGGCAAATTAGAAGCACTCCCGTCAGACAAGCCACAGTCACACTCGCGGACAAAGAGGAGCTGGGTTTGGAACCAGTTTTTTGTTCTGGAAGAGTATACTGGAACTGACCCTTTGTATGTTGGCAAGGTAAGAATGGCCACACAGACAAATTATCAGGGTATCAAATATTGAAAGGGAGTACAAATATGAACTGAATAAGAGAGGTCGCCTAGCCTGTGTTGGGAGTCCTGAGAACAATTATAACTAGTGGTATGTTACTTAACAGCTAGTTGAAATCTAATTTTGGCTTTGTCAGATACCAGTCAGAAAAGGAAAGATTTATCCCCTTGTTCAAGCCTCTGTTCTAAAGTGGGAGAAAACAAGGAATTGGGATTTTGGAGAAAAAGCCTGGGACCCCGCAAGAGCCATTAGAGTCCCGTAAGAGGCAGCGGCAGCAGCTTTGGGGAATAACAGAATGGGGAAGAAAAAAACCAGAAAATGCAAAGGAGAAAGTAGAGGGGTTTTTCCCTTTGTTTTGTTTGGGTTTTTTTTTTTCCCCCAAAGCATTTCCACAGGTATTGCCTGGGGCCTAAATTTAATGGGGGAAAAACAAAGAATAAAACATTCTTCATTCTAGAAGATCCTAGCATGTGCTTTAGAATAGTTCGAGACAATCAATGAATATATTTATAAACTTTACACTCGAATTCCCTTGATTTATCTATCATCATTTCATTTTTAATCCAGGCTTTCTCCGGTGTTTACTTTATTTGGATGTTAATCAGAGACCATTTTGTGAAAGCAACCAAGTGAGAGAAAATGGGAAACAAGGACCTAATTAGAAAATAAATAATTCATTCAAATGATAACTTAAACGCTTATTTAGCACAGAGGCTAAGAATGTGGGTTTCAGAGTCAAACACACATGGGTTCAAAACCCAGCTTTGCCAATTGCTTCCAGAACGACTCTGGACAGGGCACTGAAGCCGCGTTAGCCTTGTTTCCTCAAACATCAAATGGGGATAACAAGAGAACTACAACTTCTCAAAGAGTTGTCTGCATAAGCTCTTTCCTCAACTCCTACCCACTTCTGAATTCAGATCTGACTTCTGTCCCCTGCATTAAAGTCGTGTTTTCAGTGCTCCCAAGGACCTCCCTACTACCAAATTTGATGTTTCATTTTATGGAACCGACCACCTCAGATGCTGCTGACCAGTCCCTCCTTCTTGACTCACTTTCTTCTCTCTGCCTCATGACCTTCACAATCCCGTTTTTCCCTCCTTCCTTCTCAGCCCCTTTGCTGGCCATCTCCCTCCACATGACCCCATCCATTAGAGGTCCAGCTTGTCAACTTTGCCCTGGGCCTCTTCTCTACCCACATTCATTCTCTGGATGGATTTGCCATCCCCATGGTTTTAAACACCACCTCTAAACAAAAGCCTCCATCTCTGGCTCAGGCCACTTGTCTGGGCTTCAGACTCATAAACCCTAACGCATATGTGACAGCTCCACATTTATGACTCAAAGCCCTCCCAAATGTAGCATATCTGGTAAGGAATTCTTGGTTTTTCTCCCAAACCAGGTCTGCCCCCAGTCTTTTAGCACTGCCATCACTCACTTTCTAAAACCAGATACAAGGTGGTCATTCTTCCCTTTCTCTTGCCCCCACATTCTCTCCACCTGCAAATTGTCAGTCCTCTGCCAAAATACATCCCAAATCCTTCATTTTTCCCACCTGCACTTCCACTGATATCTCTCACCTGGGCAAACACCTGGACTCCCGACCAGTTTCCACACTTCTACCCACACTTTCTTCTAATCCATTCTCCACACATGAGCATCAGACCATGTCACTCTGCTTACATCGATGTCCTCCCACTGTACTTTGAATCACCCAGACTCCTCCCCACAGCTCCCAACACCATTCCTCTCTGACCCAGCCTGCCCCCTGCCCTCCCACCACATCGCAAGCCACACTTTCTTTCCCTTCGTCTCGTGTTCCAGGGACATAGCCTTCTGGCACTTCCTACAACTTGCCAAGCTTTGCCTGATTTTTCCCCCAAAATAAAATATTCTTCCTCTGGCTTCTTTTGTGGTTGGCCTCTCCTCACTCTTCAGGGCTCATTTTGAATCAAGGTCTTCCCTGACCATTCCCTAAGGTAGGCCCCTCTGTTAGACTCTCTCACGGCCATTATTTTTTTCAGAGCTCTCATCACAACCTACAATATCTAATTCATTTGTTTATTTACATGAGTACTGTCTGAAGCCTTGGACTAGACTATAAGCTCCCATTTTATCCCCAAGGCCTAACACAGTACCTGTCACATAGAAGGTGCTTTAAAAAGATATTTAATACTTCCTGGTGTCGTAAGGATTAAATAAGCTAACATATGAAAGTGCTTAGCACAGGACTTGGTCCAAGAGTAAGATCTTAATGATCATTACTCTGTAAGCATAGAAGTGATAGTGGGAGTAGTGGTAATAGTGGTAGATAGGGATTTTGCTCTGGGAACTCAGCAGCTCAGTAATGTGTGTAACCTAATGCAGCCACAAATCTCCTAGTCTCAAAATCTGTGACTTCTCTTTGACTTCTTCCTTTCCTTCTCTCCCTCCCTCATGTACAACCAGTCACCACATCCTGTCAATATCTCCTTGCCAGTTTCTCTCAGATTCACCTCATCCTCTCCAGGCTCTGTCATTACTGTGGTCCCTCTGCTCTTCATGATTAGATTAACTAAGCAGCCACTGCCCGTCTCCCTGTAGAGAATCTTCCCCACTCCCTAGGACTCAGGACATTCATCTCCTTGAAGCACACTTTCCATCATGTCACTCCTCTGATTAAGAAAGCGTGGTAGCTCCAATGCTTATCAGAGCTCTTAGCTTAGTTCAAGGACTTGCAGAAAATGAGTCTTCCTCCCTTATCCAGCCCTCCCCTACGATTTCACAAATCTAGTCCTGATCCCAGTCATGCTGGTGTCCTCACTGGCCCTGATACACATACCACGTTTGTCCCCACCACAGACATATACTCATGCTACTGCCCTGCCCAGGACACACTGTCACCACCTCTCCGTTCAATCACATTCCAATTGCTCAGGGCCTTAGCTTAAAAGCCATTTCCATCATGAACACATCTTCTATCTGCTCAGAGTTCAAAGACTTCTAGCTACTCATTATTTGTAAAATCTTTCTTCCAACTAGACATACATGGCTACTGCTAAAATAAGTTTAAGAAAATACATTTATTTGTATTCAGTAATGGCTTTGTGTGCTTGTACAATCTAGAGCCCTCTTCACTTCTCCCAAGGGTAGAAGCTGAGATTCCATCCTTAGCCTTCCCTACGCTTCCCCAACACTGAGTACCCAGCGCAAGGCTGGACATACGACCCTACAGAAAGGCGAAGGTATCTAACATTTTACTGGGCTACCACAGGACTATGTGGCAGTCACAGTCACAAAGAGCAGATCATTTAATCATCACAACAGTGCTGTGAGGTAAGTGTGACTCACCACTTTCAGATAATTAGCCTGTGGAACACGGCTCAGAGAGGTTACGCTTATTGCCCCAAGTTACAAAGAAGGTAACAGAAAATCTGACACTGCAGCCACAGGCTTCCCTTTTCATTGCCCTGAGACTTGGCCCTGAAAAATACAGTGAAGAGTCAATGGTGTTAGGGCACCAGGAATCCAACCAAGCCCAACTGCTTCCCGACGTTGGGAACTTAGCTGTCTAGTACCCTCTCTCCAGTACTCATGATCAGTGCCCACCCTTTCCTAAGCACCCCAACCCAGGACACAGAACACCCTGGGCATCTCGACAGCTGTCTCATCCAGCCAACACTGAGCAGCCAGTGAAGTGGGGTGTTACTCCACGTTATATATTCACTTACCCAGGCACTTTCCCCCCCTTACTTTGTTTTGAAAGAGAATTCATCCACCTTTCATTCCCTCTCTCCCAGGGGCATTTAGCTTGTCACCTTGAGCTCTGGAAGATGTCTTTTTAGAGAGCCTGCCTGAGTATTTGCTTATATCAGAGGCGTATGGCAACAATTATCAGCTGTAATTGGTATGGCCTTATAAAATCCACACTGGGCTTTCCAGGGACAAGACAGTGTCGAGTTAAAGCTAGATTATATTGACATATGCAAAGAGTGGGATGCAGAGAGCTTGTGCTTGGGCACGAAGCAGTGGTTCCAAGGCATGCTGAGGTTAACAGCTACACAGAAGCTGTCTCACCACAAAATATAAGCACTACTGTGCTCCTGGAATTGTACAAGGCACTATGAAAGATGACAAAAAGAGTGAAAATCACCCTTGTTTTTAAAATATTAAATCAACTAAGATTTTTCATAAACTACCTGGACTTTCCATCTTTCACTACTCCTTTGGCTGAAGATCTTATAAACTAAAGCATTATTAGGATAAGTAGGATATCCACTTATCTTACTCTGTTTAGATTTTGGGAGGAAGAATGTTTTCCCAAGATGTACATAACCATGTGCTGCCAGCTCCATTCCAGAAGCTCCTTACCTTCCTCTGAAGAGCTGGTACTCAGTCAGCATTAGCTGAATTAAATATGGATAAATTATAAAACACATTTTTATTACACTGCCAATTTGCTGAGTGACTTAAGGGAAAGTTATCAATGCCTCGCATTTGCAATTGTCGTAACCAAATGTGTATTCTACTGCTGGTAAACCCTAATATTAAATGCACATTACCATGCTGGTTATTAAGCTAGAGTCTCTCAGCTCTGTATTCACCCTCCCATACTCCCCGTAGTGATGTCAGTTAGGGCTGGGACTCTGCGAGCCACAGTTTCTCCTTTTCCAACCAGCTCCCCATTGGGTTCAGACAGCAGAATGTACTAGAGAGAAAACCAGAGGCAGGAGGAGGGAGAAGGGACTTGTTCCTATTACCTAGCCAACAGGTGGTTCCAGGTCCTGGATCTTCCCCACACTCCCAGCACCAGCCTCATCACACCCCCGCAGAAAGATCAGCACAACTGGATGGCAGCCCCTTCTCAGAAATCTGGGTCTGAAGTCTGAGAGAAGTGGGTGCTGGGGGCACCTTCTCCAAGCTCCTGAAGCCCCAGCCCCAGGCGACAGCACTCCCTCTTCGGAGGCCTCAGGCCCAGCCTCCTCCAAACATCTAGATTCCAGGAGCCCCAACCGCTGCCTTCTGCCCCCAGCCAGAGGGACACTAGCTGTTTCCTGGAGTTTCTAACCCTCCAAAACTTCAGTGTTCCCTTTTTGCCTTTCCAATTCTCCATATTAGATTTGCTCTGCTAAAATAACTGGTTTAGGTTTTGTTCCCTGACTGGACCCTGAAATGATACAATTATATTCCTCAGGAAACAGTTCTGTGTAAGCAGATTCTGGTCCCTGTCATAGCTGGTCCCCATTTGTCCCTGTTCATAAAAGGCTCATCATGCTTCTCTGTGGATGTCCTCTCGCCCCCTCCTCCCTCCCCTCTCTCCTTCTTACACACGGGCTCACAAACACACCCACACGCAGAAGCTATCTGAAAGATGCTTGCTAGCTCTTTTTAAACAAAGGTAACACTTCACAAAAAGCTTTAACCCTAATCCTATACCCTACGTCACTCATCCCATACAATTTCATTGAGCATTTGCTACATGTGAGAATCCACATGAAGATGAAAGCCACATGGTTCCTGCCTTCAAGGAACTTACCATCCAGAGAATTTCTCAAATTCTTCTCCCAATACAGACAAAAACAAAAGATAACAGATCTGATGTTCAGCCCACACTCTACTAACATTGGTCAGCTGAATGGCTCCTAAGGAACCAGGACCTCTGCAGCAGCAACAATTTGAGCCTTCTATTACTTATTAAGCACTCTCCATAGGCACAATACTCACTTAAGTTTGGCCCATGATAACAGCAAGTACGCTTAGTTTTTTTAAGGACCATAGGACAAAACTTTTTAGATAATAAGTAGAACACCTCAAAAGAGTCCTAGGTACTTTATGTCAGCTTCTATTCTGTTTTCTTCCCCCTAAATAATCTGCCATGCCCTAAATGAACCTATTTCATTATAAGTAAAAGTTCTATGCCACATGCCTTAGGGTTACATGTCTTACATATATAAATACACAGCATTTTTTTTTTTATATTAAAAAAACCCTAGGGCACCCTGGGTGGCTCAGTTGGTTGAGCGTCTGACTTGGCTTTGGCTCAGGTTGTGATCTCATGGGTCGTGAGATCAAGTCCTGCTGGCTCCAAGCTCAGCGAGGAGTCAGCTTGAGATTCTCTCCCTCTGTCCCCGCTCCGCACTGTGCACACACTACCTCTCTCTCTCAAATAAATCAATAAATCTTAAAAAGAAAAAAAAATCCTGAGATTCCTCTCCTCCTCCTCCCAATCCCATTCCTTTGCCTGGAAACAGTTCCAGATGGAATGGATTTTCATTTCTTTATGACTGGGTCCCAATAAAATGGCTTTCTATTCTACACAGTAAGAGTTGGGCACCTCTGGTTTTTTTAACTGCATAAATAAAAGATTCGGATCGCAAAAAATAATAATACTGTATATGGAATGAGGAAATGTGAGAATTTCATATTCTAAATAGAATTCTTTAAGTAGAAAAAAAATCCACTAGCAATTTTTTTGGTCAATGTTATTCTCTTATTTCCCCTCTCTAGGTACAACACAGCTGAATTCCTTCAGGCGGCAAAATCGCTGCCTGCATGATTTGGCCATGAGTCAATCTGAGATCAACTCAAAGCCAGCCACAACCTCCAAATCCATCCTTGTCTGAGGATGTTGTGAATACATTTTCAGGTGTCCTCTTGGTGTCTCTGCCATTTAATCCTCAGAGTAACACTGTCCTAGCAACGCTTCAGGCAGCGCTTTCCCCGTTAGACTATGCATAATAAAAAAGCCAACAGGTTGTTTGTATAGTCTCTGCTACATTCCCGAAAGCTTGAAGGAGCAGAGAAGAGCTGGGCATGTTAATACCCTTTTCTCTATGCATATCACCGTCATTGTTATCATCATCATAATCAGCCCCATTTATAGCATTCCTATTATGGGAAAGACGCTGTGCTCGGTGCTTTACATACATTAATTTCTAATGATCCCAACAACCTTTCAAAGTATTAATGGTGTTCTCCACATTTATAATATTAAAAATTTGAGAGTAATAAATGTTCAAATCTTTGTCAAAGGCCCTCGACTTACAACTGACATCATGTTTTAGGCCAGATACGTCTGCCCCCACTAGGCTAAGGCTAACACTGGTTGCCCATTTTATAAACTAAATCTCTGAACTATGCAAAGTGCTAAACCCACTTTAGAGAGAGACTGTTACTTATATGATAACACAAAATTTCAGGATTCCTGCCATAAAACATTATCTGCAATTAGAGATGCAAAAATGTATTTCCAGGCGTAATATGAAAATAGTGCCCTGGACTCCTTTTGAGAGTGCTTATCATTCATTACAAAGTAATCCAGGAGATAACATAGTTGGATGGGCGGATAAAAGCATGCCCCTAACTCAGCCATCCACATATAGATTTGAGTGATTCAATTACAAGCCCAGGAACTGGTCCCACCAAAGAGAGATACACTGATGCAAATACCAACAACTGGCCGTGAAATCCATTCTGACACCCGAAACAGAGGCACGCATACATAGTCCTACTGAATGAAATTACTGAATTGGGACCACAGAATCAGAGAGTTGCAGGAGTCCCTGGAGGTCATTTACAGTTTCCAGGACAGTGGCCATAGCCTATTTACTCATCAGTTCATCAGTTTTTCAGGCAACTTGAATTATCCCAAGGTTTTTGAAACTCTAAAACTCAGTTTATGTCAAATACTTATTTTAAAAGGTTAGGTTTGTCCATTTTTTTTTTCTTAAGTGGAAATGCTAGGTTCCTCCTTATTAGACTTGCTCCTATTCTCATGTTGGGTGGGGGCCTACACTTCCCAGAACTCCTGTTTTCTATACTTCTCAGGGAAAGGCACCTAAAAATACAGTAGTAAGTTCAGGATACTGAATGTGATGTGAAAAAATTTTACTTATTCATCAATCTATATTTGGTCTTTGATACAATCATGTTCAATGTATATTAATTCTTTGTAGACCAACATTTTAAAACGTTTGAGTGAAAAAAAATTCTTCCTATTTGAAAGAAGGTCTTAAGTTTGGACCAAAGTGAAAATCAATTTATTTCCCACACCTGTTCATATCCATAATGAGATTTCCGGGTTTGTTTTTTTTTCCTAGCTTCATTCAGACATGGACAGGGGAGATGGATCCATCAAATACATCCTCTCAGGAGAAGGTGCAGGTGTCGTGTTTACCATTGACGACACCACTGGAGACATCCATGCCATTCAGAGGCTTGATCGAGAGGAAAGGGCCCAGTACACTTTAAGGGCTCAAGCCCTAGACAGGCGGACCGGCAGACCAATGGAGCCAGAGTCAGAGTTCATCATCAAAATCCAAGACATCAATGACAATGAGCCCAAGTTCCTGGATGGACCTTATGTCGCCACTGTACCAGAAATGTCACCAGTGGGTAAGGTGGAGAGTCACTGATTCTCACAGACAGCAGTTCTTCTACAGAAGGTCCTCCTCTCTATATGCAAAGAAAGAATGTGCAGGACAGCTCACAAATTATAAACCTGGACCGAAAATGACAACCAAGTCCCTAGGCAGGAAACTAGACAGTGAAATCAGCCATAGTAAAAAATAATAGTAATAATAAGCCTAGCATTGTTATTCAGTTCTGATTCTTAAAAGATAGAGGATAGACAGATAAATGATTCATAAGGGAGAAGCATTTTGGTATTATAAAAGAGCAATGAAGAACCCAAAGGCTGTGTTGTTCTCACTGGTTACTAAGAATTTAAAACACAAATAACTCCTGTCTCACTAGAGAGGCACAAGTTAGGAGCTATGGAAGCTTGACCTCAAAAGGGGTTCTCCCAAACATAACAATTGCAAATGCATTAAGACTGCCTATTCAGCATTGCTTCCAAGCCGTTACCAATTCAACTTGAACAGGTTTCCACCATCTCTCTTCCTCAGGGACCTCTGTCATCCAGGTGACAGCCACAGATGCTGATGATCCGACCTACGGCAACAGTGCCCGGGTAGTATACAGCATTCTCCAGGGACAGCCGTATTTTTCTGTGGACTCCAAAACAGGTATGTGATGCACATCGTCAGAGGTGGTTGCTTTATGCCCTACTAATTCATAACTGCTACTTATGACAAACCCAACTCTCCTTTTCAAGGACTCTCTAGGGACTGTATTAACGAAAGAAGACTGTTACAGGTGTTAGGATTAAGACAGCAAACCAGCACTGCCCTGGTGGGTAAGAGCAGCACTATGTCTAGACATTGCCCAGAGTCTGACTGGAGAGGCCAAAAGGCCTGCCTACACAAAGGAACATCCTCACCAGCCTTCAGTAACTCCTACAGTTGAATTTATTCCCGGGGATTGTCTTTTATCACTCCAAGAAGACCTGAGAGGATTGACACATTAACCTGGGCTCACTAGAGAACTAAGATCATTGATTTTGAAACTAAGAAGAGCCTTAAGGGAATCATCCAGTCCATTACCGGTCACTTAACAAATAAGGAAATTGGGAATTGAAGCCTAATAAAGTGCTTCTATTTGTAGATGTGTCCCCTGACTTTTGGTCTGATGTTCTTCCCACTGAACCACCCTGTACTAAATAGAGAACACGGCCAGAATAAATGGATGCTGGGACACACAGATTTTTTTGAGGGGGTAAAGAGTTCACAGCATGGGATGTGGCCCCCCCCAAAAAGCAGGTGCTGAGTGGGAAGCTCTCACAGGGAGGAAAGCATAAAGAACTGGATGGGTAAGAAGGAATGTGGCAAAAAAGGACAAATCGAAAGAAGTTTGGTTGTGTTTTTTTGTTTCTTTCAGTTTTACCTGAGAGCTTTGACTACAGAATTTATGTTTTATCATGATTATCCTGCACTTGTGCCAAGCTTTCTTCCTTTTAAAATACTTTCACAGACATTACCATATTTGAGCCTCCCATTATTCTTGTGAACCTGTGAAATATATGGGAGGACTGTTACTCCCATTTCCATACAGGAAAATTGAAGACCTAAGGGTAATTAACAAGGAACTTGAGTAAAGAAACTTACAGCCACAGAGGTAAAGTAAATGGTTAACACTCAAAGTCACCTCTCCATTTGAAAGAGAAAAAATACATTTCTATTAGCAACCTGATAGAATTTTTTTTTCCAAAAGTCCTAAGGGGAACCAGGCATTCAGAAAATTATATCATAAAATCAGAAAGTGAGGGAGTGTAAATTATTAGGAGTAAAGAAAAAAGGTTGCAGTGAGGGACTTCTATAAAACAGTAACTTTAACAATTCTACAGAGGGGGAGGGGGAGGGAAAGCGGGGGGCGGGGGGGGCGATGCCCACAGGGAAGACAAATACAGACAGGAAGAGGGTAATGTGTCCTTTATATCCTAAGAGGAACCTTACATTATTTTGACAGCTCCCAGGGGGCATCTTTAGTGTTAAGGTCAAAAATACATGAAAAGATAGTTATTGCTGTGCATTTAAAAAAGGAAAATGCTGCATATTTCACTTTAGAATGTTATTACTATAAGGCAATATATACACTGTAGGAGTAAACTGGAGACAGGTTTGTGGTTCCCAATCTCTTCTCTTTGCATGCAAAAGGTCTATTTAGCCAAGGGTCATGCTGTAAACTTGCAGTAAATAAGCCTTTAATCTTTGCCTAGAGTGTAGAGAAGTCAACTTTTCTACGTAGCAGGGCTAAAAGGGGGGTAAAACATTACAGCACATCCTTGGCAGGATCAAAACAACACATTTCACTGGCTTTTGATTTAGAGGCCTCTTCTTAAATGAAACTGTATCATCACACTGTGATGCTGCTACTTACTGTCTGGGGGAGTTCATCCCTTATGCATGTTAAAAATGAACAACTCAACAGAGCATCTTTCATGTCCCAGCTCACGGAAATCAGTGAAGCACAGAGGTAAGCAGAACATAACAAAATTGAAAGAATATATAACAAAAGGAAAATCAAATCAGAATTCCAACCCTGCTTACAGGTATTGAGGAGGCAGGGAAAAGCAGCCTAGGAGTGAGCTGCCTCAAGAAAAGTCATTCACGCTACAAGGAACCTAGGGGCTAAAGAAAGAGCGGGCTGAAAGAGAATTATCTAAAATCATAGATTTGCAGACATACGAGGTTTTGTTTTCCGGGACCCAAAGCCCCAGTTTTCTTTGGTACAACAGAGACCCTTGAAATTGGCCTGGACTGCTAGTCCCAAACTTTGTTGGGGAACCACTGCTGCCACCTCCTGTTCTCTCTTGGTAATGTCGCCAAAGGAAATGGGCCCTCAGCTCTTCCTGCTGGAATAGTGTTTACTCACCATTTGTTTAAGCACAGTACTGTTTTGAAGCTAGAATTCTGACCTCAAGTTTAATAAAATATAAATGATTTGCATCTCGACTCTAGATATTAGCAATGCACAAGGGAGAAACCTAGAAGCTGATCTTAAACACTGGATTTGTGGATTTGTTCTTAAAAAAGTCTTTTCTATCCTGCAGGTGTAATTAGGACAGCACTCATGAACATGGACCGAGAAGCCAAAGAATACTATGAAGTGATTATCCAAGCCAAGGACATGGGAGGGCAGCTTGGAGGATTAGCTGGGACCACAACAGTCAACATCACCCTCTCGGATGTCAATGATAACCCACCCCGCTTTCCCCAGAGTGAGTACCTAACCAATGAGAGTATAGCTCTCCAGCCAGAGGAATGCACCTATTACAGAAGACAAAGAAAAAGGCAGGCCTGGGTTCCTCTTTAAGTTCAATTATTCATGGGTTCCCTTCCTACATTTATCATGCAATTCTCACATCACCATTTTCCTTCTGGGTCCCAACATCCCATAGCACTGAGCCAGTGTTTCTCACTTCCTTCATTATCACCTCTCTCTGGAGCTCTTGTAGACTTTTTTTTTTTCCCTTGATCTCCACGCCCTGCACCCCACCCCATAAAATTAAATACTAAGGAATAAGATTTTGTTGGGTACGGTTGAACTTTAGAGAGCCACAAACCATTGTAGCATCTAAGATTTATGTTCCTATCTCCCCCTTCCCCAAACTGATGTTTGCCCCCTAGGATAAAATACTGCCCTGTTGAGAACGCACACATAGAAAATAAGCCAAACTGAAGGTAAACACATAGTGGCCCATGTGACTACCTTAACCAGTCAATTCACAAGAGTACCAACCACCTGCTTTCTAATGGCACTGGGCATGAGGGATACAAGATTCTTGAAACCCAGTCCCTGTCCCTGTGAAGCTTAAAATCCAGCTGGGGAGTACATATTCCACACTCATCAAAAGTTAACCAAGAAGTAGCATTTGCTGTACCACTTTAGTACAGAATGAAACTTTCACAATAAACTAAGATGAATGAAGGCTTCATCGAAGGATGATACTTTCACAGGGGACTAAAAAATATAAAATATTTAAATAGGAAGAAAGAAAAACATTCCAGAAGGGGGAAGCCTCTCATTCATTTAAAAAATATTTGTTTCGGGCACCATCTAGGTATGGCATATAGAGCAGTGTACAAAACAAACAAAATCTCTGCTCTCCTAGAGCTCATTCGCATAGAACATGAATGTAAGGGAAAATATAATGTAAGGGAAAAATATGTATCTACAGTATAAAGACCTGGAAATAAAGTAGCAAATGTGATTTTTATGTTCAAAGACCCCCTAAAAATGGAGACCTGCTCTTTAGTGTTTTAAATGTGTTATATTTCTAAATATTTCTATATTTTAAATGTGTTCTATTTCTAAAGGAAGTCACTGAAAAGTTTCTGAGCAAGACAGAAACCTAAAGGAAAGCTAATCTGATAGCCATGTACAGGATGCGTTGGCAGGAGTGGAGACTAGAAGCTGGGGAATCCATCAGGGAGGCTTTTAGAATGGTTGGGATTTGAACTGATAAGCACTTAAGGAAACAGCAGAAAGAGTGCAGTGGGAC
Organism: Neomonachus schauinslandi; assembly: GCF_002201575.2. Lineage (NCBI taxonomy): Eukaryota > Metazoa > Chordata > Mammalia > Carnivora > Phocidae > Neomonachus > Neomonachus schauinslandi. The sequence goes on along the minus strand of NC_058416.1, from coordinate 14,668,198 downwards.
AAATAAGAAAACATAGATTTCTGCCTCCTGATTTCTTGGCTGAAGGAACCACAACAGAGGGTGGAGTCAAAGATGACTATGATGTTTTAAGTCTGGGTGACAGGGATAGAATTGTAGTACTGATAGAAATAGAGGATGCATAATGGAACCAGTGGCAGGGAAGGAGGAAGACAAATTCAGATTTGAATATGAAGTGACAGCAGGACAATCTGACTGAATGTCCTTAAGGAAGGTGGAAATACAGAGCTATACCTGTGGGATGGAGCCCAGGAACGGAGAAGTGAATTTGAGAATCAGATGCCTACAAGGAGCAGTTGGAGAAATGAGAATAGCAGACACAATTCCACGTGAAAGACCTGACCAGGAAAATCAGGTTAAAAAAAAAAGAAAAAGAAAAAGAAAAGAAACTAAACACAGAGTCAAACCAGATTATCAGCTGAACAGCTAATATTCTGAGTCAGCCAGACCAAGTGAGTCATCTCTTTTATCTACGTAAAGACAGGAAGGGAATTCAAATATTCTCATACAACTGGTATACACAAAGACCCCACGATATTTCATCAAACAAAAAGGCAGAATACTAGGTAAGTATTTCACAAGTGGTGCAACCAAGTAGGCTACTAAGCTGTTCAGTTCTACAATACAGTGCATCATGGAACAGTTTGTGAAATGCCATATGGACTGGCTTCTTTGTGTGGGTTCTAACTTTATCACTTCATGAATGGCTCACATTGCACACATTATAGACTATATCCTTGAACTACCCTATTCGGCTTTTTAAATTTGACACTCGACAGTATCTCTGAGGAAGACATAAAGAGCAAAAGCAGCAAGTTATTACATAGCTCGTAAGTATGTGGATTTAGACAAACTGCAGGAAAGTCAAATCACTCCAAACATGACAACTTTACAACAGCATAACACAACACAATGATAACCAGGTAAGTTTTAGTCCTGCCCCACAAACCAACATCTTAACACCCATTCTAAAGCAAACATTTCGAGTTACCACTTTTTCAAGATAATGGGGAATCTAGCATAGAGCAGAAGCAAGGACTGTGTTGCAGAGAAGACGAAATGTAAATGTATAAAAGTAATCTGCCTGCAAGTATTCTTTGTGCATCATCTCTGCTTCCTCTAAAACCGTAATTATTTTTGGACTTTTAAAAAATTGCCTTTATCTCACCATTAAATATCTCCCCATCTGTCTGCTAAAACAAAGTTTAAATGATCTCACTATTCCATAAACCTGCCTTGGATAAACTCTCTGCCTTACTAATCTTCTGATTACTCATTTTAAAAATTCAATTTTCCTTCCTTGTTATAAATCTTACCATAACTGATCATGGGATGTTGGCAAAATGACACTCCTACTATTTTATATTGAACAAGCTTAGTTACCTTTAACTGAACCAAATTTAATGGAATATCAAGATCTCAGGCTATTTATTTCTAATATAATGCATCACATGTAGAAATTTTATGTATATGCTTTTTTAAACACAGAACACAAAGCTTTCCTGGTGTGGGAAAAATACTTGATTATTTTTCCTAAAAGTTCTGCAATAGCAAAGTCTAATCCATCAACAATTTTGGAAGAGAATGGAAAGAGATCATGAAATCCAAGTGCCTGCCAGCTGACTACAGACATTAGCAATTTCCTGGCTCGTATTTGCAAAGAACAGGCATTATTTCTTCTCCTCCTGTGCAAGGGAGGGTGCTGTGAGCTGGCTGGGTGCTGTCAACCTCCCCAAATCAAGCCCTCACATCCCAGGCTTCCCTGTAGCTTGCAATACATATTAGAATAAAAGAGACCATGAACATATTGAAAATGTGATTGTGTGATTTTCTTTGTTATTTAGTCAGTCACATTTTGACTGACAAAATAATGAAGAATGTCAAAAAGTTGGGCCCCAGAGAAGGTAAGTGAGCGAAGACACAACTCTGTGGAGATGAAAAGGACCTAAATTTAATTGTGAGGCTGAGAAGGAGAACATTACCAACCCTGAGATTCTTACATTTGTGAGAACTTTTGGGGTATTCTATTCTGGAACAAGAGAACAAGAAACAACAGAGATTTCCACTGGGCAGAACCAAGTGCAAGGACACATTGATGGACACATGGAGCTGGCGGGAGCTTGTTCTCTGTGGCTATTCCTCCTTTACAGATCACTGATGGCCGTTCAATTTGGGCAGGTGGCCACAGAGATGGAAACTCCATACACTAGCTTGGCCACAAAGGAAAATGTGGGCATTTCAAGTTTGAACAGAATAAATATGTACTTTGCAATCACAATGTTTTTTTCTTTCTCAGAAGGAATTAACATTTGGGGAGATAGTTCATGAGGAGGGACTGAAAGATAGGAAAGCAAGGTAATTCCTTCCACTCTGAAGGTGGATTCACTGAGATAAGAAATATTTTTGTTTTTATTCTGTCGTATTCTTAGGATTAGGTCAAGCTATTTTGGCCCCTCCTTATCAAACATCCAGTATAAGCTAAGATGACCTACTGTCGGCTCAGCCTCTTTGGATCTCAGTTTTTCTTCTGTAAAACTCAAGTTTTAATTCTTGAACCAAGCAAGAGAAAGACATCTTTTCCAGCATGCCTGATATGATATGATTATACTGCCAAGGCATTTTTTATAGCAACAGATTACAAGAATGCATGTTCTGACCTTTCTTCACAGAACATTATCAGATGAGTGTGCTGGAATCGGCTCCAGTTAGCTCCACTGTGGGCAGAGTGTTTGCCAAGGACTTGGACGAAGGAATCAATGCAGAGATGAAATACACCATTGTGGATGGAGATGGTGCAGATGCCTTTGACATTAACACAGATCCCAATTTCCAAGTTGGCATCATAACTGTGAAGAAGGTAATCCAACTCCTCTTTCCAAATCATGTTAATGGAGGCTTTGAATATATATGAGATGTTAGTAAGGGCTGTTGGGCTATTAATACATATTGCTTCAAATCCTTTGATAAATATTCTTTCCACTTCTTAAAAAAAAAAAAACCTCTTACTCCTTTTGCTTACATGTAAACACTGGCTATGTGATCATTTTACAGAGAGGGTACCATGTCATGATAAAAATATATTATAAATACGTCCTTTCTCCTAGCTCACTACTTAACCACTAAAAAAAATTATTGTAGTTTAATTCACTAATGATGTTAATGAGTTGATCAATATTTTCAGTTGAATAACGTTCATTTTTTACTATTAGTGTACCATATATAACAATAAACCAAGCTATGATATTATTTATGAATCAATAAATAACACACAGAGATTTTTTAATTGCTACTAGAAGATCTCATAGATGCTAATTAGACTTGGAAAAGCTTTGTCAAACATAGCTGCTGAGTGGTATTATCACTTGCAACTCCTTTGCTTCATAAATTACCAAGTTTTCTGAATGTAAGCTATCAAGTTTTTCTGTAGCATAAAGCACATATGGATATATTGGGGTGGAAGATAAAACCTTAAAAAATTGAAGTTTTAATATCCTAGTAAATATATGTGATGAAATTTAAGAACTCATTGATTTAATCTTCTTTCTCCTCCATTTTAAATACATCTAAAAACCCAAGGTAACTTAAATTATTTATTCAACAAATATTTGTTGAGCTTCTCCCTATGTGCCAGGTATTATTCTAGGCATTAAATGTACAGAGTAAATAAAATAACCAAAAATATCTGCCTTCATGGAGCCTACATTCTAATAAAGGGAAGAAGACAATCAAAATAGCAAGTAAATCAACAAAGTAATATAGTAGAAAGTGATAAGTGCTATGGTGGGGAGGGGTAAAACAGAACAAAAGTGATATCAGAAAAGCCAACATGACTTCGAATTTTAAACTGGGTGCTTGGGATTGGCTTCACAAAGAAGTGACATTTATACAAGATTAACGAGGGTAGTCACAGCACAGAGCTGGGCAGGCTGACAGTGCACAACCCCAGGAGGTGCCTTACAAATGACTTTCAGTGAGAACTGCACATGCAGCCCTGGAGACAAGGGAATGGGCATGTTGACTGCGGAAAAGTGTTCCAGGCAAAGGGACAACCGGTGCCAAGGCCCAGAGACAGGTCTCTGCCTAGTTTGTTTCAAAAGCAGCAAAGGGTTTGATAAGGCTGAGTTGGAGGGGAAGACCAATAGATGAAAAAAGTCAGAAAAGTAACAAAGGAGCCAAACTGCATAGGACCTTATAGGCTGCTGTAAGTACTTCTTCCTCTCAATAAAGCAGGGAACAACTGGAGGGCTTTAAACCACGTATGATGTGGGGCACCTGGCTGGCTCAGTCAGTTAAGCGTCCAGCTCTTGATGTGGGCTCAGGTCATGATCTCAAGGTCGTGAGATTAAGCCCCATACTGGGCTCCACACTCAGCAGGGAGTCTGTTTCTCTCCCTCGCCCTCTGCCCCTCCCCCCCCACTCATGCTCTTGCACTCTCTCCATAAAATAAATAAATAAATCTTTAAAAAATAAATAAAAAATAAAACATACATGGCATAACTGGACTTTCATTATAAAATAATTACTCTGTCAGCTGTGTTGAGAAAAGACCATAAAAGGGGAGCAAGGATGGGAACAGGCACACCAGCTGAGAGACTACTGCAATAATCTAGGTAGATGATGGTAGCCTGGCCTAGGGTAGTAGGAATGGAGACAGTGAGAAGCAAACAGAACCCAGATAAATTTTGAAAGTAGAGCCAAGAGGATTTACTAACAGACTGGATGAGGACATGAAAGAAAGACAGAAGTCAAATGAGCAACAAGAACAGAGCTGCCTCTGAGACGGGGGAGTCTGCAGGTAAAAAAGGTGGCAGGTGGTGGCAAATATTGGGATTAAGTTCTGGACATGTTACCCAAGTAGAGATGTGTAGTAGCTGCTGGTTATAGGAGTGTGGAGTTGGAGAAGAGTTCTGAGCTAGAAATACAAATTTGGGAATCACAAGCATATAAATGGTACTTAAAGCAAATACAAGAAAATGACATTCCAGGGGCTTGAGCATAGATGGAGATGCTAGTGACATGAGCCCCACAGCACCCCAAGATGAAGAGGTCAGAGAGAAGAGCAAAGATAAGCAAGGAGACTAAGGAGAGATCAGGGAAATAGGAAGAAAATCAAGGGAGTGTGGTGTTCTGGAAGGCATGAAAAACCATCTCCAGGAGAAGGGAAAGACAAAGGCTACTGAAATTCATGTAAGAACACTGAAAACTGACCGCAGACTTCAGGAATATGGAGACCATTAATGACCTTGATGAAAGCAACGGTCATAACTTAGAATGGGGCACAAGTTAATGTGTTTAATAACAACTTTACTATATGCTGTTCCACAGAGTTGAATTAACACTACTTTAGAAGGGAAGAGTTCACATATTTGTCCTGTATTCACTTAAGCAATATACAAATACAGCAAAAGAACAGATATATTCAGCATTCCACCAACCCAAAATCTTTACAACCAGCACCCAATGACCTCAAAACAGTGTAAAATGCTGATATTAACTTCACAATCATCAAATAAATCTGAATATAATTTAAATATTACAGTTTTTTATTTTATTCTCATCCCTTTAGAGTTAATAACATGTTAGAAGTATAAAAGATGACTAGAAATAATAATACAAATTTGGTATATGACATAGGATTAAGAACATTCCCCAACTATGTGGTATGCCTTAACTGTAAACAAGATAAATGCTCAAAGCTTCAGATAATTACTGATTCTTTAATGCAAAAATTTTCTTTAAAACAATTAAGCAATCAGAAAAAGAGTTTTTGGGATTCTCAATATATTTTAAATGTTATTCTGTATCTTAATATACAAGATAATGCTAAATAATTTTAATTTATGTCAGATTATTAGAATATAGCTTATACCTTATTACAAGCCATTCATTTTTTAAAAATATTAACCATTATAATTTTGTATCTGAAAGGAAATTCAAAATGCTGTTTTCTCCAGCTCCCTTAAGTGGAGAAAAGATTAAACCTCATAAGATACAACGCTGTCTTTCATTGTCATTACTAAAACTATATCCATGTTTAATCAAAACAGACATCAGTTTGGGCAAGGTCATCTGGATTTCTCTTCTGAACTTAGGAGGTGACAGAAAATGGAATTAAAAAAGAGGTCAATAAGTTGGGTAGATGGACAAGTCAAATATAATAAATACTTTAGAGGCTATTGACTGCTCAGTCTGTACTTTTGGAACAACATTCACTCAGATGCCTGATCCACACCCATCTTCTACTTTGTCATTAATAATGTCGTATAAAATTGAAACAGAAGTTCTGTTTTTGATTTATTTCCCTAAGCCCTATTATTTGTCTAAAAAGCACATGCTTTTTCAAAAAGAAAAATTAAGTTAAATTGATAGAATTGGGTCTTCATAAAACCACACTGATTACTACCCAGTACCTTGAGTCTTTTTGGCTTTTAAGTAATCAATCAATTGATTTTCAGTCTCTTAAGTCAAATGCTTGAAAGATAACTTGAAATACATATTTTGCAGATTGCTCTTTATTCTAGATAAGCATGCCATTATGCCATATTCCAGTCTTCAGCATGTCTTCCATCTCCCAGCATACAATAAAAGCAACTGTTTTGACTCCATTTTCCTCTTAGTCCACAGAGCAACACTTCTATATTTCATCAAATCTAAGATGCCCATGAAATGTAAATTACATCACTGTTTTAGATACTATCTTAAAAAAGAAAAAAAAAACTCTTGCAATTTAATTGATACAATGCCTTCTTCTTCCTTAGTTTATAGTTTTTGAAAAAGCTCTTGTTGACACAGACATATGTGCTTCACTAATACCAGATTTACTCCCTGCTGTTGTTTCCATGCCATTCTGCCTATATAACAATTCTTGTTTCAATGTCGTATCATAGTACAATCTTTCTGAAGACATTTTAGAAGGCAATGAAGTTCAACACATGTAGCATCCACAATGTGCAGAACTCAACTGAAATGCATGCATCCTGTCTCCTATTGGGCGTAAAGCAATTGTAAGATGCCATCAATTGGAAAAGCAACCCTATTTCCAAAATGTCAAAATATGAAAAGATGCACACCTTAAAATCACTGAAATACTGTATATATTATCACCTAACCAGTACTTGTTAATACTTGCACTGAAAAGCTTTTTTGCGCTACTCAATGTAACATTTTTTTGCGGCCTTTTGGGTTTTAGACCCTTGCTAGGCACTGGGAAATAAAAATCTAATTCATAGCCTTTGCCCTTGAGTCTGTGAAAGGGACCAACAAGCAAAGAAACATTTGTAAAACAAAATAAAAAAGAACCATAATGTAAGTATGACAAAGTGCTATGGGAACAGAGAAAGGAATAAATAATCCTGCCTAAAAAAGCTGCATTACTATTTTGTGCCACAATTTTTGTGACTCAATTTTCAAGGCTATAATGCCTCTTCATTATTATGTGCTCTAACTCTAGGAAATTTCTTGAATTTGGAACTTAGGTTTTGAGATTACTATTCTTGGATTTACTATTATGACTATGGGAATAATTCTTTGATTTTAAAAAATAAGTACAAAAACTCTTCCTGAGAGAAAAGTTAAACTCATATTTCATTTGTGAGCAACTCAAAGCTTAGAGTACTAAGGACAATGTCTTCTTTCAATTTTAAATAATAAAATTATTTAAGTGAGAGAGACAATAATCTTAATGTAATCATCACTAGGTAACTTATTTTTAAAAAACTTTAATAATTAAAAACTCGTTTTAGTCTCTCCAACAGATAGTGTTGGAATAACTGGATATCCATATGTGGAAAAAACCACTTCATACCTCACTATAAAAATAAGTTCAAAAAGGATCATCTACCTACCTAAATGTAATAAACTAAAACCATAAAATTTCTAGAAGAAAACATGAAAGAAAATCTTTGTGACCGTTACTAGGCAAAGATTTCTTAGATATGACACCAAAATCCCAATAAGAAAGTGATAAATACGATTTCACCAAAATTAAGAGTTTCTTCTCTTCAAAAGCACTGTTAAAACAAATCACAGATTGGGAATAAATATTTGCAAACACATGTCTGATAAAAGACTCGAATATAGAACACGTAACCAACTCTTCAAGAAGATACATAAAAATGCTAAACATCATTTGGCATTAGGGAAATGCAAATCAAAACCACAATGAGATACTACTTCATACCCACTAGGACAGCTAAAATCAGAAAAACTGATGAAATCAAATAATGACAAGGATGTTAAACAACTAGAACTTTCATACATTCCCGGTGGGAATGCAAAGTGGTATAACCACTTTAAAAATTGGTTTGGAAGTTTCTTATAAAGTTAAAAATATACTTAACAATACAATCCTGCAATCCCATTCCTAGGTTTTTATCCAAGTTAAATAAAAATCTATGTCACAGAAAAACCTGTATGCAAATGTTCATGGTAGCTTTATTCATAACCATCAGAAACTGGAAACAACCCAACTGTATCTCTAGTAGAGAATGGATAAATAAACTGTGGTACACCCATACAATAAATAGTACTTGGCAATAAAAAAGGACAAACTATTCATTCACAAAGCAACATGGATGAATTTCAAATGCATCATGCCAAGTAAAAAACCAGATTTGTAAAAGTATATACTGAATGGTTCCATTTATATGACATTCTTATAATCGGGCAGAGCATAGATCAGTGGTTGCCGTGGGGAGGGGTTGACCACAAAGGGGCACAGGGCAAGGGGTAATGGCAGTGATAGAACTGTTCTATATCTTATCATGGTGGAAACATGACTATATAATCTGTCAAAACTTTCAAAACTTTATACTAAAAAAGATGAATTTTAATGTAAATTATACCTTAATTAAAAAAAAATACAAAATTTACACCAAATTAGAAAAAAGACTTAAAATTAAGGGGAAAATAAACTTTACCTAGCTCAAACCTAACATAAACAATAGTGCCCACTTTGGGTTACCCATATTTAAGGAAAAATTTCAAGAAAACATTATGTAATTTACCAGGACACAGTGGATGTCTAGATTTAGAGAGTAAGTATAAATAAAATAAATTGGTAAAACTATTCCTTCAAGAGTATCATAATCTGAGTGGCAGACTTCCCTGTTAATAAAAATTGCTTTTTAAAATTATTTTTTAATTTATTTTTGTAAGTAATCTCTACACCCAATGTGGGGCTCAAACTCAGAATCCTGAGACTAAGAGGCACATACATGCTCTACCGTCTGAGCCAGCTAGGCGCCCCTAAAACCTTGCCTTTTGACTAAAAACTAGGGAGACAGTCAAGCTGATAAAATGGCTGCTTAGTTTAAATGGGAATGGCTGACTCCACAAAACAAGGAATACAATGTAGGGTCTAACCATGCAAAACAAGTAATAACCAAACAGCAACAACACAAAACACTTTGTTAGATTTGAAAATACCTAATTTAGTTAAAGCAACTTCTACTGCTGTTTTTCTCAAAAGCAAAGCAGTTTATTAAATGGAAACATGCCTCTTTCTAACATAAAATGTGCTGACATGCAGCATATTTTATGAAAAAAAGCAACAGTGAATATTTAGTTCACTACCAAGTAGATATGTGACTTTTAAGCTTTAATAACTGCTTTGCTATCCACTATAATTATCTTAAAGGACTAACTTTCCATAATTTTTTTTTATTACTGATGATGTTCTGAGGTAGCTGTTGCTCAAAACACTTAGACATTTTGTCAGCTTAAAAAAATAAATGGATTGTTCTTAAGAGATACATTCAAGTTCACTTTCTACCCTAAAATGTTGTATTTATTTTGGCATAAAACATTCTTAAGGTAGGAATAGATTTTAAAAAAAAAGGAGCAACCACAAAATTGTATGTATGACACGGAATTTTACTAGAAAAAGTTAAAGATTTGTAGATGACCTCTGAATGAAGAATTTAAAAATCTAGATGAGCATTTCTACTTTAACACTATGTAACCATGTCTGCTTCACCCAGTATTCCAAGCCTTCTGTCTCAGTCTCTTCAACTATAAAATGAGGCATTGGATTAGGTCTTTAAAAGAGATTTTTAAAGGACAGCATCTATGGTAAACTTAATACACAAACATTGATCTGACACAGTACTCTGAGAACCCTTGTAAGGTGCTTATGGTAGTTTCTTGAAAAAAAAAAGACTATTGCCTTTGTACTGAAGAATTTTTGGGGGGGTGCCTAGGTGGCTCAGATGGTTAAGCATCTGCCTTCGGCTTAGGTCATGATTTCCAGGTCCTGGGATGGAGCTCCATGTCGGATCCCAGCTCAGTGGGGAGTCGGCTTCTGCCTCTCCCCCTGCTTCTCTGTCTCTCTCTCTCTCCCTCAAATGAATAAACAAAATCTAAAAAAAATTTTTTTAAAGAAGAAAATGGAAAAGACAAGGCCTCAGTTATATGGATATTCTGAAACTCCTAGTTCTCATGATATTTTTTCAGATAAACAAGCAGCTTTAAAGATAAGGGGACCAGGTTGATTGAAGAGTAGGCAGGTTAAAGTACAGCCTGCCCAGAGTAACAGTGGATTTCCTGATCAGTACACTGGCTGCCTTCACCCTCTCTGAAGTGTCCAGATCTTCCTTACTTTCTTTACCCCATTTGTTGAAAATGACCTTAAGACCAAGAACTACGAACAAAGGAAAAATTCTCCTTGCTTTTCCCTTTGCCTCTTTTCCACCATTTTAATGAAGTTGGAAGTGTATCCCCTAGCCATCAATATTGGCGATACTTTAAAACCTTGACATATACGCTCATTGCTAATCAATTTTCCTGTCATTACTTTTCAGCCCCTGAGTTTTGAAAGCAAGAAAAGTTACACCTTAAAAGTGGAAGGAGCCAATCCTCACCTAGAGATGCGTTTTCTGAACCTAGGCCCATTTCAGGACACAACAACAGTGCACATCAGTGTGGAAGATGTGGATGAGCCCCCCATATTTGAGCCGGGCTTTTATTTTGTGGAGGTTCCTGAGGATGTGGCGATTGGAACAACCATACAGATCACTTCTGCCAAGGACCCAGATGTGACCAACAACTCAATCAGGTTTTTCCACAGATTTCACCTTTCTTATACCTTAGAATCTTCCCTTCCCTGGTATCTAATTTTCTAGCACTTTTTTCCTTTGCTTCTTCCCTCTCTGAAGACTCTCCTCTTCAGTTCTTCTTGTTTAAATAAGATAGCCTTTTCACGTTATTTAGAAGTAAAGTTATCATTATGTCTGCAACTCACTGTCAATTTGTTTAGCGAAAAAACACACACATGCGCATATGCGCGCACATACACACACACACCCCTATCTTAGTTTTCAATCATAGCCCTATTGACATTTTGGGGATGGATTCTTTATTGTGACAGGCTGTCCTGTGCATTGTACAATGTTTAACAGCATCTCTGGCCTCAACCCACTAAATGTCAGTAGCACCCTGAGTTGTAACAACTTAAAAGTGTCCCACATATTGCCAAATGTCCCAGGAGGAAGGGATGGGGGGATCAAAAATCATCCCCAGTTGACAACTACCAATTCAGATAAAGCATAGACACATGACACCAAAAAGTTAAAAACTGTCAAATCTTGGGGCACCTGGGTAGCTCAGTCAGTTAAGCATCCGACTTTTGGTCTCAGCTCAGGTCTTGATCTCAGCGTTGTGAGTTCAAGACCCACAGTGGGCTCCATGCTGGGCATGAAGCCTACTTAAAAAAAAAAAAAAAAAAGTCAAATCTCAGTGATGAATACAAAAGTGATCAATGCACATTCTTTCAATTTTTATGAACCTTTGATTTTTCTACTATATATATTTCCATATACTACAAAAGAACATGGTAACTACTCCTGCTGTCAATGGCTTCGATGCCATGTAGAATGGCCTGATAGGGCTTTCTATTTCAAGCCTACATATCAGTCTTTCCAAAGTGTGTTTTGAACTTAAAGATTCCAATCAAGATGCTTCCCCATCAAGGCAGGGAGGAGAGCTGCTCTTATAGCCATGGCCATTTCCTCCCCTCAACTCTAGAACCAAAGTGCAAACAGCTGGTGGACAGGTTGACACCTCAACCTTCTAGAGCAACTGCCAAGCCTCTGAAGCTTGACACAAAACATCAGGATTCCAAGGCTGTTTGAGGCCATCTGTCACATTAATTGTTGAAAGTCACATGGCAAAATGGATCTGGGGCTTTAGTGCATATAACACATTTTAAATGCACCCCAATTTATCAAATGCCTTTCCCATCAACTGGTACTTCCCTCACCTAGTGTTTGCATTTAATGAAAATGTGCTTTTTCAGTTTAACAAGGATGCTTCTCTCCTGAGAATAACTATACTGGGGGAATCTGCTTCATCTAACCAACTAGTAAACATTTCACATTTGAAGGCATTAAAATGGCTAAAATGATTGTGTTTGAATTCTGATATTTGATTTTTAGAAGTCAACTAATCTTTCTAGTATGAATTATACCAACTTTATAGAAATGATATTTCAACCTTAAGCTTTTCAAATGTATAATAGGAGGGAAGAAGTGAAACCATATTATCCCCAGAACAACCATAAGATAAATGAAACAGATTCTATAAATTCATATTTTCAGAAGCCAAGAAAAAAATATATACACCTTCTGATCAATTAGCTAATCTGTTCATGTTGGAAAAGATACTGTGGGGAAAATTTTATGGAGGGAGAGAAATAAAACAGGCATAAGCTTGAAAAAATTAGAGACCATTTCTAAAATAGTCAATCAAATATCCAGTGGATACTTCTCCATCTTCTTTCCCGATTCTGAATCTGGACTTCCACATGGTAGGCACTGGAAATACAGTTGTTAGGAGTCACACTGCTAAATGACAAGCAAAAGAGACTGCAGTCAGAAAACACACACACACACACACACACACACACACGCTCCTAGAGTGTATGTGCAGTATTCAAGACTAAAGTCATTAATTATCTCAAAACAGATGCCGAAATGAAAGCAAAACACCAACAGGCCCACATCCACTCTTGCCATGGAGCAAAATGAGGTACACAAAATTAAAGAATCCTAACAGAAAATGCTGCTTCAGATGCCTGGCCTTTGAAAATCATCAGTTGCCAGCATCAGGGAGGTACACAATAGAGAGGCTTTCTATTCCAATAGACCCCAGTCAGGAGGAATCCACCAGTGAACAGTCCAGAGGCAGGGAGCAAGGTCCCCTTGCTTATCCTGGGGCAGAACTCTAGGTCCTGAGAGAGAAACTGGCAAGAACAGGGTGACAGCCACAGGCCTGGAGATAACAAGATAAGCATTCAGACACAGGGGGCAAAGAATTCCACTTATCAGACCTGGGGATAATTCTCCCTCTGCCTTTTGGTTGCAAAGGAGAATTCATATTGCCAAGATAGAGGGTTCCTGACTCTTTGTACTGTCTGACAGGAATGAAGAATGGTCCCTAGACTCAAGTAGAACATCAGGAGTCCTGGATTCTCACAGGGAAAAGCACATAAAGGGCAAATCCTTGGCTATCATTTAATAAACCCATTTGGAAATTACTGTCCTATGTTATCTTTCCCCAAATTGCTCATTTTATCCTTATTTTTCCTATAAAAGTTATTTTCTTTTAAAATAATCTGCAAGTTACATGCTGCTTGGCTATCTAATTCATCTTCTGCATTTTTATTAGAAATAAATGAGATTTATATTCCTAAAAAAAAACACACATATTAAATTGCCCCAAAATCAATATATCACCTGAAGTTAAGATGTTATAGATAAAAGGCCATTTAACTTTTTAAAAAGATTATAAGGACTTTCATCATCTCCTTTCTAGAAACTTTATGGCATGTTCAGGCATATAAGCTGGTCATGATTTACTAGTAAATCCCAAACCTAAATCTCCAGATTTAGTTACATATACATGAAAAATACGATGTGTAGTATCTCCTAAACAATTCAGGATCTCCTAAATTTTTAATAAATGCCCAAGGCACTTCTGGCAAGCAGGAAACTAAACCATCTGGCAAATGAAATAGGCTTCTGCTGGTATGGAAACAGCCTGCTTTCCTGTGCCTTCCTAGAGTGTATGTGTGTGGATTTAGCAAGCCTGCCCATGACGCCCTACCTTCAAATCGCTCCCAAATTCAGAGTATGTCCTCAGCCAAGCAAGTAAGCAGGGAGCCCAACAAACACTAGCTATCGTTCCCTGAAGGCAGTTTTGTATGTGCATACCATGCCTATTCTTCCCATAATAGGTGAGAATATTATGGTTAGAGAAAGGAAAACCACCTACATAATTCACTAGTGTGTCCCAATTTCCTCATTTTCCATCTGTATCTACACCTTTAATTTGTTCTCCTGCCTCCTGAAAACTGGCCCCATGTCTCATTCAGAGTAGTGAATGCCGTGACTGCCTCAATTCAGGAACTTCTGATTTGGGAAGTCAGAAGGGGATTCCACTTGCTGAGGACGGCTTCTCGGAGGCAAGCTTGCAGAGTTTCCTCTCGCTGTGGCACCAGGCAGTACCGTCATGGGCTCTGCCAGCTAGTTATTTCTATCACCCCATCTCCCATCTCGCATCTGCGACATTTGCTATGGCGCGGTAGGTCTGAGTGTGAAAAGCTGGTTCATCATAGAGGCTGCGGGCTGCCTCTCCCCTCGGCACTATGCCTACAGCTTGGAGAGCTGCCATCGGGGTTATGGCTCCATGGGCTGAATGGCTGGCTGAAAGAAAAGACTGCATTTTTTCCCAAAGACAAATTCAACTCTTAAAATAGCCAGTGAACTTCAAAACTAAATCGCTAATTATACCTATAAAAAAAATGCTCCAATTAATTTTAAATGAACTTTGTAGGCATGTGTTTGTTCTTTACTAAGAAGTCAATGGTTTGCCATCATGGCTTCGTCTATTTCAAGAAGAGATAAGGCTTTGTTTCCTTAAACAGTTGCATACATTCCATGCACAATAAGGCAGCACGGAGTGGCAGTTAGGAGCAGGAACCTAAACCCAAACTGCTTAGGCTTGATTCCAATCTTGGGACAGTGACTTAACCAATCCAGGCCTCAGTGTCCTCACCTGTAAAACCAAGATAACAGTACCTACCCTCCTAGGGATACTGTAAGGAATAAATGAATCAATATATGTAAGGTGTAGGAAGCAGTGCCTGGCTATAGTAAGTATTCATTAAATAGGGTCACAGAGAAAAGCATTAATGTACTTCCTTAAATTTCACAACTCTTGGAGAATTATAACTGAAATGATTCCATTTCTCCAGCCCTTAGTGATCACTCTTTCCTTTAATTCCTCTCTGAACAGCCAACTAGAATCCCTACAGGAAAAAAATACCTATCTGGAACAAATATTTTACGAGATAATACATACACATGCATATACTATGTATGTGTGTGTGCATGGATGGATGGATGTATATATACCTACACATCTGTACCTATTTGAAACAAAAGTTGTACCATCAATATTTACCCTTATTGCATGTGACAGTCTGGCATGCATATGTTCTATTTCATTTTCTTTCAACACTAGTCATAACCAGCCTATTGATTTCACTAACGTGCAATTTGAAAAATAATGCACTAAAGAAACTTCTTACTCCCATCAAAATGGCAGTTTCCTAGTTTCAACAACTTTAAGACACGGTTGCAATCACTGGCAACTTTAAATAGAATTTTGAACTGTAGTTTTATATTACCTCTGCAAATTATTAGCTGTTTAACTGTATGAAAGTAACTTCTCTTAGTTTTCTTTTCTGCTAACTGAGGTAACACCTACCTTCTAGAATTTTTATAAAAATTTAAAAAGAAGCTATAAAATATCTGGTATTCCCTAAGTGGCACCTATTATAATTACTGGCTGTTACCAAGGACTACACAGATTCTCAAGAGTGGTTCTCAAGGGACATATGGGTGGCTCAGTCAGTTAAGCATCTGCCTTCGGCTCAGGTCATGATCCCAGGGTCCTGGGATCGAGCCCCGCATCAGGCTCCCTGCTCAGCGGGGAGCCTGCTTCTCCCTGCTCAGCGGGGAGCCTGCTTCTCCCTCTGCCTCTGCTCCCCCTGCTTGTGTGTGCGCTCATGCTCTCTCTGACAAATAAAATCTTTAAAAAAAAAAAAAAAGAGTGATTCTCAA
The DNA here is from genome assembly GCF_002201575.2 of Neomonachus schauinslandi. Taxonomy (NCBI): domain Eukaryota; kingdom Metazoa; phylum Chordata; class Mammalia; order Carnivora; family Phocidae; genus Neomonachus; species Neomonachus schauinslandi. Next base: position 14,652,059 of record NC_058416.1, on the reverse strand, counting down.
TCATGGCTATATATCATGGAAGATTTTAAATATACAGATGCCTGAATCTCCCTCCACACTTACTGAATCTCCCAAAATGGGGACCAGGTGAGAGAACACAGAGAGTCAGATTGCCAAATCAGGTTCAACAGGAACTGTGGCTCTTACCTAGTACCCAAAATAAATAATGACTCGAAGGATAGAGACAAAAGCAAAATATGAGGCAAGCAGTCTGTCCTTGGAGAGGTCTGAAACCGTGAGGTAAATATCCTTCTTTTCCTGTGTAAGGATGCATGTTGGTCCATACTGAACATGAAAGATATAAGCAATGAAGTGCACTGTCCGAACAAAAAAGAAGCCATTTTGGTTATGGAACATCTGCTTTTTATACCCCATTAATTACATAGCTCACATGATATTTTCCAGCAAGCTGTGCCCCATAAATTCATAAATTCCAGGTTTATTTACATTAAGCAATGTAGTCAAACCTGGTTCATCCTGCTGAAAATATTCCATAGATAAGGACTTACTACTGTGTTTGCCAGCAGGTCAGTCATTAGCATGTTTATAAAGGACCTCATGGAAATCGTCCCTTCTCAATAGGTGATACTAATTACAGGGATTGGAACTACTGAACTATACCTTTTCCAGTTCCAATCTAGCATTTCAAAACTTATGTGAATAAAATTTGTTTTGAACAAGACATGCAAGGGTTGCTTCTCAGAATGTCCCAAAAGCCTTAGGGCAGTATTAAGCTTTAAATAGCTGAAATTGATCTTTAATTGGCTAAAACTGCCCTAAGGCTTTGATACCCTTTTTTATTTCATTTTATGAATGTGGAAATTCAAGCAGTAATAGTTTGTCGTTGGTTATGTTTTTAAGGGGGTTTTGGTGGGGAACTGTTTCTGGACATGATAAAACAGCAAATGCGGTCTTCCAAGTGTCTACAACTCAGAACTGGTTGAGCCATATTCATATAGTATGCACTCAGTTCTCTCAAGTAATATGCTATAGTATATTTATTCAAATAAAACAGTGTATTTAATCTGTGTTTTTGCAGATATTCCATTGACAGAAGCAGTGACCCTGGAAGATTCTTCTATGTTGACATTACAACGGGTGCCCTAATGACTGCAAGACCCCTTGATCGGGAGGAGTTTTCTTGGCATAATATCACTGTCCTTGCTATGGAAATGAGTAAGTAACACAATAAACTGGTCTCCATAACATGACAAAATATAAGCATTGTAGAATGTGAAAGCTTCTAGAGCTTGTTATATTCTTTACAGGAAGAAATTATGGTTTATGCAAGTGAGTGAATGCATTCAGTTCAAATACTTACTATCTCCTATATACCTAGTTCTGTGCTAGAGATTAAAAAAAAAAAACAAAAAAACACTATGCAAAAGCAGTACCAAAAATAGCACCCTTAAATCAAGGAGCAAGACTTTTATCTGAGGAAAAGGACAATTCCTGAGAAATCTAAGAGGTTTTCAATCTTTTTTTTTTTTTAAGATTTTATTTATTTATTTGAGAGCGAGAATGAGATAGAGAGAGCATGAGAGAGTCAGAGGGAGAAGCAGACTCCCCGCCGAGCAGGGAGCCTGATGCGGGACTCGATCCCAGGACTCCAGGATCATGACCTGAGCCGAAGGCAGTCGCTTAACCAACTGAGCCACCCAGGCGCCCCGAGGTTTTCAATCTTTAATAAGCTTGGGAATGCACAAATAGTATTGTCAGGGAGCCAAGAATTCCTGTCCCCTTCAAGGGTCCTTCTAGCTGGACTAAGAATCAAATTGACATGAGACAGATTAACAAAAGAAAATCAAATTTAACATGCATACATATGAGGAATGCACACAGACATAAAAATTACAAAGACAGACAAAATGAGGTATATATGTCATTGTGAACTATGAAGAAGGGGGTAGGAGTTTGGGATTCCAAAGGAAAGGAATGCATTTCAAAGGACGATAAGAGCAGATATTTGGTAATCAGAGGTTTGCCCTACTGTACAGATGGGTCACTCAGATAAAATTTATCTGTTAATAACCCTTATTCTGGGGGGAAAAAACTCAATTTAGATTTTTCTCTGTGGGTTAAGGGAGTGACAAAAGTTTCTCTTGAACCCTCAGGGCCTCAAGTGCCTTCAGCTCAGAATAATCCACATGCCAAAGTGGTACTTGGGGGTGGGGGAGCTGTCCTGAACCCCTTTAGTATAAGATATTATTACTGGATGAAAGAAAACATTTACAACATATCACCCCTACCACACACATACATACACAGAAACATGGATACAAAATTTTGAGACATCTAACACTAAAAAGCAGATTTATGAACATAAAAATAGAATGAAAAACTACTAAAAACTAGATTAGCATATTTATTACAAACTTTACAAAAATTAGATTATTTACTACTACATTCAATTTTTTTTCATAACACTTAGTGATGGTAAAGTTTCAGGGAAATGCAGACCCTAATGTACTGGCAGAACTATGTACAATCATTCAGGGAGAGGGGGGCAATTAGGCAATTAAGCTTTTGTATTAAGATTCTCCAAAATATTCATAGTCTTTTTCCCAAGAGTTCTACTTCTAATAACTATCTTAAGGAAATAATCACAGATACCAACAAAGACCCATGTACCAAAATGTCTCCTGCAGTGTTATTTTAACATAGGGGAAAAAATGGGAATTACCTAAAAGTCTAGTAATAGGGGTCTAAGTAAACTGTGGTACAACCGTACAATAAAATGAGACTATCAAAAAGATATTAATATACATGTTTTCAAGTATATTTCAATGACACAGGACAATATTGCCCTAAAAGTTTTAAATCCAACTTTTTAATTTTGCTTAATTGCAGTGTATGTGTGTGTGTCTCTCCATATTTTTGGACACATGTAATATTACATATATTATATAATGGATATCTCTGGGGTAGGATTAGAGATCATATGTACCTGAAAATCTGGGGGATTTTCATTATTCCTTCCATAAACTAGTACCACGGTTATAATGGAAAAAAAATTTAAATAGGTCAGTACTTTTGATAACGAGGCAACAGAAATATTTAAGTGGATAACATAGGAGAGCATAGATATTTTGGGGAAAGAAAAGAAAAAATAAATCAGAAGAATAAGACATTCTGAGATTTTATAAAATTATTTACTAAGAATAATCTGTTAATTTCTATTTTATCTTCTTGGGATGTGGCCAAAACAAAAAAGGACAGGAGGGGCACTCCTGCGGCTGTGAAACTGTCCTTGTGTGGCAATGCCAAGCAAAAGAGAGACCAAAAGACACATTTCCCCATGAGTGACTATGAATAACTTCTCCTGCCCCAGCCAAAGATACAGAGTTGGTGTGTGTTTGATCCTATAATAACCCCTTAGTCCCTAAGCAGAAATAAATGCGCAGTGTTATCTGTATTCCCAGGAATAACTTGAAACCTTCTGAAATATAATTCAAAGAACTGATTATTCCACAAGAATAAAGCCAAGCAATGCCACGCAGTAGGCATCCAGTCAGAAATGGGCTGTTTTCAAGCCCAGAATATGGAACTGACCTGTCTTTAATTTCAGAAACTGAAGTGTGAGCCAAGTGAGAGATTCAAACCTTTTTAAGCTGCATTGTATGATACCTGCCCCCCCACCCGCCTCAGAGTCCTACTCTTCTCTTCATCCTCCTGACATCACACACTCCCTCAGACACACACCGCAGTCCGCCCACGCATCTTGTGTGCTGACCGCACTCTACTAGGCAGCACACGCATCCTATGTTTCTCTCGCCATTTCCAAGTTCTTTGTCCATTCCTTTAAAAAACCAAACTGACAAGGTAAATACCTTTTCCAGCAAAGAGCTGCTTTCTTGTACTACTGAACCCTCACCTTTTGGTTTTCTCTGTGTTCTCTTCAGACAATCCTTCCCAGGTTGGAAGTGTTTCCGTCACAATCAAAGTCTTAGATGTGAATGACAATGCTCCAGAATTCCCCAGATTCTATGAAGCTTTTGTGTGTGAAAATGCCAAAGCAGGGCAGGTAAGGCAGTCTGTGAAATGTGCACGTTGGTTCACCTCCAACATAAATGACTGCTACAGATAACCAAATTTGCCATCAAAGAAATTTAGACTACAGAAACTAACAGCTCACGAAAGGGTCCCCGACTTCCGTGCATCATGTTGTAACAGTTTGTTAGGACAAGCATGTTGAGTCCCCATAACATTTTATGATCTCAACAATGCTTTGATGGTAGCTTGCTTCACAGGCTGACATGAAGTTATCTACCCATCTTGTAACTAAACTGTATATAGAGTACCACTGCAGTCTTATGTGCTCTGGGTCCAAGGAGCGAGGGACCATGGAGATCAGAAAACTCTTTTTTAGCACTAATACCTGAAAATACTTGCAGTAGGGAAGCTTTATTTTTTGTATCTTCCCACCTCCCTTTCTTAACTTCTGACAACAGGTACCTTGTTCAGGGACTACCTGCCCTATTCTCAGAATGCTTTGTTAACCTAGAATACCTACTATCTCCTCCCTCAATTAAAACACCATTTTCATAATGTTGCTCCTGTCAGGTCAATTTTGAGAAGAAAGTAATCTGAAGACACAAATTTCTACTAATTTGAAATAACCACAGTTCTATAATCTGCAAAGACATATTTGTGTATTTTTTAAAGTATGCTTTTAAATGTAAATGAATAATTTGGCTGATCAAATTCCAAGTGGTATAACTGAGAAACATCCAGAACTCTGCTTGGAGTGGCCATGTATTCATGCATGCTTTGGGCTGCTGCCCACCCTGTACCCACCCTTCCATACCTCAGAGCATACGCCATGTCCTGTTTCTGCTCCTGCTTTTGTAAGATGCTTTCTTCTCTGCCTGTGACCCAACAGATCCCCTAACAGTCCTAATTTCTTCCCCCAAAGTATATTCTGTGGTCCTGTGGATTCTGGTGGTAAGGCAAATGGGTCAGGATCGTTTTAATATGAAAGTTATGAGTCTGTGAAGTGCATATCTATAAGGCAATGATTCATGCTTTGGTAATGCAGGCAGATTTTGCTTTCACTTCTCTTACTCACCTGGAACATGGCATCTTGCTGCACAGAGACTAGTTTATACAATCAAAACTTATATTAGCATCCTGTATTCACCAAAGATTAAGTCAACACATCTTCACCTTTCTAACTCAGTCAAAAGAAAAAGTGATTCACATCTGCCACAGGGGGAAAAAAATGTCCTATAATGATTGTCATCTAAATCCTCTCATCCACGGATTTTTGAAACTCAGTGCAATGGTCTATAGCACTCCTAAAATTTTTTCAACAAGTCTGGAATAATTCTACTTCCACATCTATTGAATTTCTAGGAAGACCTGAAACATGCAGCTAATAAAAGTTACAATGCTGACTTTATGGTGTAAGAAATGATCTGTGTTATTATACGTAAAGAAAGAAGGTATAAAAACTACATGTACATGCTTGCAGTTACATAAAATTATGCCTACATGTGACATATAGGGCATAGGATGCAAAAACAGCAATAGTTATTGTGCTATGGTAGTTGAGTTTTGAGTGAGGGGGTTTGGACCTTTATTTTAATAATTTTTGTTTTATATTATAACAATTGCATATATATTACATAAAGTATAACAATATTTTGTTTTATAAGATCTTATTATAATATACATAATGAAGCTAATAATTATCAATCTACATTATAAAGAAGGTGATAAGCAGCACATTAATTAAAGCTCCTCTCCCCCAGAAAATGAAGCACTTACTTTCTTAAAGGTCTTCAGAGTAGAAGTTGCATTCTGACAGGTGAAGAGCACTTTAACTACCAATCTTGGGTTTGGGTGTGTTTTTTTTTAAGAATTTATTTATTTATTATTTAGAAAGAGAGTGCAGCCAGCACATGCGAGTGGGAGGAGGGGGTAAAGGTGAGAGAGAATTCTCAAGGCGACCCCCCACTGAGCACAGAGCCTAATGCAGTGCTCAATCTCATGACCCGAAGATCACGACCTGAGCCAAAACCAAGAATCAGACACTCAACCAACTGAGCCACCCAGTCACCCCTAAATACCTCTCTTGTTTTGGGAGCACACACACACATCTCCCATTTCTACATTTCTTTTTGGGGTTTTTTTGGTTTTTTTTTTTTGTTTTTAATTTTATTATATTATGTTAGTCACCATACAATACATCATTAGTTTCTGATGTGGTGATCCACGATCCATTGTTTTCGTATTAACACCCAGTGCTCCATGCAGTATGTGCCCTCCTTAATACCCATCACCAGGCTAACCAATCCTCCCTCCCCCTCCCCTCCAAAACCCTGTTTGTTTCTCAGAGTCCATAGTCTCTCATGGTTTATCTCTCCCTCCAATTCCCCCCTGCCTGCTCATTTTTCCCTTCCTTCTCCTAGTGTCCTCCATGCTATTCCTTATGTTCCACAAATAAGTGAAACCATATGATAATTGACTTTCTCTGCATGACTTATTTCACGTAGCATAATCTCCACCAGTCCCACCATGTTGATGTAAAAGTTGGGTATTCATCTTTTCTGATGGCTGAGTAATATTCCATTGTATATATGGACCACATCGTCTTTATCCATTCATCTGTTGAAAGGGCATCTCGGCTCTTTCCACAGTTTGGCTATTGCGGACATTGCTGCTATGAACATTGGGGTGCATATGGCCCTTCTTTTCACTACATCTGTGTCTTTGGGGTAAATACCCAGTAGTGCAATTGTTGGGTCATAGGTAGCTCTATTTTTAAATTTTTGAGGAACCTCCACACTGTTTTCCAAAGTTGCTGTACCAACTTGCATTCCCACCAACAGTGTAAGAGGGTTCCCCTTTCTCCGCAACCTCTCCAACATCTGTTCTTTCTTTCCCTGTCCATTTTGGCCATCCTAACTGGTGTAAGGTGGTATCTCAGTGTGGTTTTGATTTGGATTTCCCTGATGGCTAATGATGATGAACATTTTTTCATGTGTCTGTTAGCCATTTGTAGGTCTTCTTCATCGAAGTGTCTTTTCATCTCTTCTGCCCACTTTTTGACTTGATTATTTGTTTTTTGGGTGTTGAGTTTGAGAAGTTCTTCATAGATTTTGGATACCAGCCCTTTATCTGTAGTGTCATTTGCAAATATCTTCTCCCATTCTGTGGGTTGCCTCTTTGTTTTGTTGACTGTTTCCTTTGCTGTGCAGCTTTTTATCTTGATGAAGTCCCAAAAGTTCATTTTTGCCTTTGTTTCACTAGCTTTTGGAGATGTATCTTGAAAGAAGTTGCTGTGGCCGATGTCAAAGAGGTTACTACCTATGTTCTCCTCTAGGATTCTGATGGATTCCTGTCTCACACTGAGGTCTTTCATCCACTTTGAGTTTATCTTTGTGAGTGGTGTTAGAGAATGGTCGAGTTTCATTCTTCTGCATGTGGCTGTCCAATTTTCCCAGCACCAGTTATTGAAGAGACTGTCTTTTTTCCATTGCATCTTTTTTCCTGCTTTGTCAAAGATTATTTGACCATAGAGTTGAGGGTCCATATCTGGGTTCTCTATTCTGTTCCATTGGTCTGTATGTCTGTTTTTGTGCCAGTACCATGCTGTCTTGGTGATCACTGATTTGTAATATAGCTTGAAATCGGGCAACGTGATGCCCCCAGCTTTGTTTTTCTTTTTCAACATCTCCTTGGCGATTCGGGGTCTTTTCTGATTCCATACAAATTTTAGGATTGTTTGTTCCAGCACTTTGAAAAATGTCATTGGAATTTTGATCGGGATGGCATTGAAGGTATAGATTGCTCTGGGTAGCATAGTCATTTTAACAATGTTTATTCTTCCGATCCATGAGCATGGAATATTTTTCCATCTTTTTGTGTCTTCTTCAATTTCTTTCATGAGTGTTTTGTAGTTCCTAGAGTATAGATCCTTTACCTCTTTGGTTAGGTTTATTCCGAGGTATCTTATGGTTTTTGGTGCTATTGTAAATGGAATCGTTTCTTTAATTTCTCTTTCTATAGTTGCGTTGTTAGTGTATAAGAAAGCAACTGATTTCTGTGCATTGATTTTGTATCCTGCCACATTACTGAATTGCTGGATGAGTTCTAGTAATTTGGGGGTGGAGTCTTTTGGGTTTTCCACATAAAGTATCATGTTGTCTGCGAAAAGAGAGAGTTTGACTTCTTCTTTGCCAATTTGAATACCTTTTATTTCTTTTTGTTGTCTGATTGCTGTTGCTAGGACTTCTAGTACTATGTTGAACAACAGTGGTGAGAGTGGGCACCCTTGACGTGTTCCTGATCTTAAGGGAAAGGCTCTCAGCTTTTCCCCATTGAGGATGATATTCGCTGTGGGTTTTTCATAGATGGATTTTATGAGCTTGAGGAATGTTCCCTCTATCCCTATACTCTGGAGAGTTTTAATCAGGAAAGGATGTTGTATTTTGTCAAATGCTTTTTCTGCATCAATTGAGAGGACCATATGGCTCTTCTCCCTCCTCTTATTAATGTGTTCTATCACATTGATTGATTTGCGAATGTTGAACCACGCTTGCATCCCGGGGATAAATCCCACTTGCTCGTGGTGGATGATCCTTTTAATGTATTGTTGGATCCTATTAGCTAGGATTTTGTTGAGGATTTTGGAATCCATATTCATCAGGGATATCGGTCTGAAATTCTCCTTTTTGATGGGGTCTTTGCCTGGTTTGGGGATTAAGGTAATGCTGGCCTCATAGAATGAGTTTGGAAGTTTTCCTTCTGTTTCTATTTTTTGAAACAGCTTCAGTAGAATAGGTATTCTTTCTTCTTTGAATGTTTGGTAGAATTCCCCAGGGAATCCATCAGGCCCTGGACTCTTGTTTTTGGGGAGGTTTTTGATCACTGCTTCAATCTCATTACTGGTTATTGGCCTATTCAGGTTGTCAATTTCTTCCTGTTTCAGTCTTGGCAACTTATAGGTTTCCAGGAGGTCCTCCATTTCATCCAGATTGCTCAGTTTATTGGCATACAGTTGTTGATAATAATTTCTAATAATTGTTTCTATTTCCTTGGTGTTAGTCGTGATCTCTCCCCTTTCATTCATGATTTTATTAATTTGGGTCCTTTCTCTCTTCTTTTGGATAAGTCTGGCCAGTGGTTTATCAATCTTATTAATTCTTTCAAAGAACCAACTTCTAGTTTCGTTGATCTGATCTACTGTGTTTCTGGTTTCTAATTCATTGATTTCTGCTCTAATTTTAATTATTTCTCTTCTAATGCGTGGCTTAGGCGTCGTTTGTTGCTTTTTCTCTAGTTCTTTAAGGTGTAGAGTTAGTTAGTTGGTGAATTCGGGATTTTTCTATTTTTTTGAGTGAGGCTTGGATGGCTATGTATTTCCCCCTTAGGACCGCCTTTGCAGTATCCCATAGGTTTTGGACCGATGTGTTTTCGTTCTCATTGATTTCCATGAATTGTTTAAGTTCTTCTTTGATTTCTTGGTTGACCCAAACATTCTTGAGCAGAGTGGTCTTTAGCTTCCAAGTGTTTGAATTTCTGCCAAATTTTTTCTTGTGATTGAGTTCCAGTTTTAGAGCATTGTGGTCTGAGAATATGCACAGAATAATCTCAATCTTTTGGTATCAGCTGAGACCTGATTTGTGACCCAGTATATGGTCTATTCTGGAGAAAGTTCCATGTGCGCTCGAGAAGAATGAGTATTCTGTTGTTTTAGGGTGGAATGTTCTGTAAATATCTATGAGGTCCATCTGGTCCAATGTATCATTCAAAGCTCTTGTTTCCTTGTTGATTTTCTGCTTAGATGATCTGTCCATTGCTGAGAGTGGAGTATCGAGGTGTCCTACAATTAACGTATTGTTATCAATATGACTCTTTATTTTGGTTAACAGTTGGCTTATGTAGATGGCTGCTCCCATGTTGGGGGCATAGATATTTACAATGGTTAGATCTTCTTGTTGGATAGACCCTTTAAGAATGATACAGTGTCCTTCTGTGTCTCTTATTACAGACTTTAGTTTAAAATCTAATTTGTCTGATATAAGAATTGCTACCCCAGCTTTCTTTTGAAGTCCGCTGGCATGGAAGATGGATCTCCATCCCTTCATTTTCAGTCTGGATGTATCTTTAGGTTCAAAATGAGTCTCTTGTAGACAGCATATGGATGGGTCCTGTCTTTTTATCCAATCTGCAACCCTGTGCCGTTTTATGGGAGCATTTAGGCCATTCACGTTGAGAGTGATTATTGAAAGATATGAATTAATTGTCATCATGTTGCCTGTGAAGACGTTGTTTTTATAGATTGTCCCGTAAATTTCTGTTGTAGATCACTCTTGGGGTCTTTCTCCTTTTATAGAACCCCCCCCCCTTAATATTTCTTGCAGGGCCGGTTTAGTGGTCACATATTCTTTCAACTTCTGCCAGTCGTGGAAGCTCTGCATCTCTCCATCCATTCTAAATGAAAGCCTTGCTGGATAAAGTATTCTTGGCTGCATGTTCTTCTCATTTAGTACTCTGAATATGTCTTGCCAGGCCTTTCTGGCTTGCCAGGTCTCTGTGGATAGGTCTGATGTTATTCTGATGTTCCTCCCTCTGTACGTAAGGAATCTCTTCCCCCTAACTGCCCTTAAGATGGTTTCCTTGGTTCTTAGATTTGCAAGTTTTACTATTACATGCTGGGGTGTTGGCCTGTTTTCCTTGATCTCAGGAGGGGTCCTCTCTGCTTCTAGGACTCGAGTGTTTGTTTCATTCCCCAGATTAGGGAAGTTCTCAGCTACGATTTGCTCAAATACATCGTCTAGCCCTCTCTCTCTCTCCACTCCCTCTGGGATTCCAATTACTCTGACATTGGAACGCCTCATGGTGTCACTTATTTCTCTGATTCTATTTTCATGGATTCTGAGTTGTTTTTCCCTGGCCTCCCCTTTTCCCTTTTTATCTATTATATTGTCTTCCAGGTCGCTTATTCTCTCTTCTGTCTCAGTTACCCTAGCTGTTAGATTATCTAGATTGGATTGGATCTCATTGATAGCATTTTTAAGTTCTGCCAATTCACCTTGTATTTCTGCCCTTAGAGACTCTATATTGCCGTTAATTGATTTCTCCATTCTAGCCATTGTCTTCACAATTGCTAGCCTGAATTCCATCTCTGACATCTTGGTTATGTCTGCATCCATTTGTAAATCTGCAGCATAAGTCATAATCTCTGAGTCTTTTCTATTTTGGGGGCTCCTCCTCCTAGTCATTCTGTTGATGGGTGGTTGAGGGAATGTATAGAGTCCAAATTATTGACCAGAACCCAAGCAAGATACACCTGTTTTCTTGGGACCTTAGGGTTGCCTGGCCTCTTGTTTTCCCAGCCTGTCTTCTGCGGGAGGGGCCTGCCGCAGTGTTACTCAGGCAACCCTGTTTGGGCGGAGTTGCCCTGCGCCCCTGTGGCGGGGGATGGGCTCAGTGGGAATCAGTCTTCGGGGCTTTTGTTCTCTGGCGCCTTTCCCTGGTGGCTTTCCGCGTCTTCCGCGAGTCAGAGCAGAAGAGACCGTTTCCAACCCTCTGCCTCAGAGCAGAGAGACCTCAGTCTGTTCTTCAGTGAGCTCTGCAGGCCACACCATCTCCGTTTCTGTCCGTGCTGCTATAAACTGCAGCGTCCTGGGTTGTGCGCCCCTCCGCAGTGCCCCCAGTCCTGCCTCCAGGTCGGGGCACGTCTCTGCCCTTTGTGCTTCTAAAACTGCCAGCCGCTCCCAGTTCCCGTGCGTGCGACTCAGCCGCTCGGGGTTTCCACCCCCGGGGGTTGCAGTTCATCGGCGGGACCCCGGCGCACCGGGTTTCCGTCTCAGAGGCTGCAGTTCGCGTGCGCGCGACCATCGCTCCGGTTTCTGTGGGGGGGGGGGGGGGCGCGCCCCCCCCCGTCTGGTCCTCCACCCCGGGGCCTGCCCTAAAGTTCTTTCCCGACGCTACCGGTCTGCGAGTCTGTGCCCCGTCCGCAGCGCAGGAGGCTGTCACTCACCGGCGGTGTAGGATCCCCACGTCCAGGCTCCCTCCCGCCGCCTTTTATCCTCTGATATCTGCCCGCAGAATCACGGTCTCCGCTTCCTACCTCAAAACCAACTGCCTGCGATATTCTGTTTGTAGAGATCCAGATCTTCTTACATCTCAGGCTGGTTTCGTGGGTGCTCAGAGTGGTCTGGTAGTTATCCAGCTCAATTCCGGGGACCAGTTGAAATAGGGTCCCCTACTCCTCCACCATCTTTCCCCCTCCCACTTCTACATTTCTAAATACATCTTTTTTTTTTTTTTAGATTTTATTCATTCATTTGAGAGAAACAGAGCATGAGCGGATGGGGGCAGGGGGAAGGAAGCAGAAGGGGAGGGGAAGGGACACGCAGACTCTGCACTGAGAGCAGAGCCCAACACAAGGCTTGATCTCAAGACCCCAAGATTGAGTCTGATGCTTAACCGACTGAGCTACCCAGGCGCCTCTCTAAATACACCTGTTAATGGCTTATCAGGCAGTCCTTTGAAGCACAGTTTATTTGTGACTTAAAGTTCAGGTCATGCACCCCAAGTCTGTCACATTTATCATCTTTAGCCCAAGATACTAAAAATCCTACCCCTTGATTTTGGCTCTGGGATATGTTTTAAAGATTTTCAAAAGCACACAGGCTCAGTAGGCATGTCTGGTTTATAACGCAGCAGGCCTCCTTGTGTTAGATGTGTCAGATACTGTCGTCAGCTGTGTCTGCCAAGTCGGGATATGTGCTTTCCTCCTAGCAAGCAGCCACGAAGGAGGCCCATAAAGAAATCAGATGACATACCTGGCGATGGCTGAAAGCAGAATGAAACCAGCTGAGCAGAATATTGCATGGAAAGTGGGACTGAGAATGGTATCTGACCTGCAAGGAGAGTGCAGGGCAGGAGAGCAGGCCATTGTGTTCCCAACTGCTGCAACCAAATTTGCCATCAAAAAAATTCAGACCCCAGAAACTAACCCAGCAAGGCAGTGTCTTTGCTCACTCATTCTTTAAAAGTCCTGTAACCAACCAGTCCTATGCCTCAAGCCCCCATCTCACCAATACGTATGTGATTTCACAGGTCAGATATTCTGAAATGACTTCCCCAACTATGATTGCCTCATTATACATAATCACCTATTTATAACATTCATCAAGAAATGTGTTTTGTCAGGGCGCCTGGGTGGCTCAGTCAGTTAAGCGTCTGCCTTCGGCTCAGGTCATGATCCCAGGGTCCTGGGATTAAGCCCCGCATTGGGCTCCCTGCTGAGTGGGGAGCCTGCTTCTCCCTCGCCCTCTGCCTGCCACTCCCCTTGCTTATGCTCTCACTCTGGCTCTCTGTTAAATAAATAAAATCTTTTTTAAAAATTTTTAAAAAAAGAAATATGTTTTGTCTTTATGGGTGTGGCACTATGGGCAAGATGGAAAGTGCAGGACTTGTCTCAGCAGGGATGGGGTGGTAGGGTGGCCCTCATGTGTGAGCAGTGCCAGCACTAGGCTAGGCTGTGGGACAAGTTCATCTTCAGTGTTCTACCAACCCCTCTCCTTTATGCAACTCCATTCTCCCAGCTTTTATTTTTTTTTTTTTAAAGATTTTATTTATTAATTTGACAGAGAGAGAGACAGCGAGAGCAGGAACACAAGCAGGGGGAGTGGGAGAGGGAGAAGCAGGCTTCCCGCCAAGCAGTGAGCCCGATGTGGGACTCGATCCCAGGACCCTGGGATCATGACCTGAGCCGAAGGCAGACGCTTAACGACTGAGCCACCCAGGCACCCTCTCCCAGCTTTTAGATTCAACAGAAGCCAGCTGCCAGCTGGGTTCACCAGGAGGCACACCCGGAGGTAGAGTTCTGGTATAAGATGTTTATTAAGGAATGCCCTTGGGACCCAATGCCTGTAGAAGAGAAGGACTTTTGCAGGACTAGGTAAAATGAGAAGTCCAGCTATGATGCAGACCCACTAATAAGCCTTGGATGATGTCAGAGAGCTCTAGAACTAGGGTTTTCCCAAGTTAAGATGCGGCGGCCAGGCCTTTATACAATTACATCACAGTCACTGGATGTGGGTTGCCCTGAAAGGATGTGGTAAATGTGGGTAGGTAACTCTCAGCAAATGAGGCAATACTCAAAGAGATGAGTGAAGGTTGGGGCATCAAGTCCTTCACAGAACAGGGATCTGAGCAACACAGTGTCTACCAGAAGGCCCCTAGCTGGGAGTCTCCCTCTCTGTTATTTAACCTTCGGTATACTAAGCGGTAGCATTACCTCCCTTAATTTATAGATGAAGAAATAAAGACTAAGCAAGCCCACGTAGGCCCTCCAGCTGACCCTTGATGTTCTGGCAGGAATGTCAAGTCTACAGGGCCAGGCCCAAGAGGGGTAGGAGGTTGTCCATGCTATTGGTTGGTAGAGGAGGAAACACATAGGAAGGTGACCACCCACTCATCACTTTTTCTATATCCCTCCCAGCTGGCCTACTAATTTTTCAAATTGTGTATTTTGCACTGCTTTCTTTAGCAGCTTTTTTTTTTTTTTGAGAGAGAGAGAGAGAACACACACACGTGCAGAAGTGGGGCAGAGGGGGAGAGAGAGAGAGAGAGAGAGAATCTTAAGCAGGCTCCATGCTCAGCGTGGAGCCCGACATGGGGCTCCTATCTCACGACCCTGAGATCATGACCTGAGCTGAAATCAAGAGTCAGGACGCTTAACTTTGAAAAGCACTGTGGAAAAGGCAAAGTTTGGGCCAAAGAGCTTAAGAGAAAGCCATCCCTTCTTTTGTTCTCCTAAACCCCAAGCTCTGCTTCTGACTCTAGTCTGTTTCATATATCCCACCACAGGTCTTGAGCTCTGCACCTTTCCTAGCTCCCCTTCCAGGCAACAAAAAGCAACAGCCTGTGACCCAACCCCTCCCATCTGTGTTCCATTAACCTGACACAGTAGATGTTGATGTGTCTCTCTCTCTTCTAGGTATTGGTCATTTTTAAATAGAGGCTTCTCAAAGATAGCAAACTGACCCTGAAAATATTAACCCAAATGATGAGGTTAAGTGGCTGAGGTGAGAGAAGGAAAAACTGCGAGACAAGCAGGACCTTGTGGCATCCCACAGTTCTTTTAGCCAATCTTCTATTTAGGTTGCTTAAAAATGACTGGTGTTGGTGTGGGAATTTGTTATGTTATGGCTTAACCCCTGAGGTATTCAGGTAACATTCACCATGTGCCTGTCAATGTATTCAGGCCCAGCAATAAAGACCAAAATTCAATCCTGAGTTGCGTGATGGCACAGTACTTTCCAGTAAGTTTCAGGATGTCCTTCTCATTAGGGAAAACAATCCATTATTGGATTTCAGGGTTTAGGATCTCACCAGGCCCTGAGGATTTTTCTTTCAACTCCGATTCACATGATTTCATGTCACTCCCACAGCTGATCCAGACAGTGAGTGCAGTGGACCAAGATGACCCACACAGTGGTCAGCACTTCTACTACAGCTTGGCTCCGGACGCTGCTAACAACCCCAACTTCACCATTAGGGACAACCAAGGTAATCAGGTGGAGAGGCGACTACCAGTGCTTTTCTATAGCTTGGGCCAGATACTTTTGGTTACTACACCATGCAAACAGTGTCAAAGGTCACCTGCTCTGTAGTAGCAGTGAAGACATTAATGCTAATTTGTAATGTCTTTAAAAGTTTTGTTTCAACAGATCAAAGACAAAGAATGTCCTCTGCTGATTCTGAAATTTTCAGTTAATCAGTTCACAAACGTTTTGGAGTTGGCTCTGTGGGAGACAGCATGCCAGGCACACAGGCAAAAGCCTTCCTTCACTCCCACAGATAACAGCCATGCCTGTATGCTCTGTAACTATCAGAAGAATCTGAGAAAAATGACAGAAATTGAACTAGATAAAGAGAAAAACCTGAGGGAACATTTCTGAGCAAGCATCAAAGGGGATAACAGTGAAAAGCTAGCAGAACAAAAGGGAGAGAAAGGCTACGATGACAAAGGACAAACATAGGATCACAAAGTGTAGCTTTGGCACTGAAACAACTTTATCACTTTAGAATGATTTTAAAAAGACAGAGCCAGGTGGGGTTCCCTATTCCAGAAAGCACTCCCCACTACCACTTTGCTGGAATGGAATTCTAGACCCCTCTTTTCCAATAAGCATTCTGATTGGCTAAGAAATGTATAGCCCTAGCATACTCTTCACTGGGCAGAGATGGGAAAAGGAGGGACTTCTGTTCTCGCATCAAATAATTTTCAAAGAAAGATCAGAAAAAAATCATTTAAATCTGCTAAGTGAACCCCCCTCTGTTGCTAACTCTGCTACTTGCTGTCTGACCTTGGGGAGAGAGGTCATCACTTCTCTGGGCTCTACTATCCTCATTCTTATTCCAATTCTAAAATACTAATTGTCACTGTGTAACAATCTAAACAAAGGGTAACAAAAAGTCATGATTAGGCCTGCGTGGTCTTAGTCTCAAACATCAATTATTTGAGACTTAAAGTATTAATTTTACCCCACATGATATCCTGCCATTAACACTTGAGACTATTAAACCTGTTTTCTTTTCAATGGAAAACATTCCTCGAAGTCTTTCCTTTAACCTTCTACATGTTATCATAAAATCACTCTGATAACTCTAGAAGGGAGGGTAATATAAATCATAACAACAGAAGTACTACAATTAAACAACCCGATCTTTTTATTGGGTCAAATTTTGAACTATTCATTTATCTGCTTCACAGGGCAATCCTTCCTACAAAAAGTGGTTTCAGCCCCCCTCAGGACTGGTTTTACAATGGAAACCAAGGGTGCGGGGGGTCGGGGGGATAATACATTATACTGTTTCTTCAAATTTTTAGTCAAGTGTCACTCTATTCCTTCACTCTGATATTTGTTAGAATCAACACAGAAACAATATGCAGCAAAATGCTGCAAATTTATTAAAGATGACTTTGGACACCAATTCATGGAGCCAATGCTTTAAAAAGATGGGCCACTGGAACATGATACTATAAAAAGAAACGACTCATTTCTGGGAAGGTTTTCCAAAACGAAAGTCAGCACATCTTCAATAGAAGAATGAACCCTTAATCTCCTCATGACAATTTATCCCATGAGTATTTTCTATGGAGGCTCATTAAAAAATTGACCAACATCTGATTTGGTGGATCTACTATCAGGACCCCAACTCCCATGCCCAAAACATGATATCCTTTTATGAACACAACAAGGCACTATCTCAAGCAGAGTGTTTCTTACTTTTTTTTTTTTTTTTTTTTTTTTAAGATTTTATTTATGTATTTGACAGAGAGAGACACAGCGAGAGAGGGAACACAAGCAGGGGGAGTGGGAGAGGGAGAAGCAGGCTTCCCGCAGAGGGGAGAGCCCGATGCGGGGCTCGATCCCAGGACCCTGGGATCATGACCTGAGCTGAAGGCAGACGCTTAACGACTGAGCCACCCAGGCGCCCCTCTTACTTTTTTTTTTAATCCCCGAAGCATTATTAAAAGGATTGTGTGTATATAAGCATTTTGCAGTTTCAAACACATTTTCCCATACTTTGCTTTATTTGATATTTATAATAACCCTCTAGGGTTTTGAGGAAGTTACTAACCCCTCTGATTCTCACTGTCTCGCTTGATAGATAAGGAAAGAAAGCAAATGGCCCACAATCAGAAAGTGAGTAAGCATTAACGCTGGGACTAGAAGATAGAGCCTGTTTTAGCCACACACACACACACAAAAGAAAGAAAGAAGTTTTGTCTCACCTTGGAAACAAATGTTGTTTCCAAATGGGTTACTAAAGCCCTACTCGTCATATTCAACAAAAACTCTGCAAGTGGCTACTCTGCAAGTGGCCAGAACCCTTCTAAAGAAATCAGCAAGGCAATGCTCTGATCTTTTTTCTTTTTCTTTAACCTTAAATAATTCTGAGATCAAAAAACATGATGTAATACTTTTATGCAATTCAGCTCTGGTCAAGCTTTCTAAAAGTCTTACAACCTGGCCTCAATTAAACTGAAAAATAAAAAATAACACAGATTTGTGTTTGAGAAAAACTTGGTTTCTGGAAAAACAAAATTAACACTGTGGAACAGAATTAATAGTACTTAGCTACTAAATCTGGAAAAACAGGTGGGTCGTACAGTAGGTAGAAATATTAATATAATCCTCAGGTCGGCAACCTGTTGCTATCTTCCTCCACAGAGAAGCAAATACAAGAAGGGGCCCGTACCAAAGCAAGAGAGGATTTCCATTGGCTGGATAATTTTCAAGAGTTAATATCACTACACTAAATAAGCAGTTTACACAGCAAAATGGAAGAAATGTATACTTGGGAGTCAGAGACACCAGAGTTCAAATCTCAGCTCTGCTACTAAGTTAGTAACTTTGAACAAATTATATCATTTCTCTAGGGCTTAATTTACCCCCTGTAAAAGGGTCAGATTATCACTCTCTCATCAAATGTGAAAATTAAATGAGCTGCTGTGCACATAAGCACTCAGTAAACAATCATTGCTAATTGTGAAAAGGCAGGGCAAGGAGAAAGTGGAAAAGCAAATGAAGGAATAACATATTCATCAGAACAGGCTAGCTGATGCTGCAGGACAAATGACTCCAAAATTCCAGTGGCTTAACACAACTAAAATAAGTTTCTTTGCTCACATAAAACCAACCACAGGTCTGAGCAACAAGGACAGCTGGTGTCCGTCCATGTAGCTCAGTGTCCCAGGCTGCCTGGTTCTCCATCTTAAACGTTCTTGTACAGTATCACACCAAGGCAAGAGAACACAGAGAAACACATACCAGCTGTTACATGCTTCTGCCTGGAAGTGACACAAATCGCTTTTGCTCATTTTTCATGATGAAAAGCAAATCATACAGACACGCCAAAATTCAAGAGGGTAGAAAAGTATAATCCTTTATTATGTCCAAGAAGGGAAGGAGAACCAGAAATACTGATAATTAATAATGTTTACTTTGGTTAGGCTCTCAGAAGTTTTTGTGAAGTTCTAGACTCTTCCTTGTGAAATGTAAACCACATCCAGAGGACCTTCCATGTTGATGTTAGCTCTGAGAGTCACTGCTTGCATGTCCTATCATATCTCCCAACCTTTTCCTCTACTGAAAATGATCTGAACTTTGCAAAAAATATGACTTATAACCCACTGGAAGAAACCTGAAAACACAAATTAAAAAAATAAAAGATCCCAGAACATTACATCAGGCAAATATAAATATAAATACACACACACACACACACACACACACACACCCCCACCTTTGTGGAAACACATCAAATAATTTTGCTACTCCCTTTAAAGCTGGAGGGGAAAAAAAAAAAAAACTAGTATTGCTGATCAGGAACGAATTTCTCCAAGTTCTTACTGTGTCACCTCAGACCACAAGTAGGGGGAAATAACAGGGTGTGTCACGTGATTAGGGGATTTCAAATAAGCTTCTGCTAAATGAGCAGGTCCTTGAGAAAGCACAGGAGTTGGTGACTGCGTTTGAGAGGAATAAAAGAAAACAGCAAAAGCCGTGAATTCCAGCCAAAGTGGCAAAAATAAGCAATCTGCCACAGCCAAGTGGGCTCCTCAGCATTCTTTTCCTGGAGGCACAAAGAAGCCCCAGGGCCTTGGAAAGCTGATGAGCGGGGAACAAACAGGGACCACAAGTGGCCAGTGATTGCTCATTCCTATCAAGCTTTCACAGGAACGTTTCAGTTAGATCTGAAGTCTAACAGCTCGCCCTGGGCACTTTATGTCACAAAGGGTAAAACAGACTCTCAAAAAGGGTTTCTCTCCTAGGCCTCAGGGTTTTGCCTAGAAGCGAGCAAAAATCAAAAATCCATGGTTTCTGAATTCAAATGCTGATCCAGACAGAGCAGAGGCGGCTGGCTGTAGCTGACCGCCTCCAGGGAACGTTTGACAGTCCCTCTCCGTCCTTCCCACCTCCCATCCCTGCCCTCTTGCTCTCCTCAGTCCAAGAAATTAATTCACTTGTGGGTTCTTCCATTTTCTTCTTCCCTCCCACTTTTCCTCTCCCTTTTTTCAACCCTGGAATCCCTGTCTTCTTCAGATAACACTGCCCGGATTCTCACCAGGAGGTCTGGCTTCCGGCAGCAGGAGCAGAGTGTCTTTTACCTGCCCATCCTGATAGCAGACAGCGGGCAGCCGGTGCTGAGCAGCACGGGCACGCTGACCATCCAGGTGTGCAGCTGTGACGACTTCGGCCACGTCCTGTCCTGCAGCCCCGAGGCCTACATGCTCCCCGTCAGTTTGAGCCGCGGCGCTCTCATCGCCATCCTGGCCTGCATCTTTGTCCTCTTAGGTGAGCAGGTGCCTCCCTTCTCTTCTGTGGGGCCCCGCAAGTGCTTACGTAGCTACCATTCTAACACGGCTGCTCAGAACCGGTTTTCTACACCATGCTTATTGAAAAGGTGGCAGAGTAAGGCGGGAAAAAAACACAGAAACTGAAGATAGTCCCTTCCTTCAAGGAACTCATGGCCTCTTTGGCCAGACCAAAGCAAGTATATTTATCAAGCATCTATTACGGGCCGGGGTACCATTCGAGGTGCTGGGATTAATAAGACAGACACGTCCCAGCCTTCACGAAGCTTACTTCAAGCAAAGCAAGTTCATTTTGACACCACAGAATCAACATGACAATTTGGGGCAGGATATGATAAACACCTCTTCTAACCCCTTCATTTCAGATAAGTAGTAGCTAAATCACAAAGACAGAGTGACAGGCCCAAAGCCAAGTGTCAGAGGCAGAGCCAGAAGTGAAATGCAGGCAGAGCCTACACTGTGCATCCCTGTATCTGAGTGGTAAGGCTCTTCTCCTAAATGTTCATCCCCCAAATTCTGGAGGTGGTAGGTGTTACAGAGACGAGAAGAAGGACAGGGTATCCTGAAGGGACAGGAGACAAGGGGGGGTGCCATTTTAAACAAGGTGGTCAGGGAAGGCCTCCCTGATAAGGAGACCTTTGAGCAGAGACCTGAAAGAAGTGACAGAGTGAACCCCGTGGCTATCTGGGGGAATAAGCTATTTGGGGGCATTAGCACCCCTCCGAGGCCCTGTGGCCATCTAACAAGGAGCAGTGACTACACAGGGCTGGTGTCCTACTGCTGGTGACATAAAAAGATGTGCTGACAGGCTGCTGGGAGAGCATTAGTGAGGGAAAGGATCCTTTAGTCCTCTGCTCAAATCATACAGCAAGGCAGCCACCCACCTCCCTTGTACATAAGGCTATTCGAGCAATCATTTTTGAACTCAACATTCAAAAACAAACAATGAAACACCTAAACTAACTCTGGAAACCACCAAAAATATCTGTACACATATCCCAACTCTTCTGATTGAATTCATTCATTGCACACATATTTTGCTTAGAAAAAAGCAGACTTAAGATAGTAATATCATTCAATATGAAAGAAATCCTAGCATTCTATGAAGGAAAAGAATACAGCCCTGGGGATTTAAATTAGAATAGACATGCAGATATCCACAGAACCCCTTGATCCCAGGTTTACCTATGCACCAGGAGACTGAGTCAGACCAAAGAAAGAAAGGTCCTGACTGTAAAATGTCAGCACTTGATTGAATTTCTAGGTAGGTCTGTAAAATATGCCTTTCAAAAAATATTTACAAATATCACATGTGGTTTGATTTTGTTGTTTTAGTTCAATGCTATATGAAGAGAGAAGTAATATAAATAAGTAACTTTTCTAAATCCTCAGATCCCTGGATCAAAGAATTGTTATGCTTTCTGGTCCCTGTCTACATTAACAAGTAACACCCTCCTGCAATTCCCTGAATGTCCATAAGATGGCGTCGGGAGTCCTTGAGTGCAAAACAGGATAAACTACAAGCAGCCTCTAAAGAAACTAGCTCCTTGGAGAAATTTCCAGCCTGGCTGTTCCTACTTCTATCTTTGGAAAATGTCTACATTATAAGTTCACCCTTGCCCACAAAGAGAAAAAAAAGCCATCATTACAGAAAGATTGATTTAAAAAGACTGGCACAGAGAGGCTCTCAAGCTAGAAATGGTGTGCAAGGGGCAATTTATATCGTGCCTCCCAAACCCATTATGTCTTATCTTTTGAATTGCACAGAATAAATAGACAATTTTCAGGAGCTAAACCGAGCAGAGCTTCATATGCAACTTTATATAAAATCCTCATAGTTTTAGGCTCTCTTACTTCTAAGAATGCACATCCCAAATAAAATATAATTCATAAAACTGCATAAGATTGAATTATAGCTGATTCGCCAACAAAATACTACATTTTGTGGACAATTAAATAAACATACTAATTTTGACTTTATAGGGTTTTTTTTTTTTCATGTCTTTAGTATATATCTAGTTCCTAGAAAATCTCATAGGCCCTATGAACTGTGCCCGTAATACCTAAAGAACAAACACCCCTAAAACGGATTCTTTTCTGTCAGGGAAGACTTTCAGGTGAACAGGACCATGTTTCCCAGAATCTGATTTTCGGGGCATTACCCAATACTTGTTATTTAAATCAGATTATCTAAAAAATAAGATATATGTAAGATATTTGTAAGATAAATGTAAGATGGACCAGTTCTATAAACTGCCTAATTCTATCATCAGAATTCTTTCCAGCAGATATCCAAAGACTTTTCTAATTTCGCTTCATAGCATTTTCTTAAATACCACCCCTACCATTCTAATATCATCTGTGTGAAGGTTTTTCACTCTCCCCTAGGAAGAATTACCCAGCCCTGCCTCTGTATTCTCTTTGCAACACTTAAAACCCTAGGATAGCCCTTATCACTGCCTGACTTGTATTAATCATCAGTGTCTATAATCTCTTTAGATTACAAGTTTATAAGACCAAAAATCATGTCCTATTCAATATTGTTTCTCTCTTGTTTTGCATAGTGCCTAAAAATATTTGAGTTTAGTAACTGTTTATTGAACCCCACAAACACAGCATGTTCACTTAAAATCCCATTTGTCCAGCCTGCATCCATCCAGATCACACCCCAGCCTCCCACACCCAGTTTAAGCCCCCAACTTCCTTAGAGCCCTATTAGTCCACTTCTCTGAAATCCCACAATCAGGCAGTTCATGGGTCATATTTTGGCACACAGAGAAAATATACGAGAGTATATAACTGCTTCCTGTGTGTGCATTTTGTCACCCAAGCTATTTGGGAAAATACTAGGCATTAACATCATTAACTGCAATTTACAAAAAGCACATTCTACATTCAAATTTTTTAAATCATTACTGTGAATTTTTTAAGTCAGTTCATAATTTTACTAGGCGTAAGACTGAACTCCATTTTTCTCCCCTTGGTAAACTGCAGTTTCATTTTGTAGTTGTGTCAAGTTGTTACTGTTCACTAGGTGTAACAAAGCACATCAGGAAAAAAAAAAATCAATAGCAGTTCTACAGCTAAAACCTCAACACACTTCCTGGAAAACATTTTTAGTCACAGAGATAAACAGTTCAACGGGATTATCTCTATCTCTCCTTTAAACCCCAGTGAACACATCCTGGGAAAAAAATACATTTGTTGGGATAAAATTTTATCCAAACCTGCAAGGGCACATCTAACAGTGTGGTGCTTCTTTGATAACATGATGAAATACATAAAATGTCCCTGCTCATTCCCTCCCTTCCATGAACATCACTGGATCCAGAGAGTCACAACCACCTCTCTAACAGAAGGCTTTCTGAGGAATCGGAGTTTATTGGAAAACAGCGATCACTTATACTCTCTTATTTTTTGAAAGAGGTATAGAAAGACTAAGACTCTGATTCATACTTAGCCTGTATGTCTCTATGCGTATGTATTAATATGTGGTTGTATTTACAGAGTAGAATCCTACTAAGATACTAATGTAAAAAAAGTAGGATTCCACCTACGTAACAAGATTTCCACATTATCAGAAATGTATACTCGTCCTTATATGGTCAGAAGACATTGTCTGATCCTCAGCATAGACTCCATGGCAGGCCGCAGTGCTCTGTGCTTAGTTAAATGGGATTTGATTTGGAGGGGTCTGGGTGGGTGTACACATACACCCACGCAATTTTAAAGCAGCAAGCTGATGCAAAGAGACTTTATATGCAGCTTCTTCTAACTGAACCACCTGGAAAAAATACAGGGCTTCATTTGCCTACAAACTCTCGATCTGACCGCGCAGAATGAGTAAGAACGAGGTGGACCCTGTGGTTTAAAATATCCAAATGCTGTCTCTGAGCTCAGCACTCAAAGAACTCTTCCCATACCTGTGGTTAATCATCGCTACTTCAAGTCAGGGCACACACAGCCAGGTCTCCTGGGTAAAGAGCTTGTCCTCTCTGTTTCCCGCAGTGCTAGTGCTGCTCATTCTGTCCATGAGGCGGCACCGGAAACAGCCGTACATCATCGACGACGAGGAGAACATCCACGAGAACATCGTCCGCTACGATGACGAGGGCGGCGGAGAGGAGGACACCGAGGCCTTTGACATCGCGGCCATGTGGAACCCCCGGGAGGCGCAAGGGGGAGGCGCCCCCAAGACGCGGCAGGACATGCTGCCCGAGATCGAGAGTCTCTCCCGCTACGTGCCTCAGACGTGCGCCGTGAACAGCACGGTCCACAGCTACGTGCTGGCCAAGCTCTACGAGGCCGACATGGACGTGTGGGCCCCGCCCTTCGACTCCCTCCAGACGTACATGTTCGAGGGGGACGGCTCCGTGGCCGGGTCGCTGAGCTCCCTGCAGTCGGCCACGTCGGACTCGGAGCAGAGCTTCGACTTCTTGACGGACTGGGGGCCCCGCTTCCGGAAGCTGGCGGAGCTCTACGGGGCGTCGGAGGGGCCGGCGCCCCTGTGGTGACGGAACCCCGGAGGCAGGCGCGCGTCCAAACGCAGACGTTCTCGGCGGACGCTCGCCAGGCTCGCGGTCGGTGCGGCCAACCACATGAGCAATACTGTGCTGGGGAGTGAGAAGGGGGTGAGCAGCGAAGAGAGCTCTCTCTGGATCAGCTTTACTTGGTTACATTAAGTTCGGTAATCGAAAGGAAACGCAGGAAGAGGGGGGCAGACGCTCCAATTACCTTTCTTTCCTTTTTTCTTTTTTAATTTCTGTGACACTGTATTCAAGGGCTTGGAGTCCAAGGTGAGGTTATGGCGAGCTTGGCTTTTCTCTCCCATTCGTCAAGGCCTTTGTCACTTTATCACTTTGCCACCCCTGAAGAGTTTCTGGTCTTACACACACGGGTGGCAACTGAAGGGAAGTTTGACTCTCGCATCCTTCTTTCTTTTTACCTCCCTTTTTTTTTTCCCTCCATTTAAGTGTTTTGCTGGCTCATCAAACCGCGCAACCAACCCACACAAAAGAACACTGAAAAATTGTTACTCTGTGAAATTAACCTACTTGTCCTGGGATGGATGGAATTTCTTTTAACCCTTTTGAGACAAGGTTAAGGCGAATCGGCCTTGCATGACTGGGGGGTGGGGGTGGGAGAAGGAAGAGGCATTGACTTTGTGCTCAAGTTTAATGGCTGAACCAAGAGTTGTTGGCATTACAACGAATCCAACTCCATCAAGTTAGAGTGCTCTGTTCTCTTGGCTCTTTAACTGTGCCCCTGCAAAATTGTTCAGAACGAAACCAGAAAATCTGCCTCTTTTGCACTGTAGATGTCTCTTCCATGTGCCAAATGTGAAGATTAGATGCTACAAACGAAAGCCAAATAAAAAGAAGTATCTGATAAAAGCATGGGTTAGAGGGCTTTCCTAATCTGTGTGAGGTCAATCCAAGGGATGTTTACATACTGTAGATAACCTACTTGAACAAAAATCAGTATTATAGAGAATAAATGGATGTAAGAAAATTACATGTATAAGTTTTGTATATTTGTTAATAATTTTGGTAATAAATATGATGTACTGCATCTCAGTACCCTAGCACTTCTTTTAATAAAAGTTAAATAGAAGGGAAAGTCTATCGCACATTTGTTTAATTGCGGAGCACAAAGATGGCCTTGTGATCTTGACCTAGCCTCAGGTTCCTGGGGCTGGAGCTGATTCATAAGGCAAAGGCGGCTGCAGAGAAGTATGACACTGTGCATTCTTTTCCAGTCGCTGAACACACGAATGTTGTGGTTCCAACTGTTAAGCTTTTCATGAACCGTCTTCATCGCCCCATCTCTGAAAAGAGTAAAGGATGGTTTGATGATATCAATGATATAATGGTGAATTGTGCCATATTTTTCATTTTGTGAGAGGGTTTTCCACATAGCCACCAAAAGACAGGCCACTATGCTACTTTTATCTCTATTGGCAAATCAAATATGTACAAACATGTGTACAAATATATACGAAATCTGTACAGCTCACCGACACTGGGCGAGTTCACAGAAGGCTGGGACCATATTTTATTCATCTTTCCTTGCCCCATAATTGATTGTGAACAAGATAGTTTTCTGTGGGTCTTGTTTATAAAAATGGTTCTCAAATGTTAATGGGTGTCAGAATCTCCTAGAACACTTGTTAAACAATAGCTTGTTGGGCGCTATCACCCTGGAGTTTCCAATTCATTTGATCTGGGGCATTTTGCATTTCTAACAAGTTTCTAGGTGGTGATGATGCCACTGGTCCAGGAATCAGACTTTGAGAACCTCTGTTGTATGGGCCACTCTCTCTCAAACACAGGAAGATTAGATTATCAGCCCACTCGCACTGGAGCCCGTCCCATCCGTAGAATCTGTGATTTTTTTTTCCCCCAGTATAAAGGACAGTTTGGCAGAAGTGTGTGAGAAGGCTGAAGAGGGTCCAGGAGCCAGAAGGATGTGTTTTATGGTCTATTACATGGTACACTAACAGCCAAGCAAATTCTTATCATCAAATTTCAGTAGACTAACCCTTTCTTCCCATGAAAGGCAGCTCTCGCACCTCTGCTATGAGGGTAAGGTGTGATATAAAAATAAATAAACTTAGCAAAGAAAGAAAGAAAGCATGAACTTGAGTCCAAACCAGCCTCTACAACATACCAGTTATTTGAATGTGAGCAAATTAGCCCCTATAACATTTTTCCTTTCTGTCACTAGCCCTGAGGATAATTTTGTGACTATTTCACTTGGTATTGCATGTGTTAAGGACTGGGAACAGCTGTTATCCTAACCACAGGAGGTTATCATGCCCCACATCCTGCAAATGTGGTACCCATAATACTGGGCTTGCAGTGATTAAACAATCTCCTGGAGCTTCTGGTCCCTGGGAGGATGTTTAATGGTGTGATACAGGAAGTGTGAGAGAAGCACAGAATAAGAGATCCATTTCAGCTCACACTCTAAGCTGAAAGAGACTCTTCCTCCAAATGAGTTTTAAAATTTCCTTTCCACTGCCACAGTTTACCAGAAATGCTGGTCCCTCTGAAAAGAAAACATTATCACCACCAGATGGAAGGCAGAATGTGATCAGGTCAGGCAAGAGAGCTGTAAAATTATTCAGCCATTGCTTTGTTAACAGGTAAAGGAGCTAGCCTATAACTTACATGTTGGGGGGAAACAGGAGCATCAGTAGGAATCAGTAAGACAGTCTGAAACCATTCTGGAACAAGAACACAAGCAAATAAAAATGATCAATGAATTTTCTGAAACAAACAGACTATCCCAACATGGCAGATGGCAAAGACAAAGATGGAATGGTTCACACACAAAAAAGTCTGTACATCCTGGAATCAAAATTCAGACAAGCCAAAATCAGTGCAGGCACATTGATTACAGCTTGTTACTAGTTCACTAGTGATGCAGAACTGGACCTTGATGTCAGAACTCATAATATATTCTTCATAGTGGTAGGACTACATTAACATGGGATACACTCTACGAGCCTGGATTTAGGAAGCTTTTGTTTAATTCTAAGGGTCAAGGTTCTGATATTGGGAGTGGACAAAATTACATCAAGGAATCTTCTTTTTAAAATGATCTACTAATGACACATACCTGTCTCTTGTGATTCGTGTTTTGCAAAAACCGTGAGTACTAACTTACAGTATGTGCAATTAACTATAACATTAATGGGATGCCTGGGTGGCTCCGTCAGTTAATCGTCTGCCTTCAGCTCAGGTCATGATCCCAGGGTCCTGGGATCGAGCCCCACATCGGGCTCCTTGCTCAGCGGGGAGCCTACTTCTCCCTCTGCCTGCCACTCCCCCTGCTCGTGCTAGCTCTTTCTCTCTCTCTCTGACAAATATAAATAAATAAATTAATTAATTAAATTAAGAAAAATAAACGATAACATTAGCCCCAAACAAAATTTTTCTAAAATCTTTATTCCTGAGACAGGAAGCTTGCAAATCCTACCCCATGTGTTTGGCTACACTTTTGGTTTTGAAAGGATTGTCAGAGGGCTGATGATGAGGGTGTTTCTTCCACCCCAGTACTTTTGCTACTGTGGCTGCCTTTCTGGTACAAATGATGACAAGGGTTACTTCCCATCCCAGAAAGCCTTGGAACACTTCTTGGGAGTATCGACTCTCAAAAGCCATTAAAACTACCTATGAATCTCTTCTAATTTTTCAGAAAGGCTGAATCCTAGCTTCTCTTTTATTATTTCCATGTCTTCCCCTTCCTCCCGAATCCCCGTTTTGTGACTATTGGTGCATAAAAAGACCCTCCAAACTAAGTGGTGTAAAAAGACAATGACTTTATCATGCTCACAGACTCTGCAGGTGGAAATTCAGGAAGGATCCACCAAGGACAACTCCTCTCTGCTCCACAATGTCAGGACCTTAGCTGGGGTGACCAAAGGCTGGGGGTGACTCATCAACCTCCTCCATATGTCTGGGGGTTGGTGCTGGCTATCCAGACCTGACAAGGCTGCCAACAAGACCTCCTCATGGCTCCTTGGGCTTCCCCACATCACAGTACTGAGTTCCAGGAGTGAACGTCCCAAGAAAAGACAGAAACTGAATCATCTTTTATGACCAGAAGTCACATAACGTTACTTCCACAGTAGTGACAAGCCTCCCCATGTTGAAAATGAGGAAACATGAACTCCACCTCTCAACGGGAAGAGTGTCAGGGCTACATTGCAAGAAGAAATAATATGCCCACTGTTGGAAAGAGTGATCAGCCACGTTGTTCTTCCCCTTTTTCCGCCTGCCTCCTCCCTGAATCCCAGGAATCATTTTTGGTTCTAGTCACTATTCCCTTTCTCTCTTCTACTCCTCCTCTTCTCTATAGACTACATTTTTGTTCTATGGTTATATTATTCTTCTTTGAAATTAAGTCGTATCCCTACCACACAGTACTCTAAGAAGTAAGTGAACATTCCATGAAAACAGCTAGCAAAATATCCAACATATAACAAGCATATATTTTTACTGAAGTATAATTAACATACAATAAAAATATTTAAGGTATATAATTTAATAAGTGTTGACATACATATATACCCATGAAGCCATGACTACAATCAAGATAGTGAGTATATCTGTCACCCCCAAAGGTTTTCTCACACCCTTTCATAATACATCCATACTGCACCTGCCTCTCCCCTGCAACTCCAATCAACCACTGTTGTGCTTTCTATGGATTAGTTTGCATTTTCTAGGGTTTTATATAAATGAAATCATACAGTGTGTACTTTTTTGTGTGGGCGTGGGGGAGATCTGGATTCTTTCACTCAGCATTTTTTGAGATTCATCCAGGTCACTGTGTGTATCAGTAGTCCATTGCTTTTTGTTGCTGAGCAGTATTCTATTTACAGATACGCTACAACCTGTTTTTTTTGTTCATCTATCAGTCTCCTTGGGCTGCCATAAATACCATAAAGTGGGTGGCTTAAACGACAGAAATTAATTTTCTCACAGTTCTGGAAGCTGGAAGTACAAGATCAGGGTGCCAGCATGGTTAGGTTCTGATGGAGGACCCTCTTTCTAGTTTGCTGATGACTGCTTTCTCACTGTGTCCTCACATGGTGGAGAGAGCAAGTGAGTTCTCCAGCCTCTCTTCTCATAGACACTAACCCTATCAGATTAGTGCCCCACCCTTATGACCTCATTTAACCTTAATGACCTCTTTACTCCAAATATAGTCACATTAAGCATGAGGGCTTTCAACATACAAATTTGGGGGAGACACAATTCAAGCCATAGCAAGTCACGTGTTGATGCACATTTGCATTGTTTGCAGCTTTGGGCCATTACAAGTTAAGCTGTGTGAATATTTGCTTACGAGTCTTTGTACAGATAAATATTTTTTCTTCTCATAGATAAATACATAGAAATGGAATGGCTGGAATCATGAGGGTATACGTTTTGTGATGTTTAACTGCCAAACTGTTTTCCAGTCTTTTTATCATTTTACATTCCCAAGAGCAGTATACGAGAGTTCCTATTTCCTCCACATGCTCACCGCCCCTTGGCATGGTCAGTTTTTGTCATTTTAGTCATTACAATAGGAGTATTATAGTATCTCACTGTGGTTCTAGTTTCTGATACCCTAGTGACTCATAATGTTGAACATCTTTTCGTGCACTTTTTCACTATCCATATATCCTCTTTAGTGGAGTATCCAGATGTACTTGCTCATTTTTGATTGAGTTGTTTGTTCCATTATTGTTGAGTTTTGAGATTTCCTTATATTTGCTAGATATAAGTCCTTTACCAGGTACATGCTTTGCAAAGATTTTCTCCCAGTCTGTGGCTTTTCATTCTCTTAACAATGTCTTTTGAAGGGCAGGAGTTTTTGATTTTAATAAAACTCAATTCATCGATTTATTCTCTTATAGATTGTGCTTGGGTGTCATCTCTAAGAAATCTTGGCCTACCCAAGGTCAGAAAGATTTTCTTCCATGTTTTATTTTAGAGTTTTATGGTTTTAGGTTTTAATGTCTAAGATCCATTTTGAGTTTATTTTTGTAGATTAGCAGGTTTGAATTGAGGCTCTTTTTTTTTTTCTTTTTTTTCACATATGGATATCCAATTGTTCTAACTCCATTTATCCAATTATTATAACTCCATTTTTAAAAGGCTCTCTCTTTTTAACTGCTCTGCTTCTGACCCTTGTTGTGAGTTGAACTGTGTCTGCTAAAAGATAGGTTCAAGCCCTAACCCTCAGTACCTATGAATCTGACCTTATTTGGACATAGGGTCTTGGTTTACAGATGTAATCAAGTTAAGATGAGGTCATCCTGGATTAGGGTGGGCCCTCGTCCCAAGACTGGTGTGCTTATAAAAGAGAAAATTGGACAAAGGAACAGAGACACGGGGAGGGGAGCACCACCGAGGCAGAGGTTGGAGTGATGCTTCAAGAAGGATTGCTGGCAACCACCAAAAACTAAGACAGAAGCACGGGACAAATTCCCCGTCCAAGCCTCCAGAAGGAACCAACCCTGCCCACACCTGGATTTCACACTTCCAGTCTCCAGAACTGTGAGAGAATAAATTCCCATCGTTGTAAACAACCCAGTTTGTAATTGGTTATGGCTTCCCTGGAAAACCAATACAAGCCTTATGCAGTACATTTTGAAAGATCTATTTTAACATAAAAAATAACTAAGCATGCATCCTTTACGTGCCCCTGTCATTTTGGCTGGATCTCCAACACATATTCATTAACTAATTTGTGTGTTTGCCTTGTGGGATTTCTTTTTATTTCGACCCAGCCACTGCACATGTTCTGAGGGAACGGAGAAGGCCTCTGAGGAGGCCCGTTGTCTGGCAGGCCGCAGGCGGCAGCCGCCCTCTTCAGCTGACTTGGCAGCCTGTGAGCAGCTCTCCCAGCTCCAGGCAGGGGGTAGGGAAGAATGAATCACCAGATGGCTGAGAAGAGAAACTTCCATTCATATGACCCCACTGACGTGGGTGGTGCAGAGAGGTTGCAGAGAATGGAGAGAGGCGTGTTGCTTGCTGAAAACAGCACTAAGTGCCCACTGGTCCTCATGCTCCCCAGTAAAAAGACAACGTTCTGAGTGGTGTCCTACACTCTGCTGTCATGTGGAGCATGGGTGCCATACCAATGAGTTCCCCCTGGGCTTGACTCTGTAGGTGAGGAGCCGCACCACAAAGGGAAAAAATTCACCTTCAAAGAGCAGGCGGCCTGGTCTCCTTCTGTCCCTCCCACTGGATATTCCCTGGCTGGCCCAGGAAGCTGATGTAGTCCTCTGTGTTTCCCTGCCAGGCCCATATGTAGTGACAGTCAGTCATCCTAACTGCTATTCTTCACGAGGCTACTGAGGGGCCCTGGCTCTCAGGCCTGGTATTTACCCCCAGGATTAGCCTCATCAACCTCAAATGTTTATGTTTGCCAATGACTCCTCAGGACTTCAACCATTGGACTATCTGATGGTCAGTGCAAGATGAGATTCTTAAAGGAGGGACATTCCCTGAGGATGAATATTACTTACAGCCAAGAGGGGACACAGGTCCTCATGAGCATGCTCTAGGCTGACTGACATCCCAGCTACTGAGCTGCAGAGTTTCAGAAAAAGAAGGGAGAAGGAAACGGCCAACTATTGAGCACCGACAGGAACGCAGGTACTGTGTCTGGTGCTTTCACACAAAGTATTTCCCACACATTGAAATATAAGTAAAGTACAGACCTCAAGTCAGAAAAGGAGATAAAGCCTTGTATGACACGCTCACCTTGCACACTGATGCCGTTGGTTCCTCTGGGAATTAGAACACATAGTAAGCTCTGCACACACTCTTTACCATGGGTTATTGATATCCTCGTACACCTTATGCCTGGAGGATGGAAGGCTGGCCTTCACAGTGGGCAGCGAAGCCAGGTGAGGACAGCTGACATGAGTCATCTGAGAAATACTGAGTAATCATGCTTTCCAAGTTCCAGTCTTGTGTTCTTTCCCCAAACCATGATTTCACTACAGATGTAAGAATTTTTTAAAAATAGATGTCATTGGATAGGACTTCATTATCAGGGACCTTATATAACCCAGGTTAATCTCCTGTCAAAGGAGCAGGAAGCTATTTCCGGAGGACACTGGCAGGCAGCCATATTTACTGTGTGTCCATACCTACAAACTGGGTACAAATTCTCTGTAAACTCAAAGCCACTTACCCCATCCAGACTCCCACATGGATCTAAGCATATGCCATGTATACCTCAGGCAAATTGGGCAAACAGATTATTTATGGGACTTGGCAGAGAAATCTTCATCGGGATTTTTAGTCACCGTCTCTGTGACAGCACCCACTGTGACAGTGAACAGGTAAAGTGAATAATAATACATCCAACCTGGAAGGTCAAGTCCTGCTCATATTTCTAATTATTAAGTATACCATTATTGAGAGCCTCTCTGTAGCAGTCTCCTACTGTGGAGACTGTTCATTATTCAAAGCTGTTACTTGTTGCAGACATACAACAGCACAAGTGGAAATGGCTCTAGTATAATCCTTTTCTTTGGGGGCAGGGGACAAAGTTTTTTTCTTGAAATGAAGTGGAGTGCTTGTTTCTCCTCATTTCATTTCCATGCCTTCCTCACTGTTAGAGTTCACTGGTAAACTTGAGCCTCGATTAAAAAAGAACTTGATTAGGGATCATCCTTTAGCAACACCTTAATTGGTCTATTGCCCTCCTATCTAAACACCTTCTTATGAGGGAAAAGAAAATGATGGGACACTCCCATTTTATCTCGAAGAGAAAAAAAAAGAACACAAAAAGAAATTTCAGGTCGCAGAAATAGGAACTCACAGCACAGAAGTCCCTATAGGCTCCCACTAACCAAACATAGACTAGGCTCAAAAACGCCAACATAGGAGAAACATGACCATCTAAATGAGGGTCATATTAATTGTATTACTTGACCTTCCTTGGCCGAGTTTCCTAATAAGGCATAAATGGATCAACTAGATAAATAGCAAGCTTAAATAGATAGGTTATTTTTATATCTTCTATATTAACCAACACACTTGGGAGCCTAAATTATTGAATAGTAATCATAAGACTTTTCAAGGGATGACTATATATCCTTTGTCCTTCTGTTTTTAAGTCTTTGCTTACAAACGGCATTATTACCCACCGTTGTGTCCTAAGAGTTTGCTCAGCAGCATACTCAGTTCTTTGGTCCAAGTTCCATACCGCGGAGGGGGAGTATATTCTCCCTCTGCAGAGTGAAAGGATTGGTGATGTCAATGTATAGTAACCGCAGAGCTGAAGGAAGAAAGCTGCAGCACCTCGATGTGGGAGAAATTAGGGCGGTTCACATATATTCCCATTCTCCTCCTTGCAGGCACACCGTAGGGTCTGCACTTCTCTACCTTTCAGAGTTAGACCTGGCCATGGGACTGCACTGAGCAAATGAAATAAGAGCAGGAGTCCTGAGCCAGTGTAGGATTTGCCACATTCCCTGTCCTTGCTAGAGTGATTTTTAAAGTCTATGCCAAGATGGAGCCTCTGTCAGCTTAGGTCCTTGAGTGGCTGTGTTAAGTAGGGTCCTCCTGCTGGCTTGTAGCCAGAGATAGAAATGAGAGCTGTCCCAAGACAGAGACATCAGCTTTTGTGGTATTAAGTCACTGAGATTTTGGAGTTACTTATCAGCGAAGTATAAGTTTGCCTATCCTGACTAACACAACAACAAAAATTGTTAACTTCTCTTAAGAGGAGAAACTAACCAACTGGTATACCTGCTACAACGAGAATGATGACATCTGAGGCCTCATCAAGAAGGCAATGCATGTTCCCTGTTGTTGTTTTTTCTACAAGAACGAATTTCATTGACCAATTCACCTTCTTCCATTTCTCCTCAAATTAGCAGTACAGTACACATTTTCAAGATTAAAGGCATAAAATAGCACTGCACCCAGAGATGGACAGGCTCAGAGGCAATGTAGCCACATGACAATGCAGCTATAAGCCAAGGGATGCTGAGGATTGCTAGCAACCACCAGATGCTAAAAGAGAACAGATACTCCCTTCGAACCCCCAAGAAGGAACCAATCCTGCCAATACCTTGATTTTGGACTTCCGGCTTCCAGAACTGTGAAAAAATAAATTCCTGATGTTCTCTGCCACCCAGTAATAGGCACTTGGTCACGGCAGCCCTAGAAAATGAATACAGTGACCTTAGCTGTACTTTCTACCATTCCTCAGTCTGCTTGGCATTTTTATGATGAGTCTTTACACAATGGTCCTGCACATACCTGTGTTTTAAACCTTGATGCTTTCCAGGCCGCTTCCCGAGTGAAGTAAAAGAGGGCATGAAGGCTAAACCCTTCTTTCACCAAATAAACCCTACCACGCAATGTCTTGTTCATCCTTTACTCCCTCCTCCAAGACCTTCCCAGAACCTAGCACAGCACCTGGCTCTCCAAAATATTTGTTTAGAAAATTACAGAACAAATATTGGATATTACTCCTTATTGTACCTCTCATCTCATACTAAACGGTGATTTAGGACAACTGAATTACTGTCTGTTAGTGCTGGCTCACTTCATGGCCAATTACCAAACAATAAACTGGGTCACTTTGGTAGCCAATCTAAATCAGTCCATCCATACATAGTGCCAACTATTCCATGGTCCATTAATGTCATTTTCATCAATGATTTTATCAAGTCAAGCAAAGGAACAGCTGATCACCAGAGCCAGGCTTGGGTGCTTGAAGTAACAAATCATCATTAATCACTGAGGGCAGAACAAGAAACCTAAGATTTAAGAGGCAAAAGTAAAAGTTAATCTGAAAAAATGGGATTCCATGTTTATATAGCCATGTCATCAATGATTGTGTACACATACCTCATTCCTCAACAGAATTTCTCTTTATTCATTTGTTATTTGTCTTAATGACTTGGCTCACAGGTAAGATATCTGCTGGCTTCCATATACACTCAACTTTCTTTCCAAGCATAAGGCAAAGCCAATTTTCTCATTCTGGCTGGGAAGGAATCTTAATTACCTTAAGACCCAGCACATTTCAATCTCGTGAGGACTGAGTTTCGCCATATTAAAATGCCACCAACACACAGATTTCTGTCTCACACACAGAGAAAGCCAATTGAAGGTCTTCCCCCAAGCCACTTAATGCCTGGGAGAATCTCCAGTCAACTTTATCATTTGAAACCATATCCCTTACAGGCAAACAAATGGTCCTTAAAGCCTCCCTTTCACCATTAATCTTCCCAATTTGTGGCATTTGGATGATGTTTTAATTAGCTCAGCTGCTTTATCATTCCCTTAAGTATCTCCAGCTATCTGCTGGCTTCCTCCGGGTCTCAGGAAAATGGCCCCCTTCCCCAGAGGTGGCTAGGAAATCTATATTTGCTTTCACAGTTCTATGACAAGCAGTTCATCTTCTTATTTCCTTTCCACTGCTAGTCATTAAATGTTAAAGGCCTTAGCAAATTCTTGGTGCCCTGATCCACAGTAGATCTGAAACGGGAAAATCAACTGAAAGCTAGACTGTGGGTGTTCCTGTACCCATCTCAGGACCAGACCGGTCACAAAGGTGGAGTAGCTGACTGTCTACTCTGGGTTCCAGAAAGGATCTCAAACTTCTTAGTGTTCCCCTCTGCGCCCAGATCCTCTCTGAAAATGCAAGAAACTTGAGAGAGATAAACCGTCTTTATGAAGACATCTTTTCGCATTGTAGCATTGCTCAGGGCACTGAGGTGACGATAATTTCTGTAAAGCCAGGGGAAAAAAGGCTCTGATGGTGCCGGAGTAGGCACAGAATACAGAGCCAGAGAGGATCCGGAGAGCACATGATAGAATCCATGATCTCTGATCAGACAAAACATGGTTACCCCATTTCAGAAATAAGACAACTGAGTCCTTTAGAATTAAGAATGGTACCCTGTTGGGCGCCTGGGTGGCTCAGTTGGTTAAGCGACTGCCTTCGGCTCAGGTCATGATCCTGGAGTCCCTGGATCGAGTCCCGCATCGGGCTCCCTGCTCGGCGGGGAGTCTGCTTCTCCCTCTGACCCTCCCCCCTCTCATGTGCTCTCTCTCTCTCTCATTCTCTCTGTCTCAAATAAATAAATAAAATCTTTAAAAAAAAAAAGAATGGTACCCTGTTGAACAGCAAGAAGACACTGATCCTTGAAAATGTGTATGACTAGAGGACAGAAGAGAACAGAAAAGGGCAGTGGGAAGGTGCCAAATCCTAGCCGGCTCCTTCATAACTGTGCCCAGAATTTTCTCCACTATGTGAAAATGGCAGTGCCACCCGTGAAGGTGACACATTAAACCAACACCAGTTATGGCTCTGAAGAAGTAGGACGTGAGAGAGGAGAGTTTGCATGAGGGAGGGGGTGCCGGGCCCAGGAGACACAGTGGTGGGGGTAAGAAGCAGAGTAGAGAGCCAGGGACATTGAAGGCTCTGGATATCAGGCTGAGAAAGCTGAGAAATGGGGAGAGCAGGGGCACCTGGGTGGTGCAGTCTCTTAAGCGTCCAAATCTTGATTTTGGTTCAGGTCATGATCTCAGGGTCATGAGATCCAGCCCTGCATCCGGCTCCACACTGGGCCTAGAGCCTGCTTAAGATTCTCTCTCTCCCTCTGCCTCTCTCCCCCCTGCCCCACCCCTGCTCGCTCTAAATAAATAAATAAGGAGAACAAAGACAAAGTTCACTTCTTTGTTGTTTGGAAGCTGGAGCTAGCCCTGATTTTATTCCTATATTCAAGATAGATTGACAAGTAGCAGGGGGAGTGGCCAGAAAGAAGTCAAAGTAAGGTAGAAATGAGCAAAGCCGGAGCTTTTCTGTGTAAAATCCAGTGTTCCAAGACTTCTACAGTAACGTTCCAGGTCAGAGATCTACAACTACACTCTGGACCTGATCCCCACTATGGTGGACATGGCAACAGATCTGTTAAGAGTATCTGTCTCTAAGTAACAGAAAAGCATATTAATGGCGGCCTAAGCAAAAATTTCTTTCCCTCACAAACAAGAACTCCGTGTCACCTCGGTGACTCAGTGTCAGGGCCAACATTGCTGCAATTTGCAGGTCACAAGATGGCAACAGAAGCTCCAAGGAGCAAATCTCACACTGTGTTCAAAGGCAGGAAGCTGAGGACAGGGCTAGGTCAGATTCTTTTCTGTACCTTCCCTTACCAGGGAAGAAAAATCTTTCCAGGAGGGTCCCAGCAGATTTCTTATGTTCTTGTTGGTCTACGTGACATTCCTGTCCTTAGATTAGGGACTGTGCCCAGATTCCCAAAAATGAAGAGATCCCCTTCTGAAGCCTGCCCAAAGAGGTTGCCCCAGCTCCTTCCTGTGAGCCTGGAAGATGGGGGCGGTGCCTTTGCAGGGTCTCTAACTTCTATTGTTAGTGAGATCTGAGGGTCCACTGAGCACTACCCTCGGAGCAGAGCTGTCCAGACCAGCAGAAGCAGGAGACGGCCCAGACTGCCGTAGAGAGAAAAGCATGCATCCCAGACGGGCATCCTGTCCAGATTTAGAAGCAAGAACTAGCTTTCCCAGAGGCTCCTTTGAAACTGTTAAAAGTTATAATTAGACTTTGTGCTTCTACTAAGCCTTTCATCCCAGGAGCTCAGGGCGCTTCCCCGCATCATCTCATTAATCTTCACACCATTCGAGGCAGCCGGCATCTATTGTCATCTTTATTTTCAGGATGAAGGAACTGAGGTGTAGGTACAGGTTAATGACTTGCCAGATGTCATATGCAGCCAGCTGGGGACAGGACCCGAATTGATGGGTGCCCAACTACCCCAACTCACTGAAGGCCCTGGGCAAATATGCAGAGGTCATTTACTTACCCAGATAGCATGAATCCCGAAAGGTGACTCGATGAGACTATCAGAGGTCTGGGCAAACAGGCAAGAAGAAGAACCTTGGGCCAGCCACTCGCACTTTCTGAACACTTTCCTTATTTAAACAATGAGGAGAGTAACAGCTACCCCATCTAATTCACTCAGCTGTTTTAAAGAAAAAACACATGTTTCTAATGAAACCATGTGAGCTAGGACATTTTGTAAAATCTAAGTCAATTGAAGGAGTTGGTAGAACCAACATTTAAAATCAGCCTGCTGCTTCTGGCTTACAATGACAATCCTAAATTGCAACCAGCCATTATACAGAACTCTTACCAGATGATCAAGAAATTCCCTTTTGCCAGTCAGTGTACTAAGAACCTATTTGCAGCACATACCGTATGGAATATGTGAGGTGGGACACGGGCGTAACCAGGATGTGACCCATGTCCTCTAGGAAATACAGTCTGGTGGAGAAGGTAGACAAACGAATCATTTATTTCACTGGGAGGCAAAATGAAATAAAACGTATAATGGACAAGAAAGTCAAAAGGTGGAGGTGGGGAGGAGAGGCACAGGCGGTTTGGTTCAGCCAGTAGGCTGGAAGAAGGTGAAATGGGGAAAGGAAGCCGTGCACAAAAGCTAACACAGAAGAAAAAGTCCTTAGCTCTTCTTTTTCTTTCTCAGGGTCCATCATTCTTTCCTCTGGGAAAGATGAATTCAGGGTGGTAAAGCGGCAGAGGTTGAAGGTCA
Organism: Neomonachus schauinslandi; assembly: GCF_002201575.2. Classification (NCBI taxonomy): domain Eukaryota; kingdom Metazoa; phylum Chordata; class Mammalia; order Carnivora; family Phocidae; genus Neomonachus; species Neomonachus schauinslandi. The sequence goes on along the minus strand of NC_058416.1, from coordinate 14,612,601 downwards.
GGTTCACCTTGTTTACAGCGGTGGGCAAGCATATTTGCAGAGAGAACATTTCCTCCGCGCACCCTGGGCGCGCCTGTCTCTGTGGGCAGTCTTATTTTTGGACACAGGAGGGCGCCTCTCCTCCTCTGCTGGTTTCTTCTTTGCAGCGAGCACCGCCGGCCTCCCAGCTCATATTTGGCAGACAAAGGGCTGCATCTCCAACACCTGCAGCCTAGAAGCACTGCACCAATGGCTGGGGAGCCTGGAAGACGGGGTCACAGGCATGCCCAGCTTCCAACATCTTATCTGTTTTAAACGAGCCAGGACAGATGTTCAAAAGCAATGTACACTCTAAGGACAATAATCCCTAGAAAACCCTCAGGGAGCCCTATTGGAAGACTGTCTATAGGAAAGAAAGAAACAGATTCACTAGGAGGTGGAAATAGTTTCTCTAGCCTTGGCAGAGAGGTCTCCCCCGTCCCAGGCTTAAAATAAGGGGGTAACTAATTGGCATAGCAGGACACTGTCCCTTCCCAGGGACATCCAGTGTGATGCTAAGGGGACCTACAGGAGAAGAAAGGGGCTTCCAAATCTGAGACATGACCAGAAAGGGAAAACAGTCACCTTTCATTTATTTTTGTTTTGACAATTAATTGTTAAGATACTGGAAGAAAGGAAACTAATGGGGCTGGCTCAGTACCAGGCAAGAATTCCTAAATTGCACTAACTTGGCTGCTCCCCAAAGTTCCTTTAGTTCTCGCCACACCCTTGTGTAAACATACCCCTCACCACCACCCTGTGTTGTCTCCAGGGAACTAGAAAGAAGGTTTTAAGATAAGGCAGGATGAAACACTGACAACCAATTAGGAGTCTTTCACTCAAAACTCCCCCTTAAAGAGGCGCGTGGGTGGCTCAGTCGGTTGAGCCTCCAACTCTTGGTCATGATCTCAGGGCTCAGGGGCGTGGAATCAAGCCCCACGTTGGCTCTGAGCTCCGGGCTCCTGGGTCCCCGCTTTGGGCTCAGCGCAGAGTCTGACTCTCTCCCTCTCCCTCTGCCCCTCCCACCGCCCCGCTCCCTCCCTCTCTCTCTCAGATAAATAAATCAATCTAAAAAACAAACAGACTTCCCCTTAGAATTAATAAAGGTCTGTTTTGCATGGTTTTACCTCCGAAGAGTAAGTAATTCCATGATTTTGGGTTAGCCACTGGAATGGAGTGACTTCTGTGGTAAAAACAGCCTAAACTTTCCTAAACTTTGAGATGAACAAGGGCTGTCACAGCATGTAAAAACAAAAATGACCAGCACACTAAAATTATCCCTTCTCATAAAGGAAAGAAAAATGTCAGCTTATGAAAAAATTTTAAAACAATCTAATAATTACATACTAACGTCTAAAATAGATCTAAAATAGTCTGAGAGATGCTTGAGCTAAAATCCCATAACTTGCTCCAGAATATTGGTCAAGACACATGCCTCAAACATACTGTATATATTGATAGGTGCTGTCAGGCTAGTGGATCATCATCATCGAATAAGTGGTTTATCAGCCAGAGGCTGACTCAGGTAGAGCCCATTGTTAAACCCTAACTTTCCCCCTTTATTTGTTGAGCCTGGGTCCCAATGTGTGGGACACTTGCTGGGTCCTGGATTGCCTTGGTGTTCCTGTGGACGCCAAAGAAAGTCTCTCCAGTTCCCTCCTCACAGCAGAACGCTGCGGATTAAATCTGAATTAGAGTGTAAGTGGAACAGCGTAAAATTGGGCCAAGTCCATCTATTTCTGGAGACATCTCTCTGGATGTTACGGGCTAGTAGGAAAAACAATGATTCATGTGGTTTCTATAGTGGTCATACTCTCCATAGGTTTGTGTTTCTGAAATCACACCAACATCGCCCACTCCAAGGAGATCTGAAACTAGAAACATTAAGGAAAGTAAGATTGAAGAATAAAGATTATGTGATGGTTAATTTTATGTGTCCATTTTATGTGGCTATGGTATACCCAGTTGCTTGGGCAAACACTAGTCTAGAGGCTGCTGTGAAGGTATTTTGTAGATGTAATTAAGATGTACAATCAGTTGACTTTGAGTTAAGGGGATTATTCTTGGTAATGTGGGTGGGCTCCTCCAATCAGAAGAAGGTCTTAAGAACAAACTTGAGGAATTCTGCTTCAAGACTATATCCATCTCGGGAGTTCCTCCCTCTTCTTGCTAGATGGGATGCTGCCCAATTCTTGTATGGTTTAATAAAGCTGATTAGCTTTCAGACTAAAACTGTGTCTCCAGCATGCTGGCCTACCCTGTAGATTTCAGACTTGCCCGGCCCCATAATAGAGCCAATTTTTAAAAATAATTATTTGTGTATGGCGGGGAGGGGGTGTATGTTTGTATATACTATTGGTTCTGTTTCTCTGGAGAACCCCAACTGATACAGATTTCAAGTGAATCTATTTTATTTTTCATGCCATCTAAATTAAAACCATGAAGACATTTAGTAATGCTATTTTACATGATATTTTACACACAGCAGGGACTTCTGGTTTTATTTGGGTACCCAGCCCCTCTCCATCAGCCCACCCACTTCACTAGAGGCTGACCTGACTCCCAGTTTCAGGGGTAGTCCTGACTGGTTTGAGGGGGAGATGTCCCTCTTGCAATGACTGGCTCAGAAGGGATTCTGCGACTTTGGTCAGGGCCAGTGAGCTGTAAGAAGAGGTTTGTTGTCGACGTCCAGTAAGATTTGTCCTCATGCTTCTGAGAGGCTTTACAGAAGCTTCATTCTCTCTCGGCTGTTGGAGGAGAACGAGCAATCGATAGCCCTGGATTGATATTGGCAACCATCCTTTCGTGGGAAAGAACCTGGGTCCCTAATACTGCTCATGGATCAGCCAGGCCCCAAACCTGCACTGACTCTGGACTTGCTTTTAAGTGTGTCGATACATTTTTTTTTTCTTTTTAATTGTGCAAGCCAGTCTGAGCCTGGCTTCCTGTTAGTTGCAGCCAGAGGACCAATTTTTCTTGCCCTTAGTCTCCTACTTATAAGCTGGGAGAACAGAACTAGATCATTTAAGATTTCCTCCAACTTTGAATATGTGTGAATGGCATATATAGGCCCTGGCACTAAGCGTAATTGCCAATTACTGTTTGGAGAATCTAAATATTATTGTAACTATCTTTCTAAATCCATCTTCATTTTTAGAAACAGCAACATGACATTGAATTTTAAGTGCTTAACATTTCATTTCACACAATTTTTTTCCAGTGGCCTTCAACTACCATCAGCAGTAATAACTTCCACTAGCTATTTGAATATATAAAAAGCTCTAACAAATGAACACTGACTAGAAAAAGAACCTAATAAGGAAATGGGGAAAGGATAAAGGCAAACAGTTCCCAGCAAAAGAAACACAAATGAATCTTTTTTTAAAAAAAATTATTTATTTATTTTAAAGAGAGAGAGAGAGAGAAAGCAGGGGGAAGGGCAGAGGGAGAGGGAGAGAGAGAATCCTCAAGCAGACTCCCTGTTGAGCGCAGAGCCTGATGCAGGGCTCGATCCCAGGACTCTGAGACCATGACCTGAGCCAAAATCAGGATTTGGCTGCTTAACCAACTGAACCACCCAGGCGCCCCAATACAAATGAATCTTAAACCTTTGGGGACATGTTCAGTCTCCCTCAGAGAGAGGGAAATGCAAATTAAAATGGCAGTGAGGGTGTTTTCTCCCTAAAAGACTGGTAAAGTTATCAAAAAGTTTAAAAACACACTGTTGGAGATATAAACAAATAGCAATACTCATACCAATAATGAGACTTATCACTGAAGACCAGGATTACAGGTAAGAGTAGAAACAGTTCAGCTTTCAAGAAAGACAATTAGGCATTATCTGTCAAAACTGCAAATGTATTCACCATTCACCCCAACCATTCCCCTTTTAGAACTTTATCCAACAGTTATATTTGCCCATGTATAAAATGATGTTATTTGTAATTGCAATAATTGGAAACAAATACGTATCAGTGGAGAAATGATTAAATTATCATGGATGCAGACAATAGGATAAAAAAAAAAGGAGGCAGCTCTCCATGCAGTAAAATGGAATAATCTCAAAACTCTATGTTAAATAAAAATATAAAGGTGAAGAACTATGAGTATTGTATGCTACCATTTATATTTTCTTTTAAAAAAAGCTAAATATGTTTGTGTCAAGATCAAGTGAGAGACTACATAAGAAACTGGGAAGAGTGGTTCTATCTAGGGATTGTAACTCAGGAACTAGAACACAGGGTGAGAGAGAGTTAATGTTCCACTGGATATCTTTAAAAAAAAAAATTAACATATAAATGTACAGCAGCTATTTTAAAATTAATAAACTTGGGGAGAAAGTGAAGTTATTATTATATATACATTTCCTGATTTGCTATCATGACAGTAATCCTGAAACTAAATTACCACACTTGTATTTTGGATAAATGATAATTAATGATCAGATATGAAACAATGATTTGGTACATTTATTCTCATTTCCCTTTCTGTCTAAGTAAGGGCAGTAGAAAAAGGATGTTGTATTAAGGAAAGAAAATTAATCTTATCTATAACATTTTAAAAACTGGTTTGCTAGGCATTTGGCTTTTCCATGCATTCTACCCTTAAAGTGCCTTCTCTAGATGCCTTCTAATTCAGTGTCCTATCGTTCATTCATATGCACTCATTTGACAGATATTTACTAAATGCCTTCGGTGTGACCGACACTGGGGCTGCAAGAGACTAAAGCCTGACTGCTGTCTCCATGAGCTCAGTCCTCAGTCCATTCACTATTGTTATCCTTCAAGCCAGATGGGAAGAGTGATGGTGTAATCAATAAACTGAGAGCTGCAGGTCCTAAAATATGGAGAATGCACTAGCAGAAAAGACTACTATCTGGGAAAGAAGACAGTGAGAATTCATGGAGAACACCATTGGTCTGCAGAAAATCAGTCTAGAAGGAACCTTTTCCACTAGAGGGTTTCATAACCCAGTAAAAGCTTACTTTAAGAAGAAAAATAAGAAGGAAGGAGGAAAGGTCGCCTGGGTGGCTCAGTCGTTAAGCCCCTGCCTTAGGTTCAGGTCATGATCCCAGGGTCCTGGGATCGAGCCCCACAAGGGGCTCCCTGCTCGGCGGGAAGCCTGCTTCTCCCTCTCCTACTCCCCCTGCTTGTGTTCCCTCTCTCGCTGTGTCTCTCTCTCTCAAATAAATAAATAAATAAATCTTAAAAAAAAAAAAGAGGAAGGAAGGAGGAAGGGAATAACAAAGAAAGAACAGGCCCAGCTGACAAAATAATGCAGGAGAGGGGCACCTGGGTGGCTCAGTTGGTTAAGCAGCTGCCTTCAGCTCAGGTCATGATCCCAGGGTCCTGGGATCGAGCCCCGCATCGGGCTCCCTGCTCAGCGGAGAGCCTGCTTCTCCCTCTCCCTCTGCCTGCCACTCTGCCTACTTGTGCTATCTCTCTGTCAAATAGATAAATAAAAGATATCTTAAAAAAAAATAATGCAGGAGAAATAACCTCCGAACCTGGGATTAATACATTCATTAATTCATCCACTTGTTTAGCAAATGTTTACTGAGAACTTACTTTGTGCCAGGCTGAGTCAGAGGTAAACAAAAAGCCCCTGCCCTTGAGAAGCTAACACACAAGAGAGATAGATAATAAATCACTAAATGTATACTCTACTGGCAAGTCGTAATAAATGCTATGAATAAGGGAAAGCACGATAAGGAGATAGAGTGATGGGCCACCATTTTAGATGGATGGTGAGGGAAGTTCTCTGAGGAGATGCTGAGCACAGATTTGAAGGAAGTGAGAGAACCATATGGGTACTTGGCAGAAGAGTTTTCTAGGGAGAGGAGAGAGCCCTGGCGTGGAAATGTACTTAAGAATTTGAAGAATCAAGAGGCAAAGATGAGTGACTGTCCTCGTTGAGGTTAGAAAAACAGAGCTGAGGAACAATGTCAGAGTTTCTTCCAGAAAACCCACCCAACAGTTATGTAACTCCACACAGACAGTCCTGGATCTTTAAAGCAGAAACAGCATCTTATTTAGAGACAGGGTAGGGGTGTGCTCATATGAGGAGACACTTAAGAATTGCCCTCTAACCAAAAAACACTCCCTCCCCCACTCCCATGCTCACCGACCCTTGGGTTTCCTTCTACAGGAAGCAACACTTTGGGGTCCATATTTTTAGGTGAGCTTCAGAATGTAAAATGCCTTAGAAAGATAATGTATAGATTTGAATTCATACCAAGATAAAAATAACCATTATTTGATACTTCTGTGAGCAGCATAGGCTTTCTAAATTCAGGGAGGACAGGGCATTGAAAAAATTAAACACATATAACACAAAAACTCTAAGCCCCCAAATCAAGCTTCAGCTGCTGCACTATCTTCTCTCAGACAACTGCTGAGCAGAAATATTCTTTATCCCCAGAGAGAAAAAAGGTATTTCTGTTAAGCTACCATAGCTTGTTAGAAATGTCCCTTAGGGACATACAGCTCCTTTGGAGTCTAATTATATATTCACCCAGCGGTGTTCTGATCTGAATTTAGCTACCTGGGAAATACCCAAGAAGAGAATGCCATTTGCAGGCAGCCACAGTGATGGCACCGTGTAAATTAATAAATGTATCCTGTTTTATATAATTCCAACTCTGATGAATTTTGCAAGTGTGACAGAGCCCAAGACCCAACTCTGAAACAACCTAATGAATCCACGGAAGTGTCCCTGGATTTCAAATCTGTGAACTCCTTGCTTAGACCTCACTATTCTAAAACCTCTCCAGATTTGATAACTAAGGAAATTGATCTCCTGGTTGTAGACCCCTAAAGGAAGAATCCATTCATTCTACAAAGGATGTGAGTAAGCAGATACTCTATGCCAGGTGTGAGATTCTAAGGGAAAACAGGATCTGCCTCTTTCCATGTCCAGCAGTTAAGCAGAGTGGGACCAAGCCCCCAAGGCTGAGTCCTGTCCCTCAGCCTGGCTGTCAAAGGGCAGGAAGGGAGCTCTCCCAACCTCAGGCTCTGTGGTGGGAGAAGGACCCCCTGAACCCCATCCCCCACCCCATGAGACACATATTGAAAGGAGGTTCCAGAAATAGGAAGTGGGTATGGTTTGGGGCATTCAAAAAAGAATAACACTTGGATGACACTTGATGTTGGAAGTCAGACAGAGAGGCAACAAAGAGGGACAAGAGGAATGGACTCAACGGACAGCTGATCTCAAAATCAAAATTCACACAGAGACCTCTTTAAATATATAAAGATGCTCCCATGAAAAGAGTCCAACTTGGAGAGTAACCCTGGGAATAATACCTCCTCGGTGAACTGCAAAGAGATATCTCTGTGGGGGAAAAAAAAATGACAGTCCCACCTGCCCTGAACAGTGTTATTGAGAGATTTTGAGAAATAGGTGATTCAAAGCACAACTCGAAGTCACCTCAGATTTTAAGCCAAACAAATTTAATGTTAATTATATGTTTAGTACAGTTGGCATATTAGAAGTGAGTCAAATTTATGATATGGTAAAGTTAAACTTTTAATAAAACATACATATATTCTGTAACACATTTGTGCCTATTTTATAATCAATATATGGAGTACATTTATGTCTATTTTAGGACCTCTAGTATAATTTTACCACTTATATGATTATAGTAAAGGTTTATAGATGTTGTGGCTTTACATGTATTATATATTCTTAGTCTGGTCCATAGTTTCTTTGGAACAAGAATATAACCTCCAAGTCATTTAAGATTGACCCTGCCTTCTGCAATAATCTGCTTTATAGCATTGTTTCCAGGGTCACAGAGCAAACACTGAGGCCTGACCCATTTACTGTCCTTTTACATAAAATTTTATTTATTTTTATAATAAAATGGTTGGGGTTTTTGGCTGGGTTCTCTGTGAACCTACAAAATTTGAACTTTACAAAATTACACACTATGGATGTTTCCCAAAGTTTACATTTTCCAAGACGTAAATGTTTAATTAATGTCCTATTCTATTAATGTTCCACATGTTCAATGAATGTGTGGGGCTGTGATGGACATTTCTACAGTCCAATAGAGGAAGAGGCTATAATGAATGTGTACAGGAAGGAAAGGTGAGTGGAGAACATACTTGACTTGATGCTCCACTACTCACTACTCATCTGGGTCAGTACCTTATACAAAAGGTGATTGAGCCAGACTTTTCCCATCATCTCTTGCTTAGTAGGCTGGCCCCTAATGCCTGCCTCCTGACAGTGCCCTATGAGCTTAATGCTCTGTTCAGCCCATGCCCTGCCTTTGCAGGAGGTGATGAAAGATGTGAGTTGAAGACAGAAATAATTCTGAAATATATATCCAATCCATCCCCCAAACCCCACATGATTTGCATTTTCATGATTGCAACAATCCAGAAGTCTACACTCCTGGTATTACAGGCTGGATTGTGTCCTTCCAAAATTCATATGTTGAAGTCCTAACCCCTAGCACCTCAGATTTGACTGGAGATGAAGACTTTAAAGTGGTAATTAAGTAAAAAAAGGTCACTGGGATGGGCCCTAATCCAATATGACCGGTGTCCTTGTAAGAAGAAAAGAATAGGACTCAGACACACAGAGAGAAGACCACGGGAAGACACAGGGAGAAGACCACCATCTACAAGCCACAGGGAGAAGTCTCAAAAGACACCAACCCTCCAACATCTCAATTTTAGAATTATGGCCCCAGGACTGTGAAGAAATTACTTCAGTTGTTCAAACCGCCCAGCCTATGACGCTGTGTTACATCAGCCCTAGTGACTAATATACTTGGGTAAACTTGAATAAATTGATACTAATTGATGTGGAGAACAAAGGCAAAAGAAAAGCAGAAAAAAATTAAATTTCCTTACAACTTGCAGCTCTTTGACAAGTACTGGAGACAAGCAGAGTGCTCTTCCTCCAGGAGCTCAGTTGTCTCAACGTGAACACTTCGCTAGGGGCAGAAGGTAGCTTGACATTGGCCCGATCTCCAGGATCCTATAAGTCTCCTTTATCATACTAAAAATCCCTTTAGAAACTTCCATTTATTTCTACCCATCCCCCAAGATATATGTTAGCAATCATCCTCCAAATGGATGACCCACTGATATACATCTGAAGGGTCTCATGACTAATGTTTTACTAGACAGTAGTAGATGACCATATCTTAAGAGCAGCTAGCCCCTCCAGATCCTGGAAGCCTTGCTTACAAATTCCTTAGAGACTTAATGCTATCCCTGACCCCCTCCCAATTTGAAAGTCTATAATCAGTCACTCCTCACAATCCCAGTGCAGCTCTTTCTGCCCACGGGTCCTGTCCCGGTGCTTTAACAAAACCACTTTTTTTGCACCAGAGATGTCTCAGGAATTCTTGACCATTCCCTCCCGGACCCCAAAATTATTTCATATCACTCATTATGAGCATGAGGTACAGGATAAAGTCCTACGTCCTTAGCATGGTCTAGCAGGCCTGTTCAGGCTGAGCTGGCCCCCCCCCCCCCGGTCCCTCCCCCCCCTCCCCACCGTGTCCCTCCCACCGCTTTGGCTCGACCAAGCCCTTTATCTTCCCTGACTCCGAAAGTAGACTCACTCCTTCCAGCCCATACTTTCCCATCCTGCAATGCTGCCAAATTTTCCTACGCATAAGGAGGAGGCCATCAGCTGAATTGTTCCTACTAAGCCTTAATTCTCCCAGAAATATCTCCGTTGTCATGACCAGAGGCTGGCTTACCCAAATGAATCTCTAATTGGCCCCATGCTTCTTTTTGCCTCTGGGTCTTCTCATATGCTCTTCCATCTGTCTCAAATGCTCTTCACTTTCCTCTTTGCCTAGATAATCCTAACATTCTTCAGAGCTTTGTTCAAACACTGCTACCTTGGGACGTCTTCTTTGTGCCCTCCGGGCCACACCAGCCCCTATCTCTGTCATACCACACTGTGGGTCTTTGCTCAGTTTCGCAGGAAGCAAACTCCAACATGGAGATTTGCAGGCAGGTGGCTCCACTCCCTTTCCGCATACCTGCACCTCTTCCATCTGGCCATTCCTGAGTTATAACCTTTTGTAATAAACCGGTGATCTGATGAGTAAATGGGTTTCCAGAGTTCTGTGAGCTGCTTTAGTGAATTAATCAAACCCAAGGTGGGGTATGGGAACCTCTGGTTTATAGCTAATGGATCAGAAGCATAGGTAACAACTTGGACTTGTGATTGGCATCTGAAGGAGCGGGTAGGGAGACAGACTTGTAGAACTGAGCCCTTAACCTGTGGAATCTGACGCTACCTCCCAGTAGATGGTGTCAGAATTGAGTGAAGTTGGGCGCCTGGGTGGCTCAGACGGTTAAGCGTCTGCCTTCGGCTCAGGTCATGGTCTCAGAGTCCTGGGATCGAGTCCCGCATCGGGCTCCCTGCTCCTTGGGAGCCTGCTTCTCCCTCTGCTTCTCTCTCTGTCTCTCATGAATAAATAAATAAAATTAAAAAAAAAAGTCTTAAAAAAAAAAAAAAAAGAATTGAGTGAAGTTGTAGAATACCCAGCTGGTGTCAGAGCATTACTGGTTGGTTTGGGGGGAACCCCTCATATGCTGGAATTGGGGGTCAGAACCCCTCCACCAGCCCAATCAGAGCCCCAGCCAATCTTATGGGGACCTCTGGAGCCAATTATCCCTTTAGAATTATTCTAACTTGGGCCAAGACAGCCAGGCCTTATATTCCCATATAGATCATCAGATCAGTCATTGGCTATTGGACAGCCGGAGAAAGGGCACGATCTTGGGTTTCATACTGGTATGTCACAAATTACCACAAACTCGCCAACTTAAAACACCACCAATTTATCACCTCACAGTTTCCATAAATCAGAACTCCAGGAATAGCCTAACTGGATCCTCTGCATATGATCCCACCAGGCTGAAATCAGGGTGTTAGCCAGGGTTGCCGTTCTCCTCTGGGGCTTGGTGGTCTTCTAAGCTCATTCGGGTTGATAGTAGAATTCATTTCCTTGCAGCTGTATGACCGAGATCCAAGTTTACTTCCTAGCTGTCAGCCAGGGCTGGCTCTCAGCTCCTAGAGGCCATCCTCAGTTCTTTGCCACGTGGCCCCATGTGCGATTCATAGTGTGAATGTTTGCTTTCTTCCAGGCCAGCCAACACCCATCTCTAGGACTTCCAGTTCCCCTCCAGTCAGCAACAGCAAGATATCCTATCAGGTCTACCATGTAACGGAACCTACTCAAGAGAGAGATTATCCCATCACCTTCACAGGTCTACCCACACCATGGAAGCGCCCTCTGCATGGGGCTGGATGGCACTCTGCAGCCTCGAGTCTCTGAGGCCGCTGACAGCGGAAGGCTAGGCACCAAGTCCCCTGCTGAAGGGGGGTTGGGAAGCTCATCACAGTGTGACTCATCATGTGCTACCTCTCTGTTTGGGGTAAGACTTGTACTTTGTGGCCTGCCTGCTGCCGGCGGCTTGCTTGGACTTGTTTTTCACAGTTTCCCTGAAGCTGGGGTAATACTCACTCCTGTAACATGTAAACCCTGAAACCTCAGCTCAGTACAATAAACGTTCAGTTCTCGCTGACATTCAGCTGGCCTGGGGCCCTGGCAGGCAGCCATCCACACGTAATGATGAGAGACTCAGGCTGGCCATGGCACGGACCCGTCATCCGCTAGACAGCAGGGTCTGGTTCCGAGCAAGTCTAACAGAGAGAGAGAGGGTGGAGAAGACACCCGTGTCTGTGTGGAAGCAACACGCATCACTGCCACTCCTTTTCCACCGGCGACGACTAGTCCTGGGGTCCCACTTGGAAACAAGGAGAGCTGGGCGATGCAGACCCCAGCTGGGCAGCCGCCTCCCACCGAGCCTACACTGTGGAAGGGGAGTGGGACTGCTGGGCGGCTGACTGCCTCCGCCATGTTCTCTTGTCCCATCCATGTCCCTTTCCCTTTTTACAAATTCACCTTATAAATTCTACTTCTGAATTCTGAAAACCATAGGAGTTTGCCACAGTGAACCTCCAAAAAAAGCTCATGGTGTGGTCAGCACCAAGAATGACGGGGAAGAGGGACAGAATGGGTCACTGCACTGGTCTACATTTGCCATTTGTGAGGAGGATGCTTCCTGTAGGAGGAACACACCCTGATGAACATCCACTCCCTGTAGGGCAAGGTGGTGAAACCCAAGGACAGCAGGACACCCACTGGTTTGACCAGCTCTCCACCCGCTGGGGAAGATGGACTTTTCAATATAATTACAAGCCATTGTGAAACCCATCAAAATGGCGGTTTATAAAGGCCTGCAAGCACAGGGGTAGGGCAGGGTCTACCTTTGCCCTGAGTAGTGCAAGGCTTCTCATAGGAGGCAAAATTCAAGCTGAAGTTGAATAGATAAAAAGGGAAGGAAGTGCATTCCAGACCAAGAGTGAAATATCTGTCAAGTTACAATTGCGTGAAGAGTCAAAAGCTGCAAAGAATCCAGGCGTCCATCAACAGATGGATGAATAAACAAATGTGGTATACACATAGGGTGGAACACTATTCAGCCTAAAAAGGAAGGAAATCCTGACACGTCACAACATAGATGAACCTAAAATATATTATGCCTAGTGAAATAAGCCAGTCACACGAGGCCAAATATTATGTGATTTCACTTAAATACATTATCTAGAATAAGCAAATTCAGAGAGACAGAAAGTGGATTTGAGGTTACCAGGGGCCAGGGGAAGAGAGAACAGGGATTTATCATTTCATGGGCACAGCGTTTCTGTTGGGATGATGAAAAAGTTTAGAAAACAGGTAGAGTCCATGGTTGCACAACACTGGGAATGGAATCAATGCTACTGAATGATAGGCTTTAAAATGGCAAGTTTTATACTATTTGTATATTTTACCACCATTAAAAAAAAAAAGATGTGGTTACATAAAAGAGCATAAGGAAAGGGAAGAAGTTTCTTGATGATCTCTATTTTTAAACATTGAAAATCAAATTAAAGATCAATTCAGTTCCTGGCTACAGCCCTCGGCTTCTTTTTTTCTAAATTAAAAGAAGGATTGAGCAGGAACCTCAGAAAAGGAGCCACTCTGAGAAATTCACCTGCAGACCAGCTCCAGGAGGATGTTGCCTTCTTTTTTAGAGGGCTCGCCATTTGTGGGAAGAGAAAAGTCCTGGCAGCTTCAACTATGACTTCCTCTTAAGTGTTCTTTTCATTAGGCAATAGTCCATTAAATTAGATTTAATTAATGTTGATATGATTGATGGACTAAGACCTCATATTGTCTCCAAAGACAACATAGGTTTGTGTCATCAATCCAAAAAACCCTCACATTTTGGCAACCATGTGGCAAAATGATTTATTTCCATGGTAAAAGCAGGCAATACTGTTGATCCAATGAAACATCCCTTCAGTCGTTCCTGGGTAGTAGAGGTTCTTAACCGTTATTAAATCAGCTGTTCATTGGCTGAAGCATTACAAATTGAAACTACACACACAAATCACGGGGCTGAACTTGAAGAGCCAAACCTGTTTTTATGGCACTGTGGAAACTAGAAATGGGATTTCATTTTGCTGAGGTTATCACATGGAAATAAAAAAAAATGCAAAACATCCCTCCTTTAAAAAATAATAAATGGCATAAATCATCTCGACAGCTGACCATTACACTGCAATATTCCAGTGAGTTTTTTACTAACAAGAAACTGAATTAGATTAATAACTGTGCATTCTCCTAAGCATTTCAAGGAAATTAATTTAGCTCTTCATATGTCTGAACAAAATGCTTTGGAAATATTAACTACCTGATTCTTATCACCAAAAAAACATTTCCTTTACACCTATTTGCACATAGGGGATTTTCTAAGCAATTCAAACTGATGGATTATATAATCTAAAAATGTAGTTTTCCTATTAAAAAGACAATTTGGAACTTGTTTATTTAAGTGGCAAGCAGCACTAACTTTTTTTTTAAGTTGGACTATTTCTGTTATAAAAATGCAGGGAAGTCTCATTTCATACAAAGGATGCATCTCTGAAGACCTTGTGTAATTCAAACCTGCATAATTCAAGAATGATTTTCTCAAAGGAATAAATATAAAATAAGACAGATGTATTCTCAGAGCACATTTACAAGTTGTAACATATTTTGGCTTTAAACCTGCTTTGCCTGCTCCCGACATTATATCTGATATTTCAGAATATCATCTGCCCTTCTTCTTGGCATCTTGTCACATATAACTTCCCTTCAAAAGCTATTGATTTGGGGGCTACATTTTTCAGCGTGAGCACTTTCATTGCTATTTTATGAATACTTAAGTGACATTGTTATGGGTCATAAAAATATTTTACATGATAATAACAGTGAGTGTTAAAATAATAGCATAATAGTAAAACAAAACAAAACAAAAACAACTCACTTACAGGAGTTCTGTTGCACAAAAAAAAACAGCATGGTTTAGAGGATGCTGCAAAGCCAGGTTGGTATTTCTGTTTGTCACCTAAAGTGGAAGGCCTGGTTATAAAAGTGTAAACAAGCTTTGCAATATTCATTCTGCCCATCTGCTTTGAAATTATATGATTCTTGACAATTTTTTAAAAATTTGATGGGATTGACATATTTTTTACCTTCGTATGTGAATTAAGATTTTATTGGTATTTTTTTTATTAAAATTTTTTATTTATTTGCGAGAGAGAGAATGAGAGACAGAGAGCATGAGAGGGAGGAGGGTCAGAGGGAGAAGCAGACTCCCCGCCGAGCAGGGAGCCTGATGTGGGACTCGATCCCCGGACTCCAGGATCATGACCTGAGCCGAAGGCAGTCGCTTAACCAACTGAGCCACCCAGGCGCCCTATTGGTATTTTTATATTTATGTTTTCAAGTTTATATGTTCCCCAGGGCTGCTTCCCTCCAAGGGATGGTGGGAAAAAAAGAAAGTGGGAAAGGGATATTGCATTGAAGCCCAGGGTGGCCAGTGAACGTATTCAGAAGATGGAAGGAGGATTTCATCTCATATTGTGTCCCCAAAGCAGGAATTGCAGGGCTCACACTCTCCAGAGAATAAAGATCACCCAGAACCCATGTTCACCCCTAGCACCTTCCTCCTATACCTCTGACAGGGGGCGTGGATTTAGGGTGGAAAAAGAAGTCAGTGTTTGTTTTAGTCGTCGCTGCCCAACTGAGAGGGTGAAGTCCCTCCCTCTGAGCCCACTGCACCATTTGTGTCTGCAGGGGATGCTGCTCACCTCCACGGGGCTCCTCTGCTCAGGTGGCTGTGAACAGCAAATGAACAAATGACAGTCATTCTCAATGGAGGGTAGCAGAACCAACCATCTAGGTATTAGGGGGCTTCTGTGGTTTGAAAAAAAAAATATTATTCTTTCTTAAATGGAAAAGCAAAGATAGAGTTGCCACTAGAAGAGGAAATAAACTAACTTAGTTTAAAAGAAACTTATACGTGCCCTCCTTAACACCCATCACCGGGCTAATCCATCCCCACACCCCCACTCCTCACAGAGCACTGGGTGTTATACGCAAACAGTGAATCATGGAACATTACATCAAAAACTAATGATGCACTGTATGGTGACTAACATAACATAATTAAAAAAGTAAATAAAAGAAACTTAGAATTTATTATTCCACTACTAAGAAATACACTTCTTAAAATCATGGTGTACTTTTTCCCCTCCTTTTTTTATGCCTTATTTCTTCCATTATTACTATGACATATACCATTTTTTTTATTCTACTTAAAAAAACTTACTTAGAAGCATTTTTCATGTCATTGTTTCAAATCCTTCCAAAACATAATTGGAATGGCTGATTCCTAACCCAGCATTGGCCTGTTGTCTTCTATTGGTGAGCATTTAGACTGTTTTTAGAAAATCGACATTGTAAATATATTATTCTCCAAGTGTAGAGGATATTCAGAATTTTTCTATTTTTCTAAAATCACAATATGATTTTTATTTTGAAAAGTTTTTAGAGATTTATTTATTTATTTGAGCGAGAAAGAGAGCGGGAGTCAGGGAGGAGCAGGGGGAGAGGGACAAGCAGACTACACTGAGTGCAGAGCCTGATGCAGGGCTCGATCCCACAACCCTGAGATCATGACTTGAGCCAAAATCAAGAGTCAGACGCTTAACTGACTGAGCCACCCAGGTCCCCCTACAATATAAACTGTAAATTCTTAAATTAAGAAGTTTGCTATACACTGATTAATACTCTATCACTAAATTCTTGGATTGCCTATAATTTTCAGGCCCTGATGATCCAAAAGTAACAAAATAACATCCCTGCCCTTATGCAATTTATATTCTAAATGTTTGCCACGGTGGAGGGAAAAGCGGTGAAAAAAACAAATATCAAACAAATATGTAAAACTTGGGTGGTAGGAAGTGCCATGGGAAAAAAAAAATAGTAAGGTACACAATGCCAGGAGCCAAAAAGACATTTGAGTAGAGAGTTGAGGAAAATGAAGAAGTTAATGGGCACAAATATGTGGGGGGGGGAAGTACTGCTGGTATAGAGGACAATAAATGCAAAGGCCCTGAGGCAGGGGTTTGCTTAGAGTGTTGAAGGAATAGCAAGAAGGCCAGGAACAGCAGAAACAGTAATAAAGCTGGAAGAGTGGGCATGAATGTTATCAGAGAGAGTGGAGGTGGAGGGAAAGATTGTGTAGGGTATTTTGAATTATTATAAGGATTTTGAGTTTTACTCTGAATGAAAAGGAAGTCTTGGAAAGATTTTGGGCAGTTGATAGACATGATCAGTCTTAAAATTTTTAAAATATCACTCTGGCTTCTGTGTTGAGAATAAATTACAATGAGACAAGGGAGGATCAGGGATGCCATTTAGGAGACTATTGCAAAAAACCAGGGCACAAATCATGGCCACATGGCCCAGGGTGACAGTGGTAGAGATGGTGAGACATGGTTAGATTCTAGACATATTTTGAAAGGGATTCCAATAGGATTTGCTAATGGTTGCATGTGGAATGTGACAAGAGGAGAAGAATAAAGGTTTCTTGCCTGACAGCTGGAAGAATGGATCACATTTTCTGAGATGAGAACAACGGTCTGAGGAGCAATTTTGAGAAAGGGTGAGAATCAGGACTCCAGTTTTGGACACATTCATTTTGAGATACCTATTAGGGTTCTGCCTCAGTTAAATAGTGCTAAATCCCAAACCACCGCAAAGCTCAATAGCTCATAGCACATGAAAAGCACAATCAAGAAAAGAAAAAAAAATGATAAATTGGACTTCATCAAAATTAAAACCTTTTGCTGTTCAGAAATCAAAATGGCAAGCCACAGGACAGGAGAAAAAATACACAACACATATATCTAACAAAGTACTTGCATCTAGAACATATAAAGAACTCTTACAACTCAAAAATATGAGGACAAATCACACAGTTTTATAAAGGGCAAAAAATTTGAATAGACACTCACAAAAAAAAAGATAAACAAATGACCAGTAAACTGGGGATCTGCTCTAGTCTGACATATAAGCCTCAATTTCCCAACTTGTTCTTGGATTCCACATTTCTTCTGAGGCTTCCATACATAAGTAATTAAATTTGTTTTTCTCCCTTAACCTGTTTTATGTCAATTTCATCAATAGAACAGCCAAAAGAATATAGAAAAGTAGAGGAAAAATTTTTCCTCCCCTACATCCTCTGAGACCACAGGGTCTACCCTGGTCTTGTACTTCTTATAGCAATAGCAGAAGCACAAGAGACAATAAATGAAAACACATACTCTTGAGGAGTAGGCATGGAACTTACATGCCACTGCCTCGTCCTATTGGCAAAGCAAGTGACATGGCTAAGCCCAGATTCAGCAGGGGTAGCAGGAAAAGTAAACCTTGCCTCTTTAGTGGAAGAAAACGTAAAGTCTCATGGACAAATGGTTTGGATATTAATGCAATCAACCTAAACATCCAAGTGGAGATCTCACAGGGCAGTTGGAGATGTTCGTATGGAATTCAAAGGTCTGGGCTGAAGATAAAAATGTGAGGGTTGTCAAAAAGGAAGATATTTGATGTCACGTGACTAGATGAATCACCTACAGAGTGAATGTTGATGGATATGAAGATATTCAAGGTTGGGGAGATGAAGAAGGACCAACCGTGAATACTGAAATGGGGTGCTGGTGAGGAGGTAAAGAATCGAGAGAGAATAGTATTCTAGAAGACAAGCTAAGAAAGTGTTTTAAAAGAGAGGAATGATCAGTTGTGGAGCAAGGATTGCTTCATGAGCTAAACAAAACTTTTTAATGGCTATCTGTTTCTTCTTGAGGAGCTATGTAACTGGTGGGTAGATCACTGTGCTAAACTAGGATGCAGTTAGAATCTCATAAAGAAACCTGCCCCACCACACCCACTATACCTGCAGACACATAAATGAACTGGTTAGGATTCGTTGAGCCCAGCTGAAAACGAAATCTTTTGCTACATTCATTCATTGATGGATCCCAGGGTAATTTCCAACATTAGAGAGATCTTCACGTAACAAACATTTATTGAGGGTCTAGTTTTGTCAAACACTGCTCTAAGCAATGAGGCTATAACGGAAAATAAGATAAGTAGCTTTCCAGCTATCATAGAGTTTACATTTCAGTGGAGGAAACAGACAAAACATAAATGAGGAAACATACAAATTAGTAAGTAATTTCAGATAGTGGTGAGTGTTGTAATGATGCTAGAGCAGGATAATGATTAGAGAATGACCAGGGGAATTACTTTTGTTCGTATGGTCGGTGAGGGCTTCTCTGAGGAGATGGCAATTGGCTGAGATGTGAATTATTCAATTAGACCATTTCTCAGTGAGTTTCGTTATAGCTCTTTGACCTTCTACCACTCTTGAGCTGCCACACAGAATGGGGAGCCTAGCATCATCCCGCTGTCCTCTCCACGGCCCCCTGGGAGCTGTAAATAAAAAGGAAGAGCAAGGACATCGCTTGACTGGCCATACCCCTCTGGCATCTTGCTATCAGAGAAGTGAAGGGAGGTGCTGGGTGATATATGTACCACATCTCCTCGAGACTCATCAGCAAATCAGATGGTAGGAATCACTGGAATGAAGACACTGGCTCAGAGGCCCTAAAGAACTTCCCCAAGGTCATCTGGTTAATAAGAGACAAAACCAGAATATGAGCAACAAGAATAGGAACCAAGGGCTGTCTGTTTCCAAAGACCAGGTTCTCTCAACTAAATGACCCTGCCAGGGTGCCAAACTGGACGTTGGAAAATATAAACCACTAAAAGATACAGGGCAGAACCGATTCATTTGTAAAATTCTTCTAAGGGGGCAAAAGAGAGGGGGAGTGAGATCAATAATGCTGTGTTGTATTTTTAGTGATGGGCATTGAGAACAGCACACAACAATTTATAGAAAAGGAAAGGAATTTGTATTCCCTGGGGCTGGGAAGTTGTTAGACATTAATAGCAAGAAAATTGTTAGGGAGATGACAGGAGGTAAAGGAAACGTCCTTGCTTTCTCCCCTGCAAAAACCTCACTGCAGGAAATGTGGGAGAGAAAACAGGATTGAAATTTGAAGCAGATTTGGGGTAGGAAAAAGAAAAAAACACACAGGAGAGAAAGATGAGAAAATTTGAAAGAAAACAATATGAAATGAAAGAATTTCAGAGTCAAAAGGAAAATAAGCTTACCTATTGTAAGAGGAGCAGAATGGCTAATTAACAAGGGGGATAAAAATGGCCTACAGATAATATTTATCATCTTCCCCAGTTTTCCTGTGGCTTTATTTGTGCCCATCTGTCAGCTCAATCTTTTCCAAGCATCTGCTGCCACAAACACAGGCCATTAATTTATTGAAAATATTACTGACATTTGATTGCTTCTGGCCTTCCTATTGTTTCATTTTTAACTTTAAAAAAAAAAAAAAACTCTGTTTATTTGTTTGCCTGTTTGTGCTTTCATTTGGCAAGTGGGAGCTATGCCCAGGCTCAGAAACATAGTCTTCCCAAACTAAATCAAAAAGAAAGCTTGGAGCTTTGCGCAGTGGCAGTATCGTAGCCAATGAGGTTTATCCGAGGCGCGATTATTGCTAATTGAAAAAGAAAGCTTGGGAAATGTCCCTGTGTCTAGAAGCACAGCCATCTAAATTCTCAAAACAATTTTGTCAAGTCTACCTCTACACACACCTCTGGGGTGAGGCATCTATTAGACCCGAAACATTCTGACGTAAACAAAGAAGGTAATGGCAATGTTGCATTTACTTGCCTTAGCAAGGAACACAGGTAAACGGGTGGTGCTTACTACAAACCCACCCAATTGACATTAAAAATGTAATCCATTAGCCTCCCCTAAGAAATAAGTAGGAGATCCATTTAGAGGATACCCATTTTTATTTCCAAAACAGGGACAAAGAGCCTTTTTATCAACCCTGTGACAGACTAATATGAGTCACCCCAATTGAAACCACTAACAACCATCAAAGGAAGATAATTGCAACATTTTTAATGTGACATCATCAGATTTTTAAATCAGGCACTGAGTGCATATTCCCAGAGTTGTGAAGAAGCAACTCTGCAAAGGGCCTGAGACGTTGATTTGATTTCTTCAGCTCCCCAAGCTTGCCCCTGAAGAACAGACAGGCCACCAGGAACCTCCAGGTTGGCCAACAGACTCTGGCCCCCGGGAAGGGATTTGTGAGCTCTTCACTTCAAGGAATACCACCCAGGCTGGTTGGCTGCAGATGTGAGCTGCCTGTACTTCACTCCTCAGGAAGTCTGGGTGGGAGAGCTCCCGCCTCCCTATGGGCATGATGCTTGCTTCTTCATATCCCTGCTCACGCTGAGCAGCTTTGGCCGGGCAATCACGGCCGCTCATTGGCTCCCATTCACTTGCAGGCAGCCTGGTGTGTAAGACAGGGGAGAGATGGAGAGATTAAAAAAGCAAGCAGCTTTCGGAGGCTTTGTGGGGGCAGGGAAAAACTATTTTTCCCTCTATCCATCTTAGGTTCATTGGTTGAAGCCCTTAAATCAAACTGATAAAAGACAGGTTAATGGGGTGCCTCGGTGGCTCAGTCGGTTAAGCGTCTGCCTTCAGCTCAGGTCCTGATGCCTGCGTTCTGGGATGGAGCCCCGCGTCGGGCTCCCTGCTCCGCGGGAAGCCTGCTTCTCCCTCTCCTTCTGTCTGCCACTCCCCCCGCTTGTGCTCTCTTTCTCTCTCTCTGCCAAGTAAAAAAAAAAAAAAAAAAAAAAGATTGACAACAACAACAAAACACAACCCACATTTAATTACATGTGTATGCTCAGGGATTTCACAAAGAAATGAGACTCCTCTAGGCAGCCAGATGATGGAGGGTTATATACCATCTTAGGCTAAACAAAGGAAAAGGGGTTGGGGGCTTCTGGGTTGGGGAAGCAAGTTATGGGAAGGTGACAAATAAAAGTATGGTAAACAAGGGTGGTTTGGTATGGTTTATTATGCAGACTTTAGTGGGTACCTACTCCATTGATGGGAGTTGTTAAAAGTTCTCTCCCTCCATTTGGCAACTGGTTAAGGAAGAGAAGACTCAAAGCAAGACTCTATAGGATTCCAGATACGCATGACTAGACCAGGGTGGCGGGGGGGAGGTGGGCACTGAGCTAGGGACAGATGAGGAAGTCAAGTAGATGAGAAGGGGCTGGGACTGGGGAGGAGGTCATCGAAAATAAGTTTAAGTTTAGATGTAATGAACTCAAGAAGATGGCAGGACATCCAGGTTGAATATGTTCCATGGAAAGTAAAAATGTTAGACGTGATCAGAAGTCAAATTTTGAAATTCATTTCACTTGTGTTGAAGTGAGGGCTGAAGCTTAGAAATGAGTGAGAGAGCCAGATACGCAAATAGAGAATTAAAACTGAAGTATGAAATCCTGGTCAACACTTAGCATTAGGCACCTGGAGGAGGAAGAGAAGCCAGAAGAGGAGTGAGACATTGCCAGAGATGAGACAGAGAACCACAGGATTATAATATTTTAAATATGACTGTGTTTATTTTCTGGTAACAAAATGCCAGAAACTGAATGGCTTCAAACAACAGAAATATATTATTTCACAGTTCTGAGGGCTAGAAGTCCAAATCCTAGGGCTCAGCAGGGCCATGCTCTCTCTGAAGCCTGTAGGAGAGAAGCCTTGCTTGCCTCTTCTTGCTTCTGATGGAGACCAGCAACCGGTGGTGCTCCTTCCTTACATCTGCAGCACACCCATCTCTGCCCCCCTCGTCACCGGGCCTTCTCCCTGTGTGTCTCTGTCTCTTTTCTAAGGACACCGGGCATATTGGATTAGTGCCCAACCTAATGATCTCATTTCAACTTGATTACCTCTGCAAAGACCCTATTTTGAAATAAGGTCCCATTCCCAGGTAGCAGGGGTTAGGATTTCACATATCTTTTGGGGGGACACAACCTGTAACAATTAGCAATCTCAAAGAAGGAGAAAATAATTGGTATCCTATGCTTGTAAGGAGGCATAAAATGACTGAGAGAGGGTCATTTTGAGAGCTGATGAGTTGACATTACAGTACAGTGGTGGTAATGGAAGCCAGCTTTTACGAGCGGAAGAATAAAGTAAAAGAGGCAACAAGCATGGCCTGCAATTTAGAACGTGGCCGGAGAAAGCAGTGGGGTAGGCCTGGCAACATGAAGAAGCCAGTCTTCACTTCTGGGTACCACTATGGCCCCAAACACAGAAGTGCCCTTACCTGGATCCCTTCCACATTGCTCTGTCATTTCCCGACATCAGAGTTCGTGCACTCCTGGGGGGCACCCACAAATGTCCCGTTTCCTGTCTGAAGGCCACCCTGACTCATTTGTAGGGCATAGATAACTAATGTGCCAGTGAATGAGTAGCCGTGGGACCCAGCCACACTCCCCCCTTTCCTGGAAGGCTTTTTGGTGACTCACTGGTCTGGTATTCCCAAAGGAAGACAGAAGATTTTCCTAAGATTATTATATTTTTAAGGTTTAAACATGAGGACTATGTAACTAAGGCTATATGCTTTTATTTTTTATTTATTTTTAAAGATTTTATTTATTTATTTGACAGAGAGAAAGACACAACAGGAGAAGGAACACAAGCAGGGAGAGTGGGAGAGGGAGAAGCAGGCTTCCCACCGAGTGGGGAGCCCGACGTGGGGCTCGATCCCAGGACCTGAGCCGGAGGCAGACGCTTAACGACTGAGCCACCCAGGCACCCCGTTATACACTTTTAGACAGTAGAATGATTCAGCCCCAAAATTCCTAGAGTGTGCAAGGAGAGGGGGATCAGATGTACAAGCCCAAGCAGGAAAGTTTGGGAAGTGACTGAGGACCCAGACCAGGGACATAAAGTAGGACCCAGCCTAAGGACACAGACAGCAACAGGATCCAGGCTACAAAGCAAGACCATTGCCCACAAGGTGGGTACAGAGTCTCCCCACAAAGGGCCTCCCTCTAACATGGGAGGATGGATTACAGATTCCATTCCAGGATCGTCTGCCCTGGTTTTCCTCCTCTGGGACCTAATTTGTTATACATCTTCCTTATTCTAAAAAAAAAAAAAAAAAAAAATGGCCCTGCTGATACACTAGCTCCAAAATTGTGTTCATTCTCTCCACTTAACATAAATGTGTGTTAACAAGGAACACAAATCTGGTATATGCAGGAGACTCAAAAGTGAAGAACTTCAAGTTGGATCAAATTTTGCATAACTATAGGCTCTGAAGGGGTCCAGAATAAGCCACCATGGCATAAAAATTATTTTGAGCCAAAGGCATCTGGGTTCCTGAAATCCCTTATCTGCCTAAAAGCAGAGTTTCCCAAAAGAACTTAACTGTCATAAATCCCCTCCTCAGAGCAGCTCTAATTTTCTCTTCCTAGAGAATAGAAGTTGGCATCACACCCAAAGAGGCATTGTCATGAAACTCTCCTACCACCCAAACATTTTCCTAAGTGCTCATTTATCTTTCAAAAACTTCCTTTGGTTTTCCATCAGTGCCCTTTACCCATTCCCCACTAAGAAGGCATTTGTTTTCCCAGAAGTGTCCCTCTGTTTCTCCCCATTTCCTGTTAAGATGATATGTAAGCCCCAAATTCTGACTGCCTCCCTGAGCCGTATTTCTCTGCAAACTCCCGCGCATACATATGCAATTAAATCGGTTTATTCCTCTTGCTAATCTCTTTGTCAGATTAATCTGCAGGCCCTCAATGGCTAAACTTAAGAGGGTAGAGGAAAAGTTTTTCTTCCCTGACAGTACTTTGGAAATATTTGCATTCCAGACCATGATGAAAGAGAGTTGCTCTTGGCTCAGTTGTCTCCAAGGATAGAATTAAGTCAACTTAGGGAAAAGCTTGGGAGCTGATACTCAGGGTTGATCAGATTTCCCCTAGAGGGAAAGGACATATTACTACCACTCTTCTCCAAGACTTTTAGATGCTCCCAGTCATAAATCAGCTATCTGTACATGATGATTCATCAGCTGTCTTGGCTACCAAACAATGGAAGCCCGAATAATGACCCTCAAAGATATCCAGATCCTATTCCCTGGAACCTACAAATCTTACCAAATATGGCAAAAGGTATTTTGCAGGTGTGATTAAGTTAAGGATCTTAAGGAGATTATCCTGCATTATCTACACTTTTACATGGGCACTGAATGTAATAAGAATCATAAGAGGGAGACAGAGGGAGATTTGACTACATAAGAGGAAGAATGTGAGGTGAGGTTGGCAACAGAGATTGGAGTAATGTAGCCTCAAGCTAAGAAATTCTTGCAGCATCTAGAAGACAGAAGAGGCAAGGAACATATTCTTTCCTGGATCCTCCAGAGTAACTAGCCCTGCCAACACCTAGATTTTAGTCTCATAAGACTCATTTCAGACTTCTGATCTCCAGAACTGTAAGAGAATATATTTGAGTTGTTTTATTTTATTTGTTTGTTTATTTATTTACTTACTTACTTACTTACTTTGAGAGAGAGAGTGTGAGCAGGGTGGGGGGGCATGAGGGGCAGAGAGAGAGGGATAGAATTTTAAGCAGACTCTGTGCTGAGCACAGAGCCTGACACCGGGCTTGATCTCACAACCCTGAGATCATGACCTGAGCCGAAAGCAAGAGTTGGACACTTGGAGCCCCTCTGACCACTCCTCTTTTCCAGAGTCTTGCCTCTCTTCCCAGAGTGGCCGCTGCCCCCAGCCTACACAGAATAATGGCGACAGCTGAGGTACTGAATATTGATAAAAAACTCTATGAGGGTAAAACAAAAGAAGTCTATGAATTGCCAGATAGTCCAGGAAAAGTGCTCCTGCAGTACCAGGACCAGATTACAGCAGGAAATGCAGCCAGAAAGAATCACCTGGAAGGTGATATAAGGATAAATAAAATAAACTACCAGTTGTATTTTTCAGTTGTTAAAGGAAGCAGATATCAAAACTGATTTCCCCAGAAAATGTGGGGAGACAGCTTTCATTGTACCTAAGTGTGAAGTGAGTCCAGTTGAATGGGTTTGTAGAAGAATAGCAGCTGGTTCTTTTCTCAAAAGAAACCTCGGCGTCAAGGAGGGATGTAAGTTCTACCCCCTAAAGTGGAGCTGTTTCTCAAGGATGATGCCAATAATGAGCCACAGTGGTCTGAGGAACAGCTAATTGCTGCAAAATTTTGCTTTGCTGGACTTGTTATAGGCCAGACTGAAGAAGGTATCATGAGTCATGCTACACAGGCTATTTTTGAAATACTGGAGAAATCCTAGTTGCCCCAGAACTGTATGCTGGTTGATACGAAGATTGAATTTGGTGTTGATGTAACCACCAAAGAAATTGTTCTTGCTGATGTTATTGATAATGATTCCTGGAGACTCCAGCCATCAGGAGATTGAAGCCAACAGAAAGATAAACAGTCATATCGTGACCTGAAGGAAGTAACTCCCAAAGGGCTCCAGTTGGTAAAGAAAAATGTTGAGTGGGTTGCAGAAAAAGTGGAGCTGCTTCTGAAATCAGAAAGTCCGTGCAGAGCTGTAGTATTGATGGACTCAACTTCTGATCTCAGTCACTGTGAAAAAATCAAGAAGGCTTGTGGAAATTTTGGCATGCCATATGAACTTCGGATAACATCTGCCCATAAAGGACCAGATGAAATTCTGAGGATTAAAGCAGAGTATGAAGGGGGTGGCATTCCTACTATATTTGTGACAGTGGCAGGCAGAAGCAATGGTTTAGGACCAGTGATGTCTGGTAACACTGCATACCCAGTTATCAGCTGCCCTCCACTCACTCCAGACTGGGGAGCTCAGGATGTGTGGTCTTCTCTTCAACTACCCAGTGTTCTTGCCTGTTCAACCATATTTTCTCCAGAAGGATCAGCTCAGTTTGCTGCTCAGATATTTAGATTAAACAACCATTTGGTATGGGCTAAACTGTGAGCAAGTATATTGAACACATGGATTTCCTTGAAGCAGGCTGACAAGAAAATCCGAGATGGCAATTTATAAAATAAAAAAGCAAAATCATTGCTTTTTTGTTTGTTTGTTTAAAAAAACTATACATTTCTTGTTTAGTTTCAGAAAAAAATCAAGAGGAAAACTTTTAAAGTCAATCAAAGAAAACAATAAAATTTACTAGTGAATAAAAAAAAAGAGAGAGAGTTGGATGCTTAACCGACTAAGTCATCCAGACACCCCTATTTGAGTTGTTTTAAGTCTCCAAGTTTGTAGTAATTTTTTACAGCAGCAGTAAGAAACTAATGCACAAATTAGCCTCATATTTGGAGGCCCACAATGTCATCCTAAATGCAACTCAGGCTCTCCCTATATGTGCTCACTTAATCCTGTCTATTTAAGTTAAATGCCCCAAATCTCCGATTCTCCCACTCTTGCTCTGGTGGAGTCTTTTCTTTCTCCTTATCTCTTTCTGGTGCCACCCTACTTATCCTTCTTCCCTTCCAATGCAAAAGGAAAGAAAATCTGTGTCCCAGTTAGTCGAGAATGGAGATAGCACATAGGGACAAGAAAGAGAGTGAGTTGCCTTCAGGATGAATCCAGAGGGGGTGTTATTAGTAATTAAGGGCTTGCTGGTAAATGTTCTGGCACATTAGTAAAACTTTGGCACGTTCACTGCGTCAGCTAATATATTAAATACCATGTTTTATAATGTGCATAAAGAGGAGTGCCATTTAGACCTTGCCAGGACCTCTTTTGAGAAAGCTGTGAGTTCTCAGATTTTTGGAAAAGGATTCTTCCAAATTTCTAGGCAAAACAAATTAAAGAAGAAAACAGAGCTGCTCAGCTACTTGACTTTTTTCTCTATTCACACCTTCTGATTATATAGGTTTTTGTAGAGGAGTCAGGAGTTAACATCTTAGATCAGTCCTTGGCCCATATTAGCACTGATTAAGTGTTACATATTATTATTATTATTAAAATTATTTTCTCTAATGATTCTGAATTAGCTAAATAATTACTCCCTCCTTTCCAAAAGATCCTTTAGGGGCGCCTGGGTGGCTCAGTTGGTTAAGCGACTGCCTTCGGCTCAGGTCATGATCCTGGAGTCCCAGGATCGAGTCCCGCATCGGGCTCCCTGCTCGGCAGGGAGCCTGCTTCTCCCTCTGACCCTCCCCCCCTCTCATGTGCTCTCTGTCTCTCTCATTCTCTCTGTCTCAAATAAATAAATAAAATCTTTAAAAAAAAAAAAGATCCTTTAGGAATGTCAAATCAAAAAGAGATGCACAAAGGTCAAACTGGACTTTGCTTCTCTTTGGGAATTGCCTCCTGCTTCAAGAACAACTTTTTACACACGCATCTTGCATTAAAATGGGATTTTCTTTCCTTCTCTTTCCTGTGTGAGAACAAGTAAATCTGTTGTCCTGTCAGAAATACTTAAATTGACCTCAGCCATGGATCACTGCTGACTCTTCCAAGTGATCTGCCTTGACCACAGGCAAATCCATAGGACTTATTCCAAAAATATGATGGAAATCTGGATTTGCCCAAAAATCCTAGAGGGAAAGCTTAAGGAAAAATATTCTATGCTTGGTTGCATCCAGAATCAAGACTTACTGGGATATGTGAAAACCCAAGTAGTCTGGCCCCACACTTTGAATTTGACCTCTCGCCTAATGATGCTTTCCCATTTCCGGGCAGTGCACCCCCACTTCCTCCTTGCCCACATTATTTTAGGATCTTCCCTCTCTCTACACAGTCCCTTCCACTTCCCTGACTTTCCCACCTCCAACTCCACAGTAGCTTTCTCTGTGCCTTACCCATTTTCTTCTGAATGAAAAGAGTCTTGGAAAAAGGAAAGGTAAGTAGTGCTACAAACTTGGGATTCATTTTTGAAAACTGTACAGACATTCATATGTATTAAATCAAGGCAGGGAATAGAGTCACAATAGATCACAAGAATGGTCTTCAAAGTAAATTGTAGTGTGTTGTATGGCTCAAATCTACTTATAAACTACAAAGAAATAAATTAACTTGTGTTATCCATCCCTCCATTCTTATGTGCTTGGGGATCTCATATCCAGCAAATGTATAAAGTGGAATTTTAACAGACACAGACCCTTCCGTGTTATTAAAGAACCTAAAATTTATATACAAAGGTGATATTCTCAATGGTCAGCTCTTTCATAGCCTTATTCAGTCTCAGCCTCCTTTTCCTCTGAGGCTGTGACAGAGGCCAGCTACTCCAGCCTGGAAATGTAAGGTCAGCTCATGATCTATCTCGGCAAGTATCACTGTACTTCCAGAGCACACCTGGTGGGAGCAATTACTTGTATTTCCAGAAACCATATTTGTCCGAGAAATCTTCACATCTCTTTTCTGTCCTAAAAACAATTAAAATAAATTCTAAATGGAGAAGTGACCACTATATTTCAGTCTACATCACACACCTTATGTTGCTATGTACTTCACTCAAGCATGACTCCCACACTGCTGTTTCCAGTTTTGTGGAAAGCACAGCTATTCACTGGCCATAACTTTAGTGAAGGGAAAATGATTCTGGATAGAAGACATAGAAACAACTAATCATTGATCTGGCCATTTCACCACTTCAAGACAGGGCTATTTTTAAAACTTACTCTATCACTTGCTAATGCCAAGTATTTGCAATATTCCATACTCACCAAAATGTTAGAAGTCTACCAGTTTGAACTAGCTCTCCCTGCCCCAGTATCTAAGTCTCTTTACCAAATATATTACTTACCTATTAATAATGGCATAAGCTGAGTAAGCTTTCCTTAAGACTAATTTAAATAAATCGGAAGATAAATTAACTATGTCCTTGGATTTTATGCCACTTTGGTAAATAGCCATGTACAAACCTTCAGGAACACAGTTAAAAATAAGAATGAGTACACTTTCCCCAAAATGCCTCATGGCTGTCCTTGACAATTGTCTCAAAAGATTAAGAGCACATATCTAATCCCAAGACTCTCCTGTCTTCAATAATTCAGCTCAGTAAACCTTTATCAATCATTTACCATGTACAGATGACTAGGCTTGTCATTTTAGTGGGCATAAAGATAAATAAGACATGGTACCTGCCCAAGAAGAACTTATTCATTTCTCATCCATTAAGATACTGACACCGTTTTAGTATCCAATTTTATTTTCTGTTCCCAACAAGACTTGAATTAGACAAAATCAAAGCATGTCCTGTCCTTTGTGGCATGAGCTGAATCTACAGTCAGAACACTAATGTTAAAATAAAGGAGGAAGAAAATATTAACAATTTTCTTTCCAGGAAGTCAGTTTGTGTTGTTTAGAATCTCTTTTCTCAGAGCAGTTTTTTTCCTCAAAAAATTCTTAGGTGAGTTCTCAACTATTTGTTCTCATTATAATTTTGCTTCTGGTTTACTCTAAGACCCATAGGTAAAATCTTATGCTTTATTACATGAGAGCAAGGGAATCTAGCTTCCTCATAAGGAAAACAGAAAACTAGTGAGAAAAAGCTCTTGAAAGAATGAACCCCATCATGTCCTGTGAAACTTGAAGAGTTCCCCTTAAGATGAAATTTTGAACACAGACAAAATGCTGAAGAGTTAATGGTCAGAGACAGCCAATTTCAATGAACTCTAAGGAGATCTAGTGTTTAAATTTGAATCAGAAGTGTGAAATAAAGAAAATGCTTGCCTGTGTTAGGAGGGCTGAGGTTGGAACAAACAGCAACCTTTTCTTTGATACCCTGGAGTCCTTTGCCTGGCTCAGCCAACAGGTCAGTTTAATGCACTGTCATGAGAAAATGTTCTAATTTGAGTCTGGACTTGCTTAAAGGCTACATAAAATCTAGTGGAGTTGTTGATGTGTAGGGGAGGAAAACAATTTTCTTTCTATCTTTCTTAGTTCTTGGCTGGGGCCCCTATAACAAAAGACAGACTAACAAGAGAAAAATTGTATAATGTATAATTCATGTATATATAAGAGATAGCCAGAGAAAAGTGAGTATCTCTAAGAAGTGGCTTAGAATTTCAGCTTAAATACCATGGTCCGCTAAAGACAAAAGAAGAAGTATGGTGGAGAGGAAGGTCAGTTATGGGGAGGTTACTAGGTAAAGCATAACAAACAAAGGTAAGTTTTGTTATTCACATTTAAATCAATGCTTTCTCTCTTGACCAAAAAAAAAAAAAAAGATTCTCTTGTATTTCATAGCCAGTCTTCTCTTCCTCATACAGTGATACAGAAAGGAAGACACCCCTAAAAATGGAGACTTCCTTTATAAATGTAAATTTCCCTTACAAAAGGGTAACTGCTACTGTGTTTTAAATTAATTACCTAATAACCTTTATTCAGGAAGTAAAAGTAACTGAAACAGTGGTTCATAGGGTATGTCACACAAGGCCAGTGTGCAAGGACGCTGCCCCAATTCCACACTCATTCCCCCTCAGGTGCCCTATTAAGACGTCATTCTGGATAGCCACAAAATGGTGGCAACATATCCAAAATAATACATTAGTATCAATGCATTAAAACAGTTAGGGGACTCGGTGGAGAAGACAAAGGGCAGAGAAGACAGCAATGTTGAAATGATCAAACTTCTAACAGCTAGCATCCCTCCAATTTTATATCAGGCTCTTTGATTTGGGCACTCTTTTTCAATGTAAAAACAGTGCACGTGAACCCTTTTCTGCTTTCTGCTCAGCTTCTCCCAATGTGCCATTCAACCCTATGCAATATTTCATAAAATAAATTATTTTAAATATTTTTCAACGATGAGAACAATAAAGAAAAGAGTCATGAAAGTAAGAACATCAATCGCTATAGTTGCATGTATGATCCGTGATTCTTGATCAATAGGAATACATCCATAAATATTCAGAACTGGAAGTGACCTTGAAATTTTTATTACAACCATTTCATTTTATCAGCTTCAAATACCAAAACTCCGAGAGATTAAATTGCCCTCCCTCATGTCTCCAGTATGCAGTAGAAACTGCAAGAAAAATCAATTAACTAAAATGAAACCACTTTCCTAACATATATGCTACAACCTGTTTACAATGAGAACAGCACTGCTAATATCACAGAGAACGTTGCACCATTATTCTTCTCTTCCTTGCTCCAGCCCCCTCTTAGAGCTCTGAAGGAGGAAGAGGTCATCAACAGAAACAGAAAAGGAATGACAGACATCATCTTCCTTCTCCCATCTCTCCCCAAGTATCACAGAGGTAGTGGGAACTAAGTAAAAATATTATGCCTGTCAGGAATTGGGGGGATGTCTCCTTGTGTGAGTGCCCTGCATGGGGGATGCAGCTGACACCAAAGAACAGGACAGGAGGGGAGACCAGGCACCAGGAGCACAAAGTGGGCCCAGCAGGCCCTGTGCTACACAGTCCCAGGGGGACCATGCATGATGGCTCCTGGAGTTAAGCAATGGGGGACAAATTTGTGCTTTCATGGGAAACTATGCCTTGTCTGGACTCTAGAGGACTGGATCTACCGTCTGGATGATATGATTCCAAGGGAGCTATTTTACAACTGTGAATTGTGTATGACGGATGACAATGCAAAATAATGCTTCGCTATAAACATGCAAATTCAGTCCCATCCCTAGAAGTTTCATTGACTTCCCTTCTAATGTAAAAGCTAGGTTAGGGTGCTTCTGCACATTCATTTTAACATTCTTGTACTCCACAGATTGGTACTTTTTGTTAACTTTTCCATTGAACTGGTTGTAACATCTCACCAGTTTGAGTTAAATAAAATCCTCAGCATGTGTTCATTTTCATATCTGTATGAGAGTTGTGATTTTTATTCTTTTTAAAAAATATTCTTTAAGAATCCAGAGGAAGGGGGCGCCTGGGTGGCTCAGTTGGTTAAGCGACTGCCTTCGGCTCAGGTCATGATCCTGGAGTCCTAGATCGAGTCCCGCATCGGGCTCCCTGCTCGGCGGGGAGTCTGCTTCTCCCTCTGACCCTCCTCCCTCTCATGCTCTCTGTCTCTCACTCTCTCTCTCTCAAATAAATAAATAAATAAATAAATAAATAAATAATCCAGAGGAAGAAACTACCTGGGTCCTTCCCTGTGATCCAGCCACAAGCACCCAAAATTTGATAGAAGGGAAGCCATAACTGGGAAATATATCTCACACCTGCTCATGGTACATTAGCATAGCAATAGACACTTCACCCTAGAGGCTCAGGCTTTGTTCCTTTCTTCCCCCTGGGTTCGTTAGAGGTGAAAATCTATTACAACGGGGGAAGGTGTTTTAATTCACATCTAAGTGACTAGACCTCAAGCTGAGTTTGCATCCTCAATCCACTGGAACCTGGATTCATTTGCAAGTAAATAAAATATAACTTTCCTTTCTGAACAGTCCTTAATGTCAGTGACAACAAGGAGCTCTAGCAAAATTTTCATAACTAAAGGGTACGCTTTGGCTTTAAATGCTAAGTAAGCTCTTTAAAAAATAAAAATAGGGGCGCCTGGGTGGCTCAGTCGTTAAGCGTCTGCCTTCGGCTCAGGTAATGATCCTGGGGTCCTGGAATCGAGCCCCACATCGGGCTCCCTGCTCAGCGGGAAGCCTGCTTCTCCCTCTCCCACTCCCCCTGCTTCTGTTCCCTCTCGCTGTCTCTCTCTCTGTTAAATAAATAAATAAATAAATAAATAAATAAATAAATAAATAAATAAAAATAAAAACCCTGGCCCCCTTCCTATAGTATTTAACTTCCCAACCTCTTCCCCCTGCCTGCTCTCCTTCTATTGGAAGGCACAGTATTCTTTATATCCTTCACTAAAACAAATGTATTTGGTACCTAAACAGACCAAAGCTTATCAGGAATCTCAGTCTGTTGGAGGTAACTGGGGGCTCTTGGGTCTTTTGCTGAAACTCAGCCACTCAGAAGAGATGACACAGTGGATAAGAGAAGAACCAGGACGTAAAAATTAGTGGTTCCAAATTCATCCTTGGTTTTCCTACTATACCCTAAACTGAGGACAGTGGTTTCCAGAGGGAAGTGTAGGAAGCAATTATTCAAACTTACTTTATTTTTAACTTAAGAATGATTTTGATTGTGTTTTGTTTTGCAAATATTTGTGCATATTTTGCAATATAATATAGCAGTATTATAGCATATGTACATAATTTATAAGTGAATGAATAAATAAATATGTCAGGGGCGTATGCTCAAAAAATGTATAAGGATGACCAGTCAAAACCATTTAGAGCCTTTTCTTTAGTGATACCAGTGAATGTTAACTAAGCCCTGTGTTCCCTAACAGCAGGGATGGTAGAGGGATTCTCTCACCATTTTGTGTTCCCAGGAAACACAAAGGACTACCAAAGTAAGAGCCCACCTCTGTCTTTCTTCAGTGATTCAAGGGCTATAAAATAATGGTTAGGACCAACTAGAAAGAATTATAAAAATTAGAATAAGCAAAGGCAAGTTCTGAGATGCTCAGGGCTGATTGACCCTTAAAATTGAGTTGTTTTGGATTGAATTGTTTCCCCTAAAATCCATACATTAACACCCTAATCTCCACTCTGCTTGTATTTGGAGATAGGGACTTTAGGGAAGTAATTAAGGTTAAATGAGGTCTTAAGGGTGGGGCCCTAATCCTATAGGACTGCTGTCCCTATAAGAAGAGATATCAGATATCTCTCTTCCCCTTCCCCCCACCCCCCACAACATACAAGCACAGAGGAAAGACCCTGTGAAGACAGTGAAAAGGTAGCCGTCTGCAAGCCTGGAAGAGCATTTTCACCAGAAATCAACCCTGAAAGCATCTTGATCTTAGACTTCAAACCTCCAGAACTGTGAGACAATATATTACAGTTGTTTAAGCCACCACACCCCGCCGCCCCATGTATAGTATCTTATTATGGCAGCCTGAGCAGACTAATATACTTGTCCACTTAACCTCCATTGATCAAAAATAACTGTTACAGGGTAACCCTCCCGGATCCCCTCCCTCTTTGGGAGGTTTGTACGATCGCTCAATAAACTTTGCTTTACTATCGCTCAAAAACCAAAACAAAACCCAAACAACTGTTACAATGGAAGACAGTAGGGTCTCTAGGAGAACGCGGAGCAATGGTTTTCCATAAGAAAGAAATCCCCTGTGAGAAGCCAGGTATAGGAAAGGGGGAAAAAATCTTCTCTTTCTACCCATCTTAGATGTATTGACCATGGGTCCTGCAAATCAGACTGACAAAAGAAAAGCAGAAGTTTATCAACATGTACATCATGCATACACTTGGAAGTACCCAGAGGTGAGTAACTCAAAGGGGTGGCTAGAACGTGGGCTTATATAGCATCTTAACAAAAGAATAAGTTTTTTAAAGAAGTGACAGACAAAGGAGAAGGACTGTGAGTTTCTAGAGTGGCAAAAAGTGTGGAAAGGCAAATATCTGGGGAAACCAATGGAAGATCAGGGCTGGTTAGTCAAGTTTGCTGTGAGGATTCTTCTGGTGCCCTTTCCCTACTGATAAAGGTCTAAGGCTGTCTCTGGTGATTATCTTTTGTCCTTTCTGGCAGAGAGGGGAGGGAGGACACCTTTATATCCTTATGTCCTGCTTTTAGGCAAATAGGGGGAGGGTGGAGAACTTTTCTTATATCTACTTCTTCTCAGTTGCCTTCAGCTCAAAACAATCCTCCTGTCAAAGTGGCATATTTTGTGGTGGCATATTCTACTACCCTCCATGGGGAAATCTTTCCATCTCCAAAAAACCATATGAAAATTAATTTCAACCTCCCACCTTCAAGCCCACAGTGCAAAAACACTTGTGATCTTTTCTTTCAGTAATTATAAAGCCACTCCATCCTGAATGATTTCTAACACCAAATTAGAAAGTAGGAGTCCTGAAAGTCAAAAGAGCAATCTTTTAAACTCTAGGAAGAGGGCGCCTGGGTGGCTCAGTCGGTTAAGCAACTGCCTTCGGCTCAGGTCATGATCCTGGAGTCCCGGGATCGAGTCCCGCATCGGGCTCCCTGCTCAGCGGGGGGTCTGCTTCTCCCTCTGACCCTCCTCCCTCTCACGCTCTCTGTCTCTCATTCTCTCTCTCGCAAATAAATAAATAAAATCTTTAAAAAAAAAAAAAACTCTAGGAAGATACAAAGGAAGGGTAAGTGTAAGTGCACGTTTCTTTAAAAAATATCTAAGCTGAGAGGCACCTGGCTGGCTCGGCTGATGGAATACACTGCTCTTGATCTCAGGGTTGTGAGTTCAAGCCCCACATTGGGTGTGGAGATTACTTAAAGATAAAATCTTTAAAAATTTTATCTAAGCTGACTAAACCTAGACCATCTTTCAACTTCTTTCTGCCATTGGAGTCTACCTGTGACTTACCTGCAGCTACTCCATGTTTCTCTGTAGCCTCCATGGCTTCTCTACTCCCAACACTCTCTGCATGTTCCTTTCTGGCTTGGAATTTCTTAATGCCTCAGAATCTTTACAGTGGGATTTAATACCATCTCCAACCACCCTGGCTCACTATCCGAACTCAAATCCCACTTCATCGAGCCTTCCCTGACCTTCCTCTCAATTCCTATAGCATACACCTGTACTAAGCTGTCTTAGTCCATCTGGGCTTCTATAACAAAATACCACAGACTGGGCAGCTTATAAACAACAGAAGTTTACTTCTTACAGTTCTAGAGGCCGGGAAGTCTAAAGTCAGGGTGCCAGTGTATTTATGTTCTTGTGAGAGCCCTCTTCCTGGTTCATAGCCAACATCTTGCTGTGTCCTCACACGGTGAAAGGGGTGAGTGATCTCTCAGGAGCCTCTTTTATAAGGGCACTCATCCCATTCATGAGGTTCCACCCTTATGACCTAAGCACCACCAAAGGCCCCACCTTCTAGTACCATCATCTTTGGAGTTTGGATTTCAACGTATGAATTTTGAGGAGGCACAAAACCTTTTCATTGGCCTAGTGATTCCAGATAGAATCACTGCAAACTGGGGAGGACGTATCTCCAAATGGCCCAGAGAAGCATACTTAGGGAAACAACTGTATTGCCCTCAGTGAGGACAAGGACTGGGTTTCTGGATGACCAGATCTGTGAGGAGGTAGGTGTGTGGGAGAAAGAGGATGACCCTCAGACACAGTCCATCTCTCAACCTAGTGTCTCTCATCTAGTCATTTCACTTTCAAGGATGGTTTGATGTCCATTTTAACAGCTCTCAGACCATTAGTCTGGGCCAATTTCTTGTAGCCCTTCTTGATCCGAACGTTTATAATGTCTCACCCTTTGGATTAAATTCTGTAAAGAGATGTTCTACCACTAGTATAAAATATCAGGCTAGAGGAAGGGCCCATATTGTCTACGTAGCTGCAGCTCTGAAGATGGTAGTATAGCAGCGAAAATTTACAATGAGAACCAGATGTCTCACCCAGGACCCCTCGTGGAGAGATCACATCCAAGTCACATGACCACACTGTGCCTCAATCTTCTTCACTCTTAGCCTAGAAGGAATTTTATAGGCTTAGGTTTGCAAAGCCAATTTGAAAGCGCTATTCATTTCCCCCTGCACACCGTGGTATCCAGGTACATGTTAATGCTTGCCTATGGTTTTCAGTCTCAGGAGCCTGGCTTTTCAGAGCCACTGTTAACTGGACTGAAAATATTACCTGGTAGGACCTATGACTTTAATGTTGAATTTTGAGCTTCTGAAATGGAAGTTGATAAACTGGGTGTGGGAAAATTACTTAAGATCTTCTCAAGAATTTCTATTCCCAGTTTGCAAGAATCCTGAAGGAGAGAACCTCCGCCTGGTTTATTCTGTCTCCCTTCAACCCCTTC
The DNA here is from genome assembly GCF_002201575.2 of Neomonachus schauinslandi. Lineage (NCBI taxonomy): Eukaryota > Metazoa > Chordata > Mammalia > Carnivora > Phocidae > Neomonachus > Neomonachus schauinslandi. Next base: position 14,575,376 of record NC_058416.1, on the reverse strand, counting down.
CCTGGAGACAGGTTGCAAACTAGCCTTTGCCAGAGCCAGGCTACCACATAATGTTGCTGCTGCAATGGCCATGACCTTAATTACTGTTGCCTATTATTCAAAAACACTAATTGAGTCATGGTCCCATTGCAAATGTGACTTAACTTGCTGTTTTACTGCTTGCTCAGCCACTGCAAATAAAAAATAATGGCAGTTGTAATTAACTCAGAACCAGCCATATACCCTGCCCCTCCACCCGTGACGGGTAAAAGTTCAATTAAAAAGTAAAGTTATTAACAGAGTAAGGTTCGGTCACACATCTGTCATACAGAGTGTGACAGGACACAAAAATTACCCCATGCTGCTAGTGAGGGAATCCCTAGATACCTGTGGTAACTTTGCTTTGGGGCTTTCAAGATAAATAGCTCTCTCTATCAAGCAATTAAAATTACTTCATATATAGGGTCATATGATTAGTCACTTTCCCCAAAAAGTCTAAATAGAGGTGTTTATTTTACATGAACGATATAGCAGTAAACTACTAAACTAAAAGAAAAATAGGGATCATGAAGCAAGGCTAAGAATATAAGAACCTTATAGAAATGTCTGCAAACTACCCAAAAGATTAGTTATTAGAAACCTTCAAAAAGATATGTGACACAATGAGATATTGCTCACATCCACGAGGATGGCTGTCGCGAGAAAGAAGGACAATAACAAATGTTGATGAGGATGTGGAGAAATTAGAAAACCTCATGCACCACCAGTGAGAATGTGCAATGGAACAGCCACTTGGAAAACAGTTTGGTGGGTCCAAAAAAGTGAAATGAGAAGTGTTCAAATGACCCAGCATCTCCATTTCCAGATATATACTCAAGATTAAATATGTCCACACAAAAACTTGTACACGAATGCTCACAGCGGCACTATTGATAACAGCCAAAAAGTAAAAGCCACACAAATGTCCATTGATCGATGGATGGATGAACAAAATATGGTCCATCCACACAACGACTGTTATTCAGCCAAAGAAAGGAATGAAGCACTGACCCATGCTACAACATGGATGAGTCTTGAAAATATGCTAAGTGAAAGAAGCCAGTCACAAAAGGTCACGTATCAGGGATGCCTGGGTGGCTCAGTCGGTTAAGCGTCTGCCTTCGGCTCAGGTAATGATCCTGGGGTCCTGGAATCGAGCCCCGCATCGGGCTCCCTGCTCAGCGGGAAGCCTGCTTCTCCCTCTCCTGCTCCCCCTGCTTGTGGTCCCTCTCTCACTATCTCTCCCTGTCAAATAAATATATAAAATCTTAAAACAAAACAAAAGGTCACGTATCACATGATTCCATGTAGCTGAAAAGACCAGAGTAGGTAAATCTGTAGAGACAGAAAGTAGAATAGTGGTTGCCAGGGCTGAGAGATGGGGCTGTAGTAGAGGGAAAACCTTTTTCATTGGCTGGGTCCACAAATCATACTGATAAAAGACAGATTAACCAGAAAAAAAAATTAATTACATATGTACACCCAAGAGTTTCACCAAGAAATGAGATGCAAGGCGGCAGTCAGATGACTGAGGTTTATATAGCATCTTAGGCTAAACAAAGGAAAAGGGGTTTAGGCTTCTGGAAAGGTGGGGAGAGAACAAGTTATGAGAAGGGGAGAAAATATATGGTAAATGGGGTTTGTCTTGTTAGGCACATAGAGTCTCTCAGGTGATAAGGGTTGTCTTTGAGAGTAGGTCTGGAAGCACCTTTACAAAAGAAGAAATTTACACTTAATTTTTAGGCAGTTAGGAGTTGGCAGTAAAGAACTTTTTTTTGCTGGGTCTCAATTGTCTTTAGCACAAAATAATCTTTGTGCCAAAGGGCATGGTCATTACTCAGCCTATTCTGTCAATCCAGTGGCTTCTTACCACATCCACTTTAGGCTAGACGGCTACTGCCTTCAGGAAGCAGGGGACCCTAGCAAAGCAAATAATTGAGACAATAAAGATGCAACTCAGAGGATTCGATATAGGCACGGTCCTTTATGTTCTTGCCTGGGTGTCTGTATTTTATTGGGATTGCAAACTTTAACCTGCAAGTAGGGAAATGTACACCTTCCTTCTGGTCACAAGTAATCTGGCCTCCCACAATTTTCGTGAGTTAAAAAATTTTAGCTACATGTCCAAACTGGTTTAAAACTAAATCCAGTCTGATAATGTACGCGAGGCTTTAGGAAGCATCCAGTATCTTTTAGATAAAGGTGTTCAGCTCTCAGATAGCTTCAATTTCCTCCAGTTGATCCGCTGTAGACAACTAGATGTTTAAGGGAAATGTGAAGGCTCTGCCAGCATTCTGTGACTCATGGAGATGATGATCTGCTCTTTTCTGGCTTGAGCACTGCTCTGGTGGTACTTTCAGGCTCACCAATGCCCAAATTCACTCAACCCTCGCAGCTGTAGACCTCTGACCTTTCCTACAGCCAGCTTGCAATCCCCGTGGCCCCTGCTCCACAGTCCCAGCCTCAGCGCTTGATGTCCTTTCACCCTACCTGTGTGTGTGGCCCCGGGGCATGTCCACTGCTCTCAGCTCAGCATCTGAAGCCGGGATCCTGGGCAGCCTAAGGTAGTTCCATCCAGAGCCTCCCTCCCTAGTGTAACCGACAGGACTACCATTCAGGGTGAGCTGGGCAGGTCTGAGAATTGATCCAGAGAGATTTCCAGGGTGCTAATGAGCGTCTTGTTTTGACAGAGCCCTTCCTCTGCCTTTGGCTTTTTTCTCTCCTTACTTGAGCCAAAGCAAAATGAGGCAAAAATCTGGGCATATACAAACCCATTTTGGGTCTTCTACCTCCCTTTACAGATCTCTTCTCTACATACCCTAGGGCTGGAAGAATCAGGCTTTGACCCCTTCTATAAATCTCAGTTCTCACTATCATATCATGTCTACCCTCCCTAGCAGAACGTTCTGCACGGGGTTATCAGGATTGGGCTGTGTTAAAGAGGAGAGGGGAATGCAGGTGGAATGAGTTGGAAAAATATTTTCATTCTCGTTTGCCTGTCAGGGGCTGAATGCTATCTCATCTTTCCTGTATTCACACTCTAAAGTGCTGAATCTCCCTGTCCCATACACTCCCCATCTCTTGAGCCAAGGCAAGTCGATACTTGGGGCTAACTAAGCCAAAGCCTGGCATTCAGAAAGGCGAAAGAGAAATGCACATTAATACTTTTCAAAACCTTCCCCTTTCCCATATATGTACACACCATTTGATGGGAGTGTTCAGTAGTTAAGAATATTAAGGAATCCTGGAATCGTTGTGAGTACTCAAGTACTCAAAAAATGATACCATAATGTATCATTTTTCTAGATCAATAAATGCAATTTATTGTGCTAACAGCAGATGCCCTTGTACTACGATGAAAGGTAGATGCATATAAACGGGAGACATGTAACGTAAGCATCCATAAGAGTGCTCTGGAACCAGATAGCCTGGATTCAAATCCTGACTCTGCCACTTCCTTTTGGCAAGTTGCCAATCCTGTGCTTTCGTTTCCTCATTTATAAGATAGGGGTAATAGTTTATTTATTTATTTATTTTTAAGATTTTATTTATTTCAGAGAGAGAGAGAGCATGCTCAAGCATGAGCGGGGTGCGGGGGGGGGGGGTGACGACAAGGGGCAGAGGGCAGACCAGGACCCTGGGATCATGACCTGAGTGAAAGGCAGACGCTTATCTGACTGAGCCACCCAGGCGTCCCAAAGGGGTAATAATTGAGAAGGTGTTTGTGACAAATACAGAAAATACACCTGTAAAGGACTAGAACAGTTTCTAGCACGTAGTAAAAAATGCAATAAATATTGTTATATGTGCATACAGAATTATGATATGCATATAATTGTGCTATGAATCTGACTCCCATATATCCCAACAAATACGGGCCGGGTGCTATGCTAAGCATTAAAATTCCATGTCGAACAAGACAGATATAGTCCTGCCCTGTGTGTGTACCAGAGCTCACGACAAGGACCCACACAAGCTCGTTGTAGCTAGACAAGATCAAGGTGTGTTCTCTCAGGGAATTCCTCAGTTAGCTCTAGTTGTATGGCTTCCTGAGGCCGGTCGGGCCACACCACTCGAAATGTCGTCCCAGTGGGCATGTACGTTCTTTGCCAACACTATGCGGTCAACAGCCTTTCAGCTCCGTTCACAGCTCTGTGCATGCCAGGGTGTTTGGTTCTCCCCAGGTGTGTGGACAACCCTGGGACTGAGTTCTTCCACCGATGAAACACAAGGGGGGCAGTAGCAGCACTTGGGCTGTAAGGTGGTGCGACTCTTAAAATCGAGCCCTGAAAAGAAAGGGAAATAAAGATGATGCAAGGCAAGGTAGGAAGGAGGGAGGGGAGGAAAGAGGAAGAAAGGAGGGAAGGAGAGAGGGAGGGAGGGAGGGAGGGAGGGAGGAAGGAAGGAAGGAAGGAAGGAAGGAAGGAAGGAAGGAGGGAGGGGAGGAAAGAGGAAGAAAGGAGGGAAGGAGAGAGGAAGGAAGGAAGGAAGGAAGGAAGGAAGGAAGGAAGGAAGGAAGGAAGGAAGGAAGAAGGAAGGAAAAGAAGTGCAGGGTAAGAAGAGCTGAAGACAAATTGTAATGTTTTGGCCCCGGGCCTCGCTCCCTTCTGGACAGGAGGCAAAGCGTGGGATTAGTGCATCCACGTGCACAATGGGGAAGACGTCTGCTGTGGAGGAAGGCCAGCAGACCAGCGGCCCTGGAGCCCCGCCAGGAGGGCCTGCCCCTAGGGAAGGCTCGCCCACTCTTGGGCCACTTAGCCACCTGTCCCCACCCCCCAGCAGCTTTAGCACCGGTTCGTTCCCCCCACTGGCCCCAGGAGGCAGCCTGGGAGCTGCCATCAGCCACTCCAGCCTGAGAGCTTTCCCCCTCCTCAGAGCCAGCTGCAGAGCGAGCCGGGTGTCCCAGCCACCCCACCCTACCCAGCCCCAGCACACCCGCCCACAGTCCATTTTCTTTTTAAGAGCTTTACTACCAGGAAACAGATAAGAGGTAACAAAAATAAGCAGAGAGCGAATTACCAAGATAAAGGCAATCTTTTATAGCCCCTGGAGTAGAACCTCTAGCTCTTACTTTCTTTTCAAAACTAGATTTTTCCAGAGAGAGCTAAGGTGGCCAAATGTCCAGGTTTGTCCATGTTGGCCCAGGACAGACGGGAGTCCGGAGATGGGAAACCACCCCCCCACGCCCGCTAAGACTGGAAGAATCTTGCACAAACCAGGAAGAGTTGGCAGCCTCCAGGGGGACTCTTACCTGCCCCTCCTCTCCTTCTGACAAAGATTCCAGACTCAGACTTGCACAGTCACCTGGTCAGGGGCTGAACAAAAAGGTGGGTGTTCCGGCTTCTCTGGGCACCTATTGTCTCAAGTGCGCAGTTGACATTACTCAAGACCATTAGGAAGGAATCACTCAGTAGGTGATTCTGTCTCCTGGGACCCCTCCTGGTTCTGTGCAGCTTCCTCACCCAGATGGGAGGGAGGAGGAGGGCGGGGTTCTTTCTGGGTGCTCACCTGGCCATTTTTTAGGGAGGAGTTACATTCTCAAATGCAGGAAACCCTCCCATCCCTGACTGCCCAACAGCATTTTGCAAACTGCTATTTCCTGAAAGGCTATCTTAAAAACCATCTCCAAGTTAAACAGGATTCTTCGCAGCATGATTTCCAGAATGGTGATATGCTAACACCATGCATTTCCTAGAGGGACTCAAGGATGCAGCCCCTCCCAAACCATGAAACCGCAGACTTTCCTCCCTTTGCTTCTGGGAGTTTCACAGCTTCCAGAACCTGTGTTCTAAGAGCATAGGACCCTGGAGTCTTTGATCCCACCTGAGTAACTCTGCGGCTGTCTCCTAGTGATAACCAGCACTCTTTTTCATGGAGAAATCACACAGAATGCTGGAGGAACTTCCCCGAGGCAGACCGAGCACCAGCCGAGCCATGCCAAGCAGTGGGCAGCAGAGTGCGCCTGCGTGTGCATGCATGTGTGCGCCTGTGTGTGCATGCGTGTGCCTGTGTGTGTGCATGCGTCGCCTCTGTGTGCATGTGCCTGTGTGTGTGCATGCATGTGTGTGCCTGTGTGTGCATGCATGTGTGCGCCTGTGTGTGC